>NC_088654.1:16124795-16317295 GCF_964019385.1 Sycon ciliatum | reverse complement strand
GTGAAAAAAGACGGTCGGTCGGGTGACCGGTGACCCGAGACAACGAATAAATTCTGGGTGGCCTTACATGAAATGGTGTAGTGTAGAAGCCATTGTAGAGGGTCTACGCGTGTACATGTACATGTAGCTACATCCACTCTGCTATGCGGCTTCTCGCGCGCTTCAGGCAGTTCAAGCTTCCACTGATCCGAGTACATGACATAGAAATGGTTGGCATTTTTACCCTTCACGCTATTTTCGACGGTCGGCGTGTTGAGGGCTAGTCTATTATTTAATTATTTATTTACATTGAGTACTGTCGGCAGCCTAGGGACTTTAGACATCTGTCTAATTATTTATTTATTTATTTATTTCTGCCCTCGTGGCATGTCAAGACAGCCAATTGAATTGAGGAGAAGGTGAGACCAACCGCGGAAGAAGAGAAAAAGAAAATGAAGAGCACGTACACAAAGTGGGAAGGGATTAGCAACATACAAAGCAATGGGATGCTCAGCGAGCTATGCAGCGGAAGTGGTGACTGTGATTTTGTTTACTGGGAGATACTGAAGTGCTGTCTGACGAGTTACGTACGGAATTTGGGCATATCTGGACCTTGTCTAACACTGGGAGGCAGTTGGAGCCACGCGGAGTAGGAGGAAAAGAAAGGGAAATTTACGAACAGGGTAGACCTAGCTACATTGTAGGGGGAGACGAACGCAGCTTCGGATGGTGCCACCTGACTTAAACCAATTAAGGGATTACTGTTTTTGATGTGTTTTCGAGACACGGTTAGCAGTTTGGCTTCTGAGTTCTGACTCCTTACGCAACGATCGACTTGCGACGTAACCCTAGTGGGAATTTTACCGTTTCGTTCTCCCGCTAAACAGAGCTTTCTATCGTCGAAACGGCACCAAACCGACTGTATTTTGGGTTTGGGATACGAGTGCCGTTGGATCTAGCGCGTGAACTGTAAAATGCCATGTTGTACACACACACAAAATCGGTGCAGGCCGACCATCGAAAATAGCGTGAACGGTAAAATGCTAACCATGTGTGTAGATTACACCGTACACTACCTCGTACGTCTACATTAGTATGCGGTCAGTTAGGCGAGTGACATTATTTTCGTCGCGAGACATTTCGAGGTGGTCATTCCATCGAGTGACAATTCGCGACGGTGCAGTTTCACAGCGTGATTTTTTCACGGCCTGACACATCCCGCGAGTACATTTCGACGAAGTTACATTTTCATCGCTGACCCTGTCAAACAAACAATACTGGCTGATGTGATACTGGGAAGTATTGCGACTATAGTAGGCAACACATGCACAGACGTAAGGCTGCATAGTGCAAATATTTACACCTGCTGAAGGAAAGAGGACCGAATACCAGTGACCCTTACAAGCAGCTCGTGCGATTAACATTGAACTGCACTGACAAACCGCACTGACGTCACCGTTCTGCACGTAACTCACTGGCTCTCCACCAGAGTCTATTTTGCACACCTTCTGAAGGGATACATGATTTTAGCGATACACAAACGTGATAACTACGATCACGTGAATGTACTTTCAGGATGCTTAGATAGCTGAAATTCTAAGGACGAAGTGATTCAGTGCGAAATCTTAGCACATTGCAGTTGCGATTTTTCTCCACCGAGTGATACCAATATCCCCCTTCACTTCCCATTATATGTTTTCAGCCCTGAATCTGGCTAAAGAAGCTGCGAAATGTTCTTTCCTCAGGAAGCTCAAAACGCTGTAGTCCTAGGTGCAGTCGTCAAACCTCGTACTGCAGTGGATTTGGACTAGGTAGCCAACAGCTCGTGTCGACGACGGCGCACAGAAGATGTTTGGAAAAAGACTCAAACACGCTGTGTCCAAGCAAAAACGGCGGTTCATTGACGCTGAAAATGGATTCGACTTGGACCTCAGCTACATTACGCCGCGGATTATCGCAATGGGCTTTCCGGCGGAGAAAATCGAAGGCGTTTACAGGAACCATATCAATGAAGTAGTTCGGTTCTTGCAAGTGAAGCATGCTGACAAGTACAAAGTATATAACTTGTGTTCCGAGAGATCGTACGATCACAACAAGTTCCATGGAAGAGTTGCTAGGTTCCCATTTGATGACCATAACGCACCGCCGTTTGATACGATTGAGAAATTCTGCGAGGATGTGCATGATTTCCTGAGGCTGTCGGGAGAGAATACAGTCGCAATCCATTGCAAGGCTGGCAAAGGTCGGACAGGAGTCATGATTTGTGCGTACCTGCTGCATATTACTAGCAATTTTGAGTTCTCGACCATCCGCGAGACTCTTGAGCTCTATGGTAAAGAGCGTACCGAGAATGGAAAGGGAGTGACCATTCCTAGCCAATGGCGGTATGTGCACTACTATGGGTTCCTTGTCAAGAAACGTCTTGCCTACTCACCGACCAATCTACTGTTGAAGTCTATTATTATTGAAGGCATTCCTCGATTTAGCAATGACTGCCCAATGCGCTTTACCGTGAAGCATAGCGACGGCCAGAAAACTGCTTCAAATGTCTATGACGCTAAACGACATAGGCAAGGCGACTGTGTGAACATGCCATTTGAGTCTCCAGTACCGGTCTGCGGCGATATCAAAATAGAATTTTTCCATTGTCCTAAAATCAGGAAGGAGAAAATGTTCCACTTCTGGCTAAATACATTCTTCGTCAACCATGACTGCTTAGTGGACGACTGGGATAGCACATCCAGTCATAGTGGCGTTCAGTCATCTGAAAGGAATACTAGTGTGGGAGGCGGTATCGGCCAAATTGATAGCATGCAGAGTGTATCGAGCTCGAATACAGCGTCATCTGCTGAAGAGCCTGGAGGAGCAGCAGCAGCAGCAGTAGCAGAACCAGCAGCAACGCCACCAGTTGTTGCACCTGCCCCCGGGTCTGCGGCGAGCGTCCATAGTGAGATTGGTGCAAGTAGGTCTACAACACCTTTACCGTACTCCGGAGAGGCCGGTACGCGTATTGTATGCATGCAGCAAGGCAACCTGGACAAGGCTAACAAGGACAAGCGTCATTATCCTAACGGGTTCAAGGTCCATGTTGTGTTCTCCGTCGTTGGTAGCCGGCAGAACTTGGATAGCGACAATGGAGGGCACGATGTGGACACCGGCAGGTCTGATGACGACAACTTCAACTACTCCGACACAGATCCTGAAGATTAAGAGGATTAGAGAAAGACCGATCCAGTCACCAAACAACAGCACGTGCATCATCATCAAGCATCAGCATGACACATTCACCTCACAGCTCATATTTTGGCATCATGTATGCCCCATCAAGCCCGGCTATTCTCTGCTTACACGAAGAATACATGCAGACACAATTACAGCGGACTCCTGCACGTGTCCCATTCATATAACATTTCCCTTGCTTTCAGAAATGGTCTCAGTTGAACTGAACTGCTGCACACAGTTTGTGTCCGGGACCGGTTTCTCATTCATAGTCTTGTTTTTAGTTCATAATATTGAACTGTGGCATTTCATTTACTCCCCTCCGGCGTAACATTGTCTTAATGTGTTAATTCATTTGTTTGTTCGTTCGTTGCCTGAGTATTGAATGTTGGTTATTTGAGGTGTCGCCTGAAAACAAATGGGACTGCCATCTGTCGTAGCTCTGTTTAAGAAAGCATTCCATGTTCAGAATTGTTTTATAACTGTGCTCTTCTCTCCTCTCCTCACTGTGGTGTACTTGACACACACTGGATCCCTGTACCATCCTATTGTCTGTTTGTTTCTGTCGTGTGTGACTGTCTATGCTCTACTGTTACTACTGCTCCAACTACTATTGTCTACTTCGTTTACTGAGAGACAAAAAAAACTACAAGCCCGTTGCTTATCAACTTTCTTTGTATCCGCTGTCACACCCCAGCTGTGGCCGTGCCAACATTGGGATGTGAATTGGTACAGGGCGCAAACTACAAAAGTGCTTCACGTGATCGGATGTCAGTGAGCAGTACTGTAGCATTGTTTTGTTGTCTGATGATTGCCGGGGTTTTTACCACGAAACTCTGAGTAACAACGAAACTCTGCACTCACATCACCATCACCACAGCGAGGACAATTCCGGTGTATAGATTGATATGAGGTGATGTGAGTGCAGAGTTTGGATGGGCCAAGAGCTCAATGTGGTGGTGTGGTGTATTGGATTCCATAACGGCCGGGTCGTCGCTACTTCTTCTCAACAACGAAACTGCCCTACTATAGTTTGCTTCAATTTGTGCACCTCTTGCGTAACATTGGTCTGCTATGGATTTTATTGCTTGTTCCGGTTCTCCACATCTTGGAGCTTCATCAGAATTCTTATGTACCTACCATGCATGCATAGCTTTGTATTTTTGATATTTTTATGCATGCATAGCTTTGCTATACAAGTGTTCGTTTCAATCTTTTTCCTTTCCGGTTTAGGGTTTAGTTATTGCATGTGTCTATAATTATAGGGCTTGAAAGTGCTTCGTCACAGCATAGCAACAATTTCAAAAATTTAAAAATTGGATCCACTTGAATCCAGTTTTTGTATGGATCCAAGCACATTTCAAGCCGTCTTACTCTCAGCAAGGTGATGTTACCAGTGAAACTGACTGATTTGGCTACTGGGGGCGGGGTTACAACTGGTGCGAAGTAAAAGTCACCCCTGCATACCACATGAGTGGGTTGCTATGCACTCACATACTAAGGCAATAGCAAAGTCACACCTTAGTGGATCCAAAATAGAAATCTGATGTCAACTTAGTACTCCCTGGCCGTTTTTGACGTCATCACTTTCAAGCCCTATTATTTGGTGCATTATTAGCGCCGCGTTCTCGCACCAAATTATAATTTTTGATACTTGACCCTGCAACTCCCCCCCCCCCCCCCCTTTTCGATGTCAGGTTGCAACGCAAATAGCCCTTTCCCAAAGGTGCTCACCCTTTTTTCGCCCTTTTTGGCCCTTTTTGGAAAAGCCCGTTTCTTTCGCCCTTTATTGGGTTTTGGTGAATATCGCTCTTTTTGAGCACAGTTTCCGAAATCTCGATGTGGATGGGCCTTGGCACGCCGCATTTTTGGGGGGGGGGGGGGGGCATCAAGTTGGTGAAGCTTGTACCCGGTGTACAGAATGCTGCAAAAAGTTGGTTTTTTGAACTTTACTTCCTGTTTTGCCTTTCGTGGACCCATAAATGGAGCAGCGCGTATTCATTTCTCAGCTTGGGTTCATATCTGAACATGTATCATAGCTATCCTTCACTGTAAAAAGAGTACTTTTGCCTGTTTTCACTGAAAAGAGATCACTTTTTGAGCATATTTTGAGGGACGCGCATATTTTGGGCACGTTTGGGAAAGGGCTAAACGAAAACGCCCAGACCTCTGGTCGGTCGAGTTGCTCCATCTACATCGGCACGTCGTCCCCACATCCCCTGTGTGTTGTTTTGTGTCTGTCTCCACATGTCTCTTTGTCGGGTTGTGTTCCCAGTAAAAAATCACATGTCCTTGTTTTTTATCACACCAATACCTACGCCTTTCATCTCATTATCGTCTTCCCAAGGGCCCATCCTTTTGTCGCATGATGCAGTGCTAATCTAATCGATCTCTCTCTCTCTCTCTCTCTCTCTCTCTCTCTCTCTCTCTCTCTCTCTCTCTCTCTCTCTCTCTCTCTTTCCTCTTTCCTCCTTACAATCCTCCCTAATCCAGGGTCTGTGCACTCTTTGTGCGGGTGCGCACAGGAACACTCTAGGATCGTGTCAACTGTGATGCATGGGTTTTGCTATGTTTGGTTCTGGGGGGGGGGGGGGGGGGGAAGAGAGCGACACAAGGCAGGAGTGACCGAGGTTAGGAAGTTTGCAACACTCGTACCGCTTTCAAATCATGTAATAATAATAATAATAATAATAATAATAATAATAATAATAATTAACTGGCGACCCGTAGAATTGGAGCAGCTGGATATCTTGCTCAGGAAGAAGCTCACCAAGAAGGGATGGCATCACCCTCGGGCTGACAGAGAGAGGGTGCATTTGGTGCGCGCCGAAGGCGGCCGTGGATTCCAGAGTGTGGTAGATCTACATGAACGATCCATCATCCAGATAAATAAATACATCGAGGGCCACCAAGGCCACATTGCCATTGCTCTCCTAAAACAGTACAATCATGAAAAAGCAAAATACTCTGTCTCCAGTGATGCTGCGAAATATTTGGCAAAGATTGGTATGGAGGAGTCAGCCACAAAGGAGCAAATACGCCAGGGATACCAGCGGCATCGGGAGGAGACAATCAGAAAGAAGCCTCTGCATGGCCAATTTTGGCTGATGCTGCAGGATGCTGAGCTGGATCGAGGGCTCTCCTTTGCGTGGTTGCAGTCTTCTGCTTTGCGTCCGGCGACAGAGAGTATTGTCATGGCCATACAGGACCAGGCTATCCCAACACGGAACTTACAAGAGATATTCAATCGAGGAACAGGTGTGTCAACGAAAACGAGTTGCAGGATGTGTGGCAGGGACAAGGAAACGGTTTTCCACCTTATTGGAGCGTGTACAGCTTGTGCGGGAAGTCACTATGTCAATCGCCACAACAGGTTAGCAAAATATCTCCACTGGACATTGTGCAGGAAGTATGGTGCATCGGACATTTCGAATAAGTACACAAGTCACCAACTCACCAACGTCGTGTACAGTGCTGAAACGGATGTGTCAATCTACTGGGAAGTGCCAATTCCAACAGCAGCGCCCGTTGGAGCAAACAGACCCGACATTATTATCAAGGGCAAAGATGAAGCGTTCCTTGTGGACGTAAGTGTCCCTCTGGATAGGAACATCCGCCGAAAATCTGTGGAAAAGATACAGAAATATCAAGGACTGAAGCGTGAGGTGGAGCAGATGTGGCAGGTGCGGGCCAAGATCGTGCCAGTAATTGTGGGGGCATTAGGTGGATTAACCCCCTCGACTGCTGACTTTCTGAGGGAACTGGATGCCGGAGCCAGTGTATCGATCTTGCAAAAGGAGGCGCTCCTTGGCACAGTTGACATCATCAGGTCAATAACTCAGATGAAATAATAATTATACTCTAATAAGTTACATTGGTTTGCGAATGCCCATGGTTCGAACTATTAGTTGAAGCACCTATTATGATCGTAATATTAATCACTTGCCAATAACAAAGACAACAATAATACCATCAGCCCCCATTCACCGGTTTTGACGGTGCTTCACTGATGTTGAATGAGAAGAATTATATTGCTGCCTTCAGTGCTATTGTGTCGCTGAAGGGCTCGATTTCAGATTTGATGACAGTTACTTTTCAACGGATTTTGTTTTCTGATTTAGCTCTCTTGCTATTACTGGTCCTGCTTGTGTTAAGTCTCATTCTCGCAGATTAGTTGTATAATAGATTGTACATGCATCATTGTAGATTTGCTGTTCACAGTATTTCTCTCTTTTTTCTTTCTTTTTTCTCAGTCTCCCTTATTATATTCTCTTCACATACAACAGCAGTACTCCCCATGGTCTTAAATGACCCGGGATGCTGCATAATACAAACACAAAACCAAAACCAATAAAGCCACCCCATAATAATTCCAAGTTGGAAGGCTGTCGGTTAGCGCTACGGAGATGTGTTGAAGCTAGGTGTTAGGACGTCGAATGTTTCAGTACTCTGTCAGTTCTGTGCCTAGTTATTGCACTTTCTGACTGTATATAGTATCATGTTACAGTGATGGAGAGTTACTCTTAAAGGGAAACTGAACGCCAAAAATAAGTATGGCTTATCCGAAGGAGAATTGGGCACTGATTCCGATGAGCTATGTCTCGAGCCGATCAGAGAAGAGGAACTGTGTCAAATTTCATAAATAACACCTCCCATATTTGGAAATTGGCCTTGATGACGTGCGTACTGCTTAGCTGTCACCATGCTGTGCATGTTCAGCAGTGTAATTGAATGGAAGAAAACAATTACTTTGGTGTTTTGCAGCTCTGTTTCGTTCCCTGACGGTAACCAAATCTAGATGTAGGAATCTGTTGAGCAGGAGAGTGACACATGTCTTCCCGAAGGCTGTCCAGGCTGCAGTGGTGATGAAGAAGACACGATCATCACCCCGAGATCGATCGTAGCGAATTGGAAAACTCATGGTGAATTTGCTTCCACTCCAAGGCAATGTCGAGGTATGAAGGGTGCTTGTACTGCCTTCCAAAGTGAAGAGGAGATGAACATGGCTTTGCATAGCTGATGTTCTATGCCAACTTACCTACTCTTGCTGGTACCGTAGTGGTATATTGCAAATTTCGTGGACGAACAACTCTAGTCACTAGTGGCTAGTGAGCAACACTAACAGGTGAGATGTTTCAATTCGACAAAAATTGTTTTTGTTTGAGAACTGCCAGTGGCAGTCATTAGACTCAGTAGGTGTCTTGGCTGCTTCTTTCTCTTCATTGGTAGGGTTGTGCTTGAATAGTACAAGTACTTGAAGTAAAATAAAATAAATAGAACATGTGGAACATAAATCTAATCAAGCATCAGTACATGTATTGCGAAGTTCAACTTCAAAGCACATGAAATCACAATGATCACGAAGTTTATGTAATCAGGAGTACACCCTGTGTTCAACGAACACATACACACATGCTGTATTGCGCACCCACATGTACACATGTGCGTGCACCCCCACCCCATCCCACAGACACACGCATGCAGCGCGCACATCCATACACATGTGCGTGCCCCCCCCCCCACACACACGTGTGCACATACAGATACACAAACACACACGCACGAACACACACACACAAGATACGTGTAAGTGTACATGGTCTTGATGCTGAGCCAGCACAATGGAAAATACCTCCATCAAGATGCTTGATCAAGTTTTGTGATAATGGCACTGTTTGTTTGTTTTTACAAAGAAGTGTGGGAAAGATTACAATGCATTATAATTCATAATTGTTCTTTGCCTTGTACTGTGCAGACCAGAATGCTTCGCTATCAACTCCTGGCTTTCCATCGGCATGGTGTTCAGCTGCAGCGGCATCTGGTCCGGGGAGTTCAAGTTGCTGGATGGCTGCACTGACACAGGATGGGTTTGCGTTGGCAATGCGATACGGCAGTCATCCCACATCACGAGCTACATGTTTATGTAATTTATATTGTCGCTCGTCCAGCAACGTCAAGGCTCTGCATGTAAACACAGGAGAACACCATAATACTACTCAGGGGATAATAATTTTGGATATCAATTTCGTGACAATTATTAGATTCACACAATATTCACAACGTATGCAACACGATGCTGTCTATTGACACTACTTCAAACTGAAGTGCTCACTACTCCTCTCCCGTTTTCATCTCCCTCTACCTTATGAATACTCTGCATTACTGGTTTCGTTTCTACCCTTTCCATTGCTGCCAGCTCCCAGTCTTTTTCAATGCACAGCACCACCTTGACAGTCATTTTTGTGATTTGATGTACACATACTTTGAAGTTCAAATTCGAATTACATGATCAGATTTTTGTTCCACATTTTCTATTTATTTTTACTTCAAGCACAACTCTACCGATGAAGGAAAAGAAGCAGCAGAGAGACACCTACTGAGTCTAATGACTGCCACTGTCAATTCTCAAAAAAAAATTTTTTGTCGAATTGAAAAATCTCACCTGTTAGTGTTGCTCACTAGCCACTAGAGACTAGAGTTGTTCGTCCACGAAATTTGCAATATGCCACTACGGTACCAGCAAGAGTAGGTAAGTTGGCATAGAACATCAGCTATGCAAAGCAATGTTCATCTCCTCTTCACTTTGGAAGGCAGTACAAGCACCCTTCATACCTCGACATTGCCTTGGAGTGGAAGCAAATTCACCATGAGTTTTCCAATTCGCTACGATCGATCTCGGGGTGATGATCGTGTCTTTTTCATCACCACTGCAGCCTGGACAGCCTTCGGGAAGACATGTGTCACTCTCCTGCTCAACAGATTCCTACATCTAGATTTGGTTACCGTCAGGGAACGAAACAGAGCTGCAAAACACCAAAGTAATTGTTTTTTTCCATTCAATTACACTGCTGAACATACACAGCATGGTGACAGCTAAGCAGTACGCACGTCATCAAGGCCAATTTCCAAATATGGGAGGTGTTATTTATGAAATTTGACACAGTTCCTCTTCTCTGATCGGCTCGAGACATAGCTCATCGGAATCAGTGCCCAATTCTCCTTCGGATAAGCCATACTTATTTTTGGCGTTCAGTTTCCCTTTAACTCGTATCCATATGTCTTTTTCTCTTCCACAATAATAATAATAATAATAATTTGGAAAGGATTGGGAGAACTTCAAATTCAAAGGATCAGTTGGGGAAGTGAACTACCTGAGAAGAGAAAAAAAATAAAGTGAAAAACTTGTCAGCGCCTTCTAGGTTCAGCCTGGTCCCATAGCTCAGTGGTTAGAGCATTGCGCATGACAAGCAGGGTCCCAGGTTCGAGTCCTGGTGGGTCTGGCGTTTTTTTCTCTTCTCAGGTAGTTCACTTCCCCGGCTGATCCTTTGAATAATAATAATAATAATAATTTAAAAATTCGATGAGGAGACAATAATTTTAATATGGCAATAAGTAGGACGAGCTGAGGCGACATGTGGACTACTTTATTGACAATGTAAGCGATGGAGACGATGCAAGAAACAACCTTAAGGGTAAGGAAAACATACATGTAAGAAGAAAAAGGCAATGGAAAAAAAAGAAAGATGATTCGAACAAGTTTTCGTACAACACTCTTCAGGAATCACCGTTGTACTAAAGAACAAAATGAGAACAAAGGAAATAATATAGCAATCAAGGTAGGGTAACACGATACAATGACAGCACTGGAATATCGAGGTGCGATTTCTCACAAAAGTGTGCAGAAAACAAGGGTATACAAGTAAGAACTAAGCGTAACAAGTGTGTATCAGCAACAAAAACAAAAAAAGTGAGAACGAATGATAATAATGTAAGAAAGGTTTGCTCCCCACACCGGAGCTCGCGCTATTCCGCTGACTTTACTTGACACTTGACTGACTCACGACTGGCATCCAGAGCACACGAGAAGTCCATCGAACCTTCGACTCGGCAAACCTGCAAGAAAGCACCACTCCCTGCTCAATACACAGTGTTTCGGGGAATTCACCCCTCATCAGTTGAGCTTGAGTAGGCTGAGGAATATTGTGCCTGAAGAGCACCACTTATATAGTGCTCTCCAGGCACAAACATCACCAGGGATACAAACTTACAGAGACGCTCCGCTTCTAGCGCGATAAACACCTCGTGAACACCAGATAGCAGCGTGAGTCAGTGTCGCTCCTGGACGGTGAGACTGACTTCGAGGACCCTCGGTCATTCGCAACGCTGTCACCTCCAAACCAACTAGTCGCAAGCCCGCGCTGGGCACAACAGTACGAAGTAGTGGTTGCGACTTCGGCGATGATTTGTAAACCTTTCTTACAAATCATCGCCGAAGTCGCAACCACTACTTCGTACTGTTGTGCCCAGCGCGGGCTTGCGACTAGTTGGTTTGGAGGTGACAGCGTTGCGAATGACCGAGGGTCCTCGACGTCTGTCTCACCGTCCAGGAGCGACACTGACTCACGCTGCTATCTGGTGTTCACGAGGTGTTTATCGCGCTAGAAGCGGAGCGTCTCTGTAAGTTTGTATCCCTGGTGATGTTTGTGCCTGGAGAGCACTATATAAGTGGTGCTCTTCAGGCACAATCTTCCTCAGCCTACTCAAGCTCAACTGATGAGGGGTGAATTCCCCGAAACACTGTGTATTGAGCAGGGAGTGGTGCTTTCTTGCAGGTTTGCCGAGTCGAAGGTTCGATGGACTTCTCGTGTGCTCTGGATGCCAGTCGTGAGTCAGTCAAGTGTCAAGTAAAGTCGGCGGAATAGCGCGAGCTCCGGTGTGGGGAGCAAACCTTTCTTACAAATCATCGCCGAAGTCGCAACCACTACTTCGGAATGATAATAATAACAATAATAAACAAGAACGTGACAAAACACATTTAGGCACAAGTGGCAACAACGTTGCCACACTACACAAAAGAACATTATTTGAACAATTTTAGGGTAATAACACTATCTTTCTGGACACACAAATTCGGCTTATGAATGCACTGACAAACAGCTTCCAAAACTTGTAACTGCAAAAGATAACCATGACGAGCACGGCACAAAACAGAAAAACAGGAATCAGAATAAGTACGACAACAGTCAGTACTAGAAGCCAAATGATTGTATTTTTTTTTTTTTTTTTTTTTTTTTTTTTTTTTTACTATGTTCACATTCCCAGCTCGAAAATAATAAAGAAAGACAATTATACTGTATACTGAAGACTTGTTATTACGAGACGGACGCACACAATCTCGACTCACGCGCACGCCCTCACACTCACTCTCACCCTCACTCAGCTCACCTTCCCCCTCACTGTCCGAATCAGAACCTGCTCCGTCATCCACAGCGGTTTGTCTCTCCTCCTCACTTGCATCGTCTTGCGTCTCACCTTCACCACCCACGCCAACCGTGAATGCCGTTGCCTTCATGTCAGTCGTCGTCCTTTCCGATTGTTTCCTTTGTATTTTTACCGTGAATTCATAGGTCCGGTTGTAATCTGCTGTAGATCTCCGTGGTCTGTCATTTGCTGCTTTGTTTTGTGGATTAGTTGTTGTTGCTGTTGGATGTGAACCTGGTGTTGTTGTTGGATGTGAAGCTGGTGTTGTTGTTGCAGCCATGGTTGTTCCTCGGTCCCTCTCAATGCACACATGTGTTCCTTCGATGTTGTAAGTCTCTTTACGAATGCTCCTATCGATGAGACTGTTGACATCTGTATGGATGTATTGTACCGTAACGATGATGTTGATACTCCATGGGTATCGGAAGCGGCGTTTCGTCATTTGATGCTGTCAGTTACAACTGGTGTCGAATTTTCGTTCAACGATGTGATGTACAAGCAAGTGGATGGTGTGGCGATGGGATCTCCTCTTGGTCCCGTCCTCGCCAGTATATTCGTTGGTTATTGTGAGTGCAAGATTGATGAGTCGCTTTGGACCGCGTTCTACGTGCGTTTTGTTGACGATTCGTTCACGCATTTTGACAGTGTTGAGAGCAGTGAATTGTTTCTCGATGTGCTCAACAGCCTACATCCTTCCCTCCGCTTTACTTGTGAGCACGAGCAGTCTAGTAAGTTGTCATTTCTAGACGTGCTTGTAGAGAAGACTGGCTGTGAAATGTTGACTTCTGTGTATCGCAAGCCTATGTTCACCGGTCAGTACATTGCCTTCGATTCATATTGTTCGTCCCAATACAAGGTCAACTTAGTTCGTAACCTCGTTGACCGTGCGAAGCGTATTTGTTCGCCCAGTAAGCTGCAGGCCGAGCTCGACTTTCTTCGATCTGTTTTCTTGAAGAATGGCTATCCGGAATTCTTGTTGCGTAAGTTTCTGTCCATGGAGCAGAAACCGAAATCGGTGCTGATTGGTCCACCTCGCTGTCCCGTCTATCTATGTTTGCCATGGAAGGAGCAAAAATCAATCAAAGTGTGTCACGAAGTCAAGTCTACCGTCCGTCGTACTTATTATGCAGTACATTTTGTGCCAGTCTTCACAACAATGCGTGCGTTCACGGTGCGGAAGGACGTCCTACCAACCCTCCACCTCAGTCATGTTATCTACAACTTCGAATGCCGACATTGTGCTAGTCGGTATGTTGGTAGGACTGTTCAGCACCTGAACGCACGTATCAAACAACACACTCCACTTCACATCCTTCCACCCAGTGCGCAATCTGAGAGGCCCAAACGCGGGAGCCCTAGGAAAAAACCCATCACCTACACGGCAGGATAGTTCCCTGCCGCTGTCTGCCGTTCCCCCTCTGACATCTGTGTTGGACGGGCTTGAGCTTGGCAGCTCTTTGGAGGTGCGTGCGGAACCGCCATTGGTGCAGCCCTCGGGTGTGCCTAAGTCTGTGCCTCTGGGTGCTTTGCATGAGGCTGTGCCTCGAGTGGTGACAGCAGCTCTGCCTCCCCCTGACCCTCCTCCTTCGAGGTTTGTGTTGGTGGGGAGCACCCGTGGCGGTCGATTTGTCCCACCGGAACCAGAGCTGGATTCAACAGAAAGACCAACAACAATGGCTGCAACAACAACACCAGCTTCACATCCAACAACAACACCAGGTTCACATCCAACAACAACAACAACTAATCCACAAAACAAAGCAGCAAATGACAGACCGCGGAGATCTACAGCAGATTACAACCGGACCTATGAATTCACGGTAAAAATACAAAGGAAACAATCGGAAAAGACGACGACTGACATGAAGGCAACGACATTCACGGTTGGCGTGAGTGGTGAAGGTGAGACGCAAGACGATGCAAGTGAGGAGGAGAGACAAACCGCTGTGGATGACGGAGCAGGTTCTGATTCGGACAGTGAGGGGAAGGTGAGCTGAGTGAGGGTGAGAGTGAGTGTGAGGGCGTGCGCGTGAGTCGAGATTGTGTGCGTCCGTCTCGTAATAACAAGTCTTCAGTATACAATCATTTGGTTTCTAGTACTGACTGTTGTCGTACTTATTCTGATTCCTGTGTTTCTGTTTTGTGCCGTGCTCGTAATGGTTATCCTTTGCAGTTACAAGTTTTGGAAGCTGTTTGTCAGCGCATTCATAAGCCGAATTTGTGTGTCCAGAAAGATAGTGTTATTACCCTAAAATTGTTCAAATAATGTTCTTTTGTGTAGTGTGGCAACGTTGTTGCCACTTGTGCCTAAATGTGTTTTGTCACGTTCTTGTTTATTATTGTTATTATTATCATTCGTTCTCACTTTTTTTGTTTTTGTTGCTGATACACACTTGTCACGCTTAGTTCTTACTTGTATACCCTTGTTTTCTGCACACTTTTGTGAGAAATCGCACCTCGATATTCCAGTGCTGTCATTGTATCGTGTTACCCTACCTTGATTGCTATAATTTTATTTCCTCTGTTCTCATTTTGTTCTTTAGTACAACGGTGATTCCTGAAGAGTGTTGTAAGAAAACTTGTTCGAATCATCTTTCTTTTTTTCCATTGCCTTTTCTTCTTACAATGTATTTTTCCTTACCCTTTAGGTTGTTTCTTGCATCGTCTCCATCGCTTACATTGTCAATAAAGTAGTCCACATGTCGCTTCAGCTCGTCCTACTTATTGCCATATTAAAATAATAATAAGGCCAAACTAAAGAAGGTGTGTGGTTCGACTAACATGGACATTTTGTTTACGGGCGGGCGGGCGGATTTTTTTTTTAATATATTTTTTAGTACATTTAAATACACTGTACTGCCTTTAGACACCCAGTACATCGGCATTATTACGCAGTGTTATGCCATGCATACATGTTGTATAAAGGGATCACTGGCTAATACTTTGAAACATTGTGTAGCTCTGGAACGAGAAGAGAATAACAAGCGGTGACTCTGACTGTCCAAATCATCAAGCAAATGAAGAACGATGCGAGTTGAAAGTAAGTTCGGGAACTACTTCGAAGTACAAATTGTACAATGTACCGGTACATGTATTGGTGTCGGCGTGCACGAATACATGGGCTTTTTCCATCGACGCTTCCTGTGCTTGCACACATGGAGCAGCAACTTACCGGTACAGGTGAAATATCGTTCCCAATACACGAGGAAAGTGCAATCTCGTCTGTCCTTCATCCCAAAACAGAAGGCCGTCCTTAATCTGGAACGAGGCAATCACTCTCAACCGGACGGTCACTTCAAAATAAGTCTCGCCAGTCTTCCGGTGGTCGTATCGAGTAGACTCTACTACCAGCACAAGGCAGCAGTCGTACCACTCACTGCACTGCACTGCAGTACAACTACAAGTCAAGTCCAAAAGCCAAAGGAGCCGCCTGCGTCCGCAGACTCACGCTGCACAGCACGTAGACGTGGACGTGTTCAGTCCACGTACGTCAGTCACACGACAGCCCGCCGAAAAAAAGTTACGGTCGGGCTGAAAAATGTACGGTCGGTCGGGTTAGTCGAACCACAGACCTTCTTCAGTGTGGCCTAATCATATCTTTATTATTATCACTCGCTCTTCCCATGCATGCCCTGCATTGATAGCTCACACCTCCTCTACATGCCCATGCGTATCCCCCACAATAAGAACAAGCTATCCCGCGACAAAAGCATTAGTTGTCTGATGATTGCCTTAGCATTTAGCTACGTGCATGAAACGCAGCGTTACAACGTATGTTTCTATAATTGGTGAAACCATTCTTTTTGACCTTTGTGGTTACGCTCCGCCCCTGTGGTGTTGAGCACTGTTGAAACCTGGGTATACCCACTTATGTGTCTTTATTAGGATGTACATTTGCATGCACAATAAAAAAAAGTATTTTGGGGTCTAGTGAAAAAAGACGATCGGCCGGGTGACCCGTGACCCGAGACAACGAATTAATTCTGGGTGACCTTACATGAAATGGTGTAGTCTGTAGTGTAGAAGCCATTGTAGAGGGTCTACGCGTGTACATGTACATGTACATGTAGCTACATCCACTCTGCTATGCGGCTTCTCGCGCGCTTCAGGCAGTTCAAGCTTCCCCTGATCCGAGTACATGACATAGACATGGTTGGCATTTTTACCGTTCACGCTACTTTCGACGGTCGGCGAGGGCGACATGTAGCCTATTATTTTAATGATTTATTTATTTATTCCTGCACCTCGTGGCATGTCAAGACTGCCAATTGATTGGAGGAGAGGGTGAGACCAACCACGGAAGAAGAGAAAAAGAAAATGAAAATGTATGCAGCGGAAGTGGTGACTGTGATTTTGTTTCCTGGGAGATACTGAAGTGCTGTCTGACGAGGGTATGGAATTTGGGCATTTCTGGAGCTTGTCTAACACTGGGAGGCAATTGGAGACACGTGGAGTAGGAGGAAAAGAACGGGGGATTTAGGAATAGGGTAGACCTAACTACAATGTAGGAGAAGACGAACGCAGCTTCGGATGGTCCCACCGGACTTTAAACCAATTAAGGGACTGTAAATCTACTGTTTTTGATGTGTTTTCGAGACACGGTTAGCAGTTTGGCTTCTGAGTTCTGACTCCTTACGCAACGATCGACTTGCGACGTAACCCTAGTTGGAATCTTACCGTTTCGTTCTTCCGCTAAACAGAGCTTTCTATCGTCGAAACGGTACCAAACCGACGGTATTTTGGGTTTGGGGTACGAAGGCCGTTGGATCTAGCGCGCGGACTGTAAAATGCCATGTTATACACACGCAAAAAACGGTGCAGGCCGACCATCGAAAATAGCGTGAACGGTAAAATGCTAACCATGTGTGCAGACTACACAGTACACTACCTCGTACGTCTACATTAGTATGCGGTCAGTTAGGCGAGTGACATTATTTTCGGCGCGAGATATTTCAAGGTGGTCATTTCATGGAGTGACAATTCGCGACTGTGCAGTTTCATAGCGTGATTTTTTCACGGCCTGACACATTCGGCGAGTACATTTCGACGAAGTAACATTTTCATCGCTGACCCTGTCCAACAAACAATACTGACTGATGTGATACTGGGAAGTATTGCGACTATAGTAGACAACACATGCACAGACGTAAGGCTGCATAGTGCAAATATTTACACCTGCTGAAGGAAAGAGGACCGAAGACCAGTGACTTTACGAGCAGCTCGTGCGATAACATTGCACGACACTGACCAACCGCACTGACGCTCTACACGTAACTGGCTCTCCACCAGAGTCTGATTATGCACACCTTCTGAAGGGATAAAATGATTTAGCGATACGCCAACGTGATAACTACGATCACGTGTATGTACTTTCAGGATGCTCAGATAGCTGAAATTCTAAGGACGAAGTGATTCAGTGCGAAATCTTAGCACATTGCAGATGCGATTTTTCACCAATAAGTGATACCAATATCCAACACCCCTTCACATCCCATTATTATGTTTTCAGCCCTGAATCTGGCAAAAAAAGCTGCGAAATATTCTTTCCTGAGGAAGCTCAAAACGCTGTAGTCCTAGGTGCAGTCGTCAAACCTCGTACTGCAGTTGATTTGGGCTAGGTAGCCAACAGCTCGTGTCAACGTCGCACAGAAGATGATTGGAAACAGACTCAAACACGCTGTGTCCAAGAAAAAACGGCGGTTCGTTGAAGATGGATTCGACTTGGACCTCAGCTACATTACGCCGTGGATTATCGCAATGGGCTTTCCGGCGGAGAAAATCGAAGGCGTTTACAGGAACCATATGGATGAAGTAGTTCGGTTCTTGCAAGTGAAGCATGCTGACCACTACAGAGTATATAACTTGTGCTCCGAGAGATCGTACGATCACAACAAGTTCCATGGAAGAGTTGCTAGTTTCCCATTTGATGACCATAACGCACCGCCGTTTGAGACGATTGAGGATTTCTGCAAGGATGTGCACGATTTCCTGAGGCTGTCGGGAGAGAATACAGTCGCAATCCATTGCAAGGCTGGCAAAGGTCGGACAGGAGTCATGATTTGTGCGTACCTGCTGCATATTACTGACGTTAGCAATTTTGAGTTCTCGACCATCCGCGAGACTCTTGAGCTCTATGGTGAACAGCGTACCGATAATGGAAAGGGAGTGACCATTCCTAGCCAATGGCGGTATGTGCACTACTATGGTTTCCTTGTCAAGAAACGTCTTGTCTACTCACCGACCAATCTACTGTTGAAGTCTATTATTATTGAAGGCATTCCTCGATTTAGCAATGACTGCCCAATGTATTTTACGGTGACGCAACGGAACCTAAAGATAGGTGAGTCAACAGTTTATAACGCGAAACGACATGGGCAAGGCAACTGTGTGGACATGCCATTGTCTCCAGTACTGGTCTGCGGCGATATCAAAATAGAATTTTTCCATCGTACTAAATTCAGGAAGGAGAAAATGTTCCACTTCTGGCTAAATACATTCTTCGTGAGCCACGGTTGCTTAGTCGACGACTGGGATAGCACATCCAGTCGTAGTGGCGTTCAGTCATCTGAAAGGAATACTAGTGTGGGAGGCCGTATCCACCCATTTGATCGCAGGCAGAGTGTATTGGGCTCGAATACAGCGTCATCTGCTGAACAGCCTGGAGCAGCAGCAGCAGCAGCAGAAGCAGCAACGCCACCAGTTGTTGCACCTGCCCCCGGGTCTGCGGCGAGCGTCCATAGTGAGATTGGTGCAAGTAGATCTACAACACCTTCACCGTACTACGGAGAGCCCGGTACACGTATTGTATGCATGCAGCAAGGCAACCTGGACAAGGCTAACAAGGACAAGCGTCATTATCCTAACGGGTTCAAGGTCCATGTTGTGTTCTCCGTCGTTGGTAGCCGGCAGAATTCGGATAGCGACCATGGAGGGCACGATGTGGACACCAGCAGGTCTGATGACGACAACTTCAACTACTCCGACACAGATCCTGAAGATTAAGGGGATTAGAGGAAGACCGATCCAGTCACCAAACAACAGCACGTGCATCATCATCAAGCATCAGCATGACACATTCACCTCACAGCTCATATTTTGGCATCATGTATGCCCCATCAAGCCCGGCTATTCTTTGCTTACACGAAGATAACATGCAGACACAATTACAGCGGACTCCTGCACGTGTCCCATTCATATTACATTTCCCTTGCTTTCAGAAATGGTCTCAGTTGAACTGAACTGCTGCACACAGTTTGTGTCCGGGACCGGTTTCTCATTCATAGTCTTGTTTTTAGTTCATAATATTGAACTGTGGCATTTCATTTACTCCCCTCCGGCGTAATATTGTCTTAATGTGTTAATTCTTTTGTTTGTTCGTTCGTTGCCTGAGTATTGAATGTTGGTTATTTGAGGTGTCGCCTGAAAACAAATGGGACTGCCATCTGTCGTAGCTCTGTTTAAGAAAGCATTCCATGTTCAGAATTGTTCTATAACTGTGCTTTTCTCTCCTCTCCTCACTGTGGTGTACTTGACACACACTGGATCCCTGTACCATCCTATTGTCTGTTTGTTTCTGTCGTGTGTGACTGTCTATGCTCTACTGTTACTACTGCTCCAACTACTATTGTCTATTAAATTTTCGTTTACTGAGAGACAAAAAAACTACAAGCCCGTTGCTTATCAACTTTCTTTGTATCCGCTGTCACACCCCAGCTGTGGCCGTGCGTACATCGGGATGTGAATTGGTACAGGGCGCAAACTACAAACTTGCTTCACGCGATCGGATGTCAGTGAGCAGTACTGTAGCATTGTTTTGTTGTCTGATGATTGCCGGGGTTTTACCACGAAACTCTGCACTCACATCACCATCACCACAGCGAGGACAATTCCGGTGTATAACGTTGGATTGATATGGGGTGATGTGAGTGCAGAGTTTGGGTTAGCCAAGAGCGCAATGTGGTGGTGTGGTGTATTGGATTCCATAATGGCCGGGTCGTCGCTACTTCTTCTCAACAACGAAACAGCCCTATTATATTTTGCTTTAATTTGTGCACCTCTTGCGTAACATTGGTCTGCTATGGATTTTATTGGTTGTTCTGGTTCTCCACTTCTTGGAGCTTCATCAGAATTCTTATGTACCTACCATGCATGCATAGCTTTGTATTTTTGATATTTTTTATGCATGCATAGCTTTGCTATACAAGTGTTCGTTTCAATCTTTTTCCCTTCCGGTTTAGGGTTTAGTTTTTGCATGTGTCTATAATTATTATTTGGTGCATTATTAGCGCCGCGTTCTCGCACCAAATTATTATTTTTGCTACTTGACCCTGCAACTCTCCCCCCCCCTTTTTCGATGTCAGGTTGCAACGCAAATAGCCCTGTCCCAAAGGTAAGTAAGTAAAAGTAAATTATCGTATCCGTTCCCGAAGGGAACTCACGACGGCCGCTAACACCCGATAAACCCTAGCAGCAGATGCATCGCCTAACGGTGGGGGTGAGTGGGTAAGTCTCACAACCACTGGCACAAGTGCCTAAAGCGACCCCTTTAGCTGCATCCATGTACCCCTTGTGCCTGGTCACAAGTTCCCAGTTGACTGTGGGTAGCAGCACGGCTGGAAAAACCGCTCCCAGGCAGGACTTGAACCAGGTACCTCTCGTATCTCAATCATGGTCTTTGACCAACCCACTGTGCCTGCCTGTCCCAAAGGTGCTCACCCTTTTGCGCCCTTTTTGGCCCCTTTTGGAAAAGCCCGTTTCTTTCACCCTTTATTGGGTTTTGGTGAATATCGCTCTTTTTGAGCACAGTTTCCGAGAGCTCGATGTGGATGGGCCTTGGCACGCCGCATTTTCGGGGGGGGGGGGGGGGGGCATCAAGTTGGTGAAGCTTGTACCCGGTGTACAGAATGCTGCAAAAAGTTGGTTTTTTGAACTTTACTTCCTGTTTTGCCTCTCGTGGACCCATAAATAGAACAGCGCGTATTCATTTCTCAGCTTGGGTTCATATCTGAACATGTATCATGGCTATCCTTCACTGGAAAAAGAGTACTTTTGCCTGTTTTCACTGAAAAAAGAGCACTTTTTCAGCATATTTTGAGGAACGCGCATATTTTGAGCACGTTTGGGAAAGGGCTAAACGCAAACGCCCAGACCTCTGGTCGGTCGAG
Source organism: Sycon ciliatum (assembly GCF_964019385.1). Lineage (NCBI taxonomy): Eukaryota > Metazoa > Porifera > Calcarea > Leucosolenida > Sycettidae > Sycon > Sycon ciliatum. The sequence continues at coordinate 16,295,672 of NC_088654.1, read as the reverse complement.
TTGCTCCATGTACATCGGCACGTCGTCCCCGCATCCCCTGTGTGTTGTTTTGTGTTTGTCTCCACATGTCTCTTTGTAGGGTTGTGTTCCCAGTAAAAAATCACATGTCATTGTTTTTTATCACACCAATACCTACGCCATTCATCTCATTATCGTCTTCCCAAGGGCCATCCTTTTGTCGCATGATGCAGTGCTAATCTGATCTCTCTCTCTCTCTCTCTCTCTCTCTCTCTCTTCCTCTTTCTTCCTTACAATCCTCCCTAATCCAGGGTCTGTGCACTCTTTCTGCGGGTGCGTACAGGAACACTCTAGGATCATGTCAACTGTGATGCATGGATTATGCTATGTTTGGCTCTGGGGGGGGGGGGGGGAAGAGAGCGACACAAGGCAGGAGTGACCGAGGTTAGGAAGTAGTCTGTGTCTGGGTTGTTCACATGAAGAGTTCTGTCGGAATGTCGCCAACCTGACGACGCTTTCTCTTGCGACTAGTTGTGATGGCAGGTTCAGAAACGTGCCACGTGCATGTACAATGACTGGCAACTGAAATCCGACCCCCTGAGCGGTGCGCTCACATCGCAAAGACCGAACACGGGATGGTAAAACTACGAAACAGAGACCGCTAGAATGTGAACTCAGCGCTCAGGGGGTCGGATTTCAGTCGCCATTACTGTACATGTACATTGCATTGTATTGAGAGAGAGGAAACGCTTTAAATGTTGTGATCTGGACTGTCATCACCTGGACTGGCTGCAGCCAGTGACCATTCGTTGTCCAGACTCCAGAGCCAGAGCAGGGCTCCTCATAGTCCTCAAAAAGTGTTCATGTCGAATGATTAAGGTAGCAGCCTGGTCGTACATTTCATATGGCATTCAATGGACCGTGACTTTGGTGTCTCTCAATGGATTTGAGTGAAATTATCACCACAAACTCCTGCCACTATTCTGGCCGTCTGGACATGATTTTAAAAGTTCTTGCGCCTCACTGACAGGCTTTCCAGGCCGGAAAAACTCAAAATTCCGGCATAGTGCCACGGTGTGCGAGCCACCCAGGAGCCAAAAAAATGCATTTACAATTTTTTCACATTTTCTTGCCCATTCTGTCCGTGCGCGGGATCCAAACCTAAAAAAAGTCCAGAAGCAGCCATGGGTGGTGAGATAGGGCCCTTCAACGTGGCCCTGGAATCTGTCACAACGGCAGGAGTGGGCGTTCTCTCACTCACTCCCACAGACCCAAGTCAATTTTTTAATTTTTTTTAGGTTTAGGGCGTGCTACGAGGTCGTACCTTTGATACAACATCCAGTGCTGGGACCTCCCCAGTAAGCCATTTCCATATATGTACGTATAGAAAAGAGAAAACACTAGTTATTGTATTCACATAATAGTTGACCTCTCTTTTTTTCTTCTTTTGTAAACAGATTTGTTCATTGCCAAAATAGTTTGAGTTACATGTACTTTTGAAAATGATCATGTTCCACTGTCTTCGTAATCGTTATACTCGTCCAACCGATGTCACGCTCGCCCTGCGAATAATCAGCTCACCTCTCCCATATATCCTCCTCTCCTTCCATCATAACCCAACGTCAACTATACCTCATGTTCTTTTTTTAATTATTAGAGCAATATCCATAGCCTGCACAGTCATGGCTGCTAAAATCCAGAGGTCATGAATTCGTTACATGCATAATAGCGGAGTTTTGCGGACTACCCGTCACTGTCTCGTCCGCCCCGGGATACCTGATCAAGGCTGATTCATTTGCATCTTCTGCTAAATGTACTGTATCAACGCGAGAAAGAACTTTGAAGAAGATGAGTTCGAGCATACATTAATGTATTGCCATGATTTCTACCCTGCTTTTCATTGAAAGCACTATCTGCATGACCTCCGAACCCTTCGCCATGCAGACCACCAGCACTGATCACGTGCATTGTCCAGAATTGTGTAGCCAACATACATGTACATGTTCATGTACTAGATGTGTGGTACAATCTTGTAGGTACCTGCTATGTTCTTACCTCCGAAAGGATGCCAAATAATTAGTTATTCCCCACATTTTCAACCACCAAATTATGCCAATACGTACGGCGGAATAATCCGCCGGAGCCTAGACTAGACCCCAATAGCGCTTTTTAGAAAGCTGCCCTAAAGCAGTTTTCAGAACTCAGATGGTGAGCCAAGGAAAAGATTGTAACATGGAAAATGGTTTTACAAATAACCACAAACCATCATGATGCAAACGCCGGCAAAAACGCACAGAGATGCACATAGGGATGGCAGGCGAGACAGTGGAGGCGGGGCAAGAGCAGCTAAGCCGACCAGGGGTCTCGGTTTCAGCACTGCTCATGCGCGTGTGGGCACAAGTTATGGGGTCGAGTCCACCAACTAAACCGGATTTTGAACAGTCTTATTAAACACTCATGAAAGTCAACTTGAGCACTGCTCGATAGCGCTAACCAAACGGCATTCCAACTTGGAACGTTCATGGATATTAATGCTGATTCCAAAGTGGGGAATGTAAGCCCCATCGAGCCGAGCACACGCTGCACATGATTCCAAAGCGTCATGGAATGCTTGCTCGGTACGATAACGGAACGGCAAGACCACACAGAACGGTCAAACCACAATTCGAAAACGCAAAGCAACAACCACCCAACTTGGGAGGCTCAATATTATCAGAGGTGGAAATATGAAGGGGCTGCTTTGCGAGGACGAATTGTAACAAACCGAACGCCAGTATCCTACAGTACTGTACTTAGTTGAAGACAATGATGAACTAACTATTTGTAATAACATACTTTGATGCCGTGGAATGTCTCAGTACTCCTTGTCAGTTTCGTGCTAGATTGTGCACGTCTGACTGTTCAAAAACTGGTTTAGTTGGTGGACTCGATCGCATAGCGTGTGCCCACATTTTCTCGTGTCTTTTAAATGTATGTATTTTGCCGTCGAGGTACAAGTTGCCAAGTCCACTATCTGCCTAGCGACGTGTACAGTATATGTACCGGTACGTGCATTATAGTATAGCTCGTTATACACTCATCGTTCTCAAAATAGGCATAATTATGCGGATAATGCCGGCAGAACAATTGGCAGAATTCGGTACTTTTTCTGGTAAGTCTTGTTGGTTGGTTGGTTGGTTTTTATTTCACTTCGCACATTCAAACGGGATGACGACCCAATAAAATGACGGCGAAGGCTTAGCCTAGAAGTGGCTCTGGAAGAACATAGTAAAATCTATGGAAGCACATAGTAAGAGAATAGAATACTAATAACTGCGAGTAAACGGAACGGGGGAGAGAGAGATTACGATGTATCTGTGATACTACGGGAGGATTACTGAACTGCACGGGGAGGGAGAGCAGAGCGATCAGCAGCAACTCGAACTACTCCATACAGGCGTATGGTACACATGCATGCTTAAACTCAGGTAGCCGGGTAATTGTGCGGTGTCTCATGCATGTTTGGTATGTACATGTAGATAAAGAAATGGAGCAGAATTCGAGGAATTGCCCGCCATAAGGTTTGTATGGTTGTGCCATTTTCACTGCTTTTCGAGCAGAATCTGCCACCTTTTCGAGCATTATCCGTTCAGCCCTACTAGTATCCCTAAACCACCCCAAGAAGTACTAGAACGTAGAAGGACCTTTCAGATTAGTAGTACAGTCATGTACATGTACATGTACATGCTCCACGTAAATGTCACACGGGCTCGCCACTGACCGAGCAGTAGCTACATTCCAATTTTCAGTAGCTCACAATACAGATTCGCAATTGTTGCATAATCGTGTTGCCTGATGATTGCGAGAGCATAAAACTTGAAGTAGCAGCAAACAAGTCCTGGTTGTTCTGTTCTGTAATCGGGCAATGTATACATGTATTTGCGTGCGGGTCTAAACTTGAGCGCAACACCTGCTCTTTAAGAGCACTTGCCCTAACCGATATCGCTCAGTTTCTTTTTCTAGTCTACTCTAGTCCTAGTTCTCAAGTTACATGTACATGTATTTATTGTGCTCTCGTGCCCAGATTATTATTAGTATTTTTATGATTATGAAATGACCCAAAGGCAATATGCCTATCGAGCGAGGGGTTCATTTGATTGAAAGAACAGTACTGCTACTAGTATGTACAAAGACAAGTAGGTCAATTGCAGTTGATGGCCTTAAACCACATGCACGTGTGTTCAGTCCTGATGTGACACTGATTGCATAAGTGGTAATCGCTTGTCAAGTGAGTATTCTTGAAACCAGAAACCTCTCCACATTGTACTGATCACTATAATTATTATGGTCTAACCTTGTCCCAGATTTTACCCTATGTCACTAATCTTGTAGAGAATGGGCACTTCGGAGCAGTGAAAAAGACTGATCAACAGAGAAACAAGAACAGAAAATACGTGAACACGATAAAATTATCGCAAACTGGAAGGCTTAGAACGAGTAGGTATGTAAAATTAGAAATGAAAGGGAGAGGTATTTCACGTATAATTATAAGAGTGTGTGCACATGTACACTGCGCTAATATCACACTGCTAGCTCTAGACTATATCCTCCTGCCTAGAACATCGACACACATTGCTCACCACCTCCTGCCCACACCAGCCACACATTCTGCGCTAACATTGCACTGCTAGCCCCTGCCTTCAACAACCACACACTCTGCACACAGCCTCCTGCCTAAGATAACACCGCTAGCCCCTACATTCTCACAGCTTTTCATACCTTCTCCTGGCATATATACTGGCATGCTCGGCACCCAACCTTCATGTTGCCTGATGATTGCTAGAGCATGAAACTTCAAGTCGCAGCAAACAAGTTTTGATTGTCCTTGTTGTTCTGTTCTGTAAGGGTGTGTGATGGCGTTTTGTACACATTTTATAGTGGGGAAAATAATCATCAGTCAAACCACAGGGAATCGAACCAGGGACCTTGCTATTCGCAAGCAATACTCTAACCAACTTGGGCTTGCAAGTGTGGAGTTTCGGAGAGAGAAGAGCAGTACGAGGCATGTGGTCCCTAATTTCCTAATACCCTGCTGTAAGGCGCAATAAAGCTCGCGTGCATCACATCAGGATGGATCTAGATTCAAAAACTTAGCCCCGATGAGTATGTTTTTAAAGTGTTGATCTTGTCACTTGCCAAGTGGACAGGCACGAAACCCGAAACAGCTGCATAATCCGCAGATCACTGAATGGCCCATCTCGTCCCATGTGTACCCCCTAAAAGTGGCTACAGTCAAGAAGGCAAGGGGTGACATGGGACGATAGGTTTCTCTCTCTCGAGTCCCCGGGAAGTGCATGAACAAGTAAAATGTAATCAAGGGGTATTACTGCTATACCCTTGTACACTGCATGATCGCACAGTGTGCGTTGCCAAGACTACATAATTATGTGGTACACGAGTCACAGAAAAACCACGTAAAGTTTCATGCCATATAGCAATCTTCTGAAGATTGCTATATGGCATGAAACTTTAAGTTACGACAATCAAGACGCGTGTTTTTTCTGTGACTCGTGTGTTACTGCTCTGCTTCCGCATTGAGCACTCTATCGATCCGGAGGACTCCGCTATTTGTAATAACGTGGTATGTAAACTCGAAGGGAGTTGTGATTGCTCGTCACAGTGCTCAATACACCAAGATGCAGAGCATAGTACTAGTACACACACTTGAGAGGAATCAAAAGCGTTTCTGCTGTAACTCTGAGTTTCACGGACAGCAAGTTGCTGTCTGATGATCGGTTAAAGCCGTGAAACTCAGAGTTGCTAGTACAGCAGAAACGCTTTTGATTCCTCTCAAGTGTGTATGGGGTATGTACATGTACATGTACATGTACATGTACACTTGGTGTTACTTTATCCATTACCTGCAATGCTGCATCACTGTCTATTCTCTAGTGACTTGATATGGGCATTGTGAGGACGCACGTATCGACATTGATTTATACCACGGCATTTTTTACCGTACGCCTGTGTCATACTGCTGACTTAGCCACACTCTTGCTATTAGCAGGACTACCCAACAGAACCAACAGAACCAACAGAACCAACAGAGCAGGAATGTAACGAGCGTCTTTAATGGGAGTAAACGGGAGACTACTGGAGAGGACATTTCTCTGATTTATCTAGTCCTCCTGGAGAGCTCCACTAATCTTGCGTCATTGGCAACAGGCCTAAATACCCGATCGAACCCAAACGTATTAATTTGATGTTGGATGTAAAACAGAGAGGTTCCAGGCTGTCCAATAGAGTGCTCAATACCGAACGGCAGAGCTACATGTCATGTAGTTCAAACAATAATAAGAGGATGATCGCTTAGTGCGTGGAACTTGGAGTAAAAACACTTTTTCATCCTCATATTTATACTGTTTGATGTTGGATGTACATGTACATGTACATGCTTGTTTGATGTTTGAAGTTTTATGTACATCACTGTACATGTTGCCTTCGAGCTGCAAGTTGTCAAGCCGATTTTAGCTCGCTTAAACAACACCGTTCTCTAAACCATCCCAAGCACATTGACACTAGAAGGACATTTCAGATCAACAGTACATGATCAGTGTGAATGTCAGTCACACTGGCTCGCTACTGACCGAAATTTAGCTACATGTCGCACAGTAGCGCACAGTATCGACTCGCCATTGGTGCAGGTTCGGGCGATGTATTTCCGCTAAAGGTCTCATTTAAACACCTGTTCTCTAGAGACCTAACCGATGTCACTCACTTTCTTTTTCTGCTATGATGTGACAGTGATTGCATTAGTGGTAATCGCTTGTCAAGTGGGTATTCATGAAACCAGAAACCTCTCGCATCGTACTGATCACTATTACTGTCAAGAAAGTGTCTGCTCCAAACGTCGGAGCTCGCGCTTCATGCCGTCAGACTTGGCACACGAGAAGCCCGTCGAACCTAACCTTCCACTCGGCAAACCTGGAAGAAAGCACCACTCACTGCTCAATATACACAATGTTTCGGGGAATTCACCCCACATCAGTTGATCTTGAGTAGGCTGTTGAAATTTCTGCTCGGAGAGCACTGCATTATGTAGTGCTGTCCGAGCCAAAACATCACTAGGGATACCAACTTACTGTGACGCTCCGCTTCTAGCGCCGCAACAAATACATGTACCTCGTGAGCACCACGCAGCAGCGTGAGTCAGTGTCGAACATGGAGTCGTGAGAGCAGACGTAGAGGGCCATTTGCGATTCGCAACGCCTTCACCTCCAATCCTTTGTTGCGCTGTAAAGCGGAGCGTCACTGTAAGTTGGTATCCCTAGTGATGCTTTGGCTCGGAGAGCACTACATAATGCAGCGCTCTCGGAGCAGAAATTTCAATAGCCTACTCAAGATCAACTGATGAGGGGTGAATTCCCCGAAACATTGTCTATTGAGCAAGGAGTGGTGCGTTCTTGAAAGTTCGACGGGCTTCTCGGGTGCTCCAGACGCAGTCGTGAGTCAGTCAAATGCCAAGTCAGTCGGCATGAAGCGCGAGCTCTGACGTTTGGAGCAGACACTTTCTTCACTAATCGCTGCCGATGTCGCAACCTCTTTCGCACTCTTACTGTGTTTAGTACGTCGTCCCAGATTTACCCCTACTGATATGTCACTACACTTGTAAGTTGTAGAGAAGGTAAAAGCACTTCAGAGCAAAAACATTGATCAACAGAGAAAAGGATTGAAATACGTGAACACGATAATGCGAGCAGTTATCATGGTTATCGCAAGATGGAAGACTTACCAGGAGCAGGGATGTAACTGTACATTTTTTTTACAAAATTCACATATCTCCAGGCACTGGGGTGAATAATGGAGCATGGTGGTGGGGCCCATTAAGCTCCGCCGACCAGAGGTCTCGGCTTCATAGCTCACAAGAAAGGGAGAGGTCCTAGATGTACATGTATATCATTGCGTGTAGCAGGTGTTCTGAGCACGTCTACAGCGCCGAAAGCAATGCGCGAAATCCTCTCCCATCCACAATTTACATGTACATCATTATTTTTACGTGTAGCTGTGCAAATACAAATGCTTCCCAATAGTATACAGTAAAACCTGTAACTAAAGACCACCTTGACTAGCGACCAGCCTGGTACTACAGTAAAACCTGTAACTAAAGACCACCGTGACTAGCGACCAGCCTGGTACTACAGTAAAACCTGCAACTAAAGACCACCGTGACTAGCGACCAGCCTGGTACTACAGTAAAACCTGCAACTAAAGGCCACTGTGACTAGCGACCAGCCTGGCACTACCGACCACGTCGCCAGGCACAGACGGTCTCACATTATGGTTGTGCGGTGCAAACCTCTAACTAAGGACCACCTGCCGCTAAAGACCGCTTCCTCTGGCCCCGAGGGGTGGTCGTTAGTCACAGGTTTCACTGTACTATCTACACCACCGTGTTAGGTGCAATAAACTTGCTCGCTTGCATCACATCAGAAAGGATCAAGAGTCAAAAAGTTGGCACCAATGAGTACGTTTTAAAGTGTTGATCTTGTCACTTTCCAAGTGGATATGCACGAAATCCGAAACAGCTGCATATTTCGCAGATCACTGATTGTCACAGCTTGTGCCATATTTTCGCCTAAAAGTGGCTACACTCAAGAAGGCAAGGGGTGACATGGGACAAGAGATTTCCCTCAAGTCCCCGGGGACGTGCATGAACAAGTAAACAAGTCATTAAGGTTTTCATTGCTATACCCTCTCCATTTTGTCTTCTCTCCTCTCCCCATTAACGCTCATGGCGAGCAAGCTTGCGGTACCACCGAGACCACAGGTCGGCGTTGTTGTTGGTTTGCCTCACCAGCACACGTTCGTTCTTGGAGCCCTACTCTTCCCATTGTTCTGTTGTCCTGCTACATCTCTCCCGTCTTCTTATGAGTAGACTGTGGCTTCAGTAGAAACAAAATCCCTTGCGCACTACATGGTCGCACAATGTGTGTTACTGTATCCATCACCCGCATCACTGTCTCTTCTCTACTGACGTCACAATGGGCATTACGAAATGCACACGTACTTGTACTAACATTGATTTATACCACGGCATTTTGACAGTAGGTCTGTGTCATACTGCTGACTTTAGCCACACTCTTGCTGTTAACAGGACTACCCAACAGAACCAACAGAGCAGGAATTTAACGAGGGCCTTTAATGAGAGTGAACGGGAGACTACTGGAGACTACTGGAGAGGATAACTACACGTTTCAGGGAAACAAAACTTCATCATAATAAACAGATAGCGGTAATACACATCAGTGCTGCGGATGAAAACATTAGTGTGGGTGAGGACGTTTGCAATTCTATTTATATGGGGAACAGATTCCGCTGAAAAGTTGACTTCAATAACTCTGCCAAAGGACCCTTGTTTCCTGCTACTTTGAACAGTTATAACTACATGTACATTATCGAAGCGTAAAAGAGAAGTGGTGAGCAAACACACTCTTTCCCTGGGCAATGCAACAGACACAACTCATTTCACAGAATCCTTTTTTCTCGACGTTTCGGCAAATTGCCATCATCAGGTTGCAGTAAACGAAACATATAAGCCTCGGTAATTATGCCACCAACAGGGCTGGTGTGTGGAGATTGCAAAGTGATTCGAATGAACCTTTCAGCTACAAGACACGTTCCTACCATTGCCGAAGAACGAAATAGCATAACGCAAGAGGCAGCAACGCTGCAGGATTCTTAGGGGATGGTTCTTGGTATCTGTTCTTCACCTGTATGCAGCGGGACGCGCACAAAGACCTGTGGTCTTCTCCGACAAAATAGTACCTATCTTTGTGGGCGTCATTGATTCTACCTAGGTACCCTTAACGTGGGAAAGAGAAAGAGGAAAAGAAGGAATAACAAGGATATAATTATAAGTTCTAGTGCTGAAACGATTATGTCGATAACTCGGATATCAATCGTTATGGGCGAAATCGATAATCGTTAGCAATCTCTAACGATTATTGTATGCAAGTGTACGCACTACATGCACAGGGTTCACATGGTTCAAGATCGGAGTGCAGTGTCCGATCGATCCGAGTCTATCTGCATGCAGCACGCGTACACCTGGTACACACGATCTACTTGCATGCACTTCTACCTACACGCGGGAACGCGGACCGACTGGACTGCACAACACACAATCATGACCATGATGACTGTATCATGTACTGCACGCAGCGCAGTCCGGAAGTGTTGCAACTAACGTAACGACGTACTTACTTGCCGCTGTTCTTGCAACATTGGCGAAATGTTTGCTGATCGGTTCGTTGCATGCAGCAATGGCGATCGGCTTTTGTTCTTGGTGTTTTGCTACAACAGTCGTCAGTTGTTGGAGTGAGCTCACAGAGAAGTTGGACAGTGTTTCGTTTTACGTTTGGAAGATGTCGATGATTAGAGCTGCGAAAGTAAGCCGCGTAAAAGGTCTCCAGTGTGGGCCTATTTTGATGATAGAGGACGGACCGCTCGTTGTAAACTGTGTAGTCGTGAGTTTGTCCGCCAGAGCGGAACGACGAATTTGCTTGCCCACTTGAGCTCTGCTCACAAGGAGCAACATGCGGCTGCTGTTGGTGGAAAGCCACCAGTTTCAGCGGAAAACAAACGGATCGATGTTCAAACGTGTGCTGATACGAAGCCGATCTCTAACTAACGTCACTTCTTTGGCGGTGCGGCCAATATGCGAACGTGCAACTCCAGTCGTGCGGGACATCTCACGGAACTGGTTATAGATTGGATAGTTGACTCGACAAGGCCCTTCTCCATTGTCAGTATCGATAAAACCAATAAATCGATCGTTAGCGTTATTCGGGAGAATGAAGTCGAAGACACCACTGCAGCTGTACTTATGGTTGATAAATATGGTGGTAAAGACACACCTGGGAATATGGCGGTAAACACACGCCTGCCCACACACGCTCTCTAGGCTGCAAAGTTCTGGCACAGAGCTCTCCTTCTCACCACCACCACCATCAGTTCGCACCTGGCGCCTGGTCGATGCATGGCGGTATCCGGCATAGCAGGCTGGTACATCAAGTAGCGCATGGCACATAGATGATGACACAGCAACGACATAGCTCGATTGCGACGTACGTTTCGTCCCCGCTGGACTCATCAGGCAATCTTCTTCTTGCCAGGTGTATCTTTACCACCATATTTATCAACCATAAGTACAGCTGCAGTGGTGTCTTCGACTTCATTCTCCCGAGTCAAGCTCCGTATGAAGACATCCAAGAAGAAATTGCCTGATGAGTCCAGCGGGGACGAAACGTTGACTCTACGTCGCAATCGAGCTATGTCGTTGCTGTGTCATCATCTATGTGCCATGCGCTACTTGATGTGCCAGCCTGCTATGCCGGATACCGCCAGCCATGCATCGACCAGGCGCCAGGCGCGAACTGATGGTGGTGGTGGTGAGAAGGAGAGCTCTGTGCCAGAACTTTGCAGCCTAGAGAGCGTGTGTGGGCAGGCGTGTGTTTACCGCCATATTGCCAGGTGTGTCTTTACCACCATATTTATCAACCGTTAGCGTTTTTGGTTAATCGTTTAAAAGAGTTAATGAATGATCGTTTCAGCCCTAAATTTATAACAATGCATGGCCAGATTGAATGAGAGCGTGTCGAGGGTCGGAAAATTATTTCTGCCTTTTTACTCTATCATCTAAGCACACTAAGGTGCAAACACCGCTGCAAGTCTACTTGAACATCCACACTAGCAAAGTGCTATTCCATGTAGCAAATCTGTCTGCATTATCGTGTGTGAAAGAACGTACTTTGCATGGTTTTCGCAGGCGCCAAATAATCGTTGGATGACAGGTGCACCTCATCTTGTCACATAGCATGGTTTAGGGACGAGAGGTCTCGAAACTGCTCGATAGCGCTAACCAGCTGCGCTTCCAACTTGGAAGGTTCATGGATATTAGTGCTAATTGCAAAGAGGGGAAGGCGAGCGTCATCGAGCCGAGCACAAGCTACATTCCAAGGCTTCCCCTCTTTGGAGTTAGCACTAATATCCATGAACCTACCAAGTTGGAAGGCAGTTAGTTAGCTCTATCAAGCAGTGCTCAAGCTGACGTTCATGCCGTGGAATGTCTCAGTACTCCTTGTCAGTTTTGTGCTACTAGTAGATTGTGCACGTCTGGTTTAGAGGTCTCGAGACCAGTTCTATATTTCAACCTTGAAATAGACCTTCATCAGCGCTACTGACATACACTCATGTAGACGGGAAATGAGATACTGAGAACAGGATCGTGCACGGGTCCAATTTCTGCGGCAAGTTAGATATTGTGATTTATATTAGAGCATAGAAAAAACGTGCAAAGATGCAGTTTATCGAGTAAGCACCTGGACACGATGTCAGTATAGAATCAAGAGTACATAACCCCACAGAGCGTTCAACGCCTGATCCAGCTCTGCATAGGGTCCCCTCAGATATGTACGGTATTATGATGCAAAGATGCAATTACGCTCCACCAAGGCCCTATGCAGAGCTGGATCAGGCGTTGCACACTGTTGGGGGGCGCATGTGTTTCATTTGTGAACAATAGCCGATTTCTCGTTGGGGGCTACGTTCCACCCGTGCACCGAGTCTCCGGATGTGCTCAGGTGATCGATGTGGTGTGTACACTGTACGTACATGTAGGTGCGTACAATGTATGTGCGTGTACATATCCAGTGAATTGACCTACACGTCTGCGTTTAAAGGGACATCATTGGCATTTCAAGTGGCTGGGAGCCGAGAGATGCCGCTATAGTGCTCACGAAATGAATAAAATGCGATGAATTCATTTTAGGGTATCATTCTGATAATAGGCTAGTCGAAAAATTTGCTCGCAATACTTCCTACTCTATGGTCAGCCGTGCTTTCGAAGGTATGTGCTTCGGGTTATACAGTACCTTGAGTTGTTGGTGTTTGACACATTTTTCTTGTACTCCTCTTTCTATGTATTACATCATGATTTGTTCCTGACTCTGTTCTCCCTTTCGTAGCACAGCACTGTTGAGTTACCAAGAGTATACCACTCATACTTCCATACTAAGTCTTCATCAAATAGTAGGAGCCGTTGTTGGCTCTGGCCATCCCGGCAAGAAGGCAGATATGCTTGTTCGATTGGTGAATAAAACTAGAAATACCATACCATACTCAAAAGTTTGTAGTGGAGACTCTTGTATGGGAATTCAAGAAAAAAACTGGCCTAACAGTTTACGTAAACCTTTTAAAACTCGGATGGTGAGCCAATTAAATTATGGTGAAAATGGAGGACAACAACAGTTATGTTACGAGTTATGACTAACTGTCCACGAACATACCCAGATCGTATACAGTCACCGACTGTGGCTGTTGCAGACTTGCAGTCCTACTGACCTACTGACCACTGAAATAGCCCCTAGTAACTGTTATGTTCGACGAACGTGGATAGAATGACCCAACGCACATGCGGAAAACATTATCATAAGGTTTAGGTCCACCCTTCTTGTTGCCCAGAGCCTATGCGTCTCAACTGTCAATCTCTATGTCTGTCCAGGCGTCAATGCTAGTCTCTTTCTGCAGGGGTGGGTGGGTGGGTGTCAGCATGTGTTCGGAATATCAACATGCTTTTAAAACTGTTGGGGTCCTGTGTTTTTCCTGCAGGCTGGGGAACGTTCACGATGGGCCGTGTTCTGGTTGCGGTGCAGCTGCTCTTGGTCGTGTTTCTGCCAAGTATCAATGCACAAGCCGGTAAGAAACTTGTGTTACGACTCAGCAGCCGCAAAATCTATTCTGAGACACTAATCCCATTTAGACTGGATTGTAGCAAGCTCAAGAGTATGGTTTGCATTCACATCATGGATGTTATGCTGTTGACTTTGATCTTTGCAATTGCATCAATATTTGAGATAGGTAATTCGCTGCATCCATTCTTCCCTTGTGCCAGGCCACGAGTTCCCAATTAGCTGTGGGTCGAAGCACGACTGCAAAATCCTACCGCTACCAATCAGGACTTGAACCTGGTACCCTCTGTTTCTCAATCATGATCTTGGACCATCCCACTATGCCTGCCTGCAGCAGTGAATGGGATTTTCGGTCTTTGACCACTTTGTCTTTGTAGTGGGTCTCTATACTCACCTACCACCGCTCAGGAGCTGAATCTGCGCCTTGATATTAGAGAGTGGTGGCGTTCCTGCGGATGCGGAAAACCCGGAATCCAGCCGAGCCTCATACGAATCGTGAATTTTTCATTTGTCGATACGATTAGTCCTCTGGTCTCTTCTCAGTCCTTTGCCCCCCCCCCACGCACATACACCTACATACACACGCATTTACACACATACACACATACACGCACACACACACACACACACACACACACACACCCTCACACACACTTGTACTTGTTGCTCACTGCCAAAACTGGTCACGTTGGTCTCCCCGGGAGAGGGGAGAGAGACTCAAAAGGAATCTTGGAAAGATGGCTCAATTGGCTATTGAACCGCCCAACGGCGACACCCTCTGAAATCCCCAAAACTCTGGGTGGACTTGAAAATGATCCCACTTATGGGCTCACCACACACACACACATACACACACATACACACGCATATACACACACACACACACACAAGTAGCGACGTTACGTGCACTCCGGGGCAGAGCAATGCTGCAGTTGCTTCTGCAGTTCATCATCAGACAATGCAATTGTAGTGAGGTACAGTAGTCACATGATTGACAGTCGGTAGGATCAGAGAAGGTACACAACACTGTAGGCGCGTATCACTTCCAGGGGCAATGTCGGAAGGTATTTTAGTGTGGTACGGTCAGCCATCTGAAGCACAATTTACTCGTGGTGGAGAGGTGGCTGAGCCGGAAATGTTGGAAATTTAGATCCCACATCAGTGTATTTTATTGATTCACGGGTTACCTCGGGCAAAAGGTGGTACGGTCAATTCCGTAGTGACCGTACTGTGTCCGACGCCCCTGCTTACCTAATGCTTTCAGCCCTGCTGCTGCTGCTGCTGTGTCGTTCCCTGCAGAGAATTGCCCGTCTGGTTGGAATTACTATCAGCGCCATTGCTATCTGGCGGCCTATGACAGCACAAGGTATAGTGTGGCAAGAACGGCATTCTCATCCCACAGCGAGTGTCTGAGGTATGGTTCCCATCTCGTCAGCATTCGCAGCCTGGAGGAGCGACAGAGCATCATCAGCTACCTGTCCACTCACGCTAATTTCGGCACCGCCACTGTGTCAGTCATCATCGGCCTGCGTCACAACGGCCAGGAGTTCTATTGGGACGACGGCAGGACGTTCAACAGTCGCAGTTTCCGAAACTGGGCTCCCGGCCACCCAGTTCTGGGCCATCGTGGAGGCGATTGCGTGTACATGCACTACACAAATGGTGTGAATCGCGATCTCTGGTACACCGCGGACTGCGAAGCTAGGTTTACACGCTGGGCTATGTGCAAAAAGCCTTCTGGTATGTGTACAGCTGTAGGAAGTGAAACAAATTTTACAATATGATGTTATGGGACCTGACCAACGCTAAATGCGTGGTCTTCACCACACGGCAGCACACACACACACACACAAACACACACACACACACACACACACACACCATGGACCGTGGACCATGGGACGCCCATCGCCAGAGGCGATGATAGTGATGCTACAGCAGATGCCATAGCAGCTTGTGGTGGGATTGCACCATTCTACAGCTGGTAAGGCTGAAGAATGGACCCCCACTATTCAGCCTGGTCTCACCACACAGCTATGAAGTGGCTTTTGCTGGCCAGTGAATCCCTACGTATTGGTCCTTTTTTATATTTTTCCACACACACACACACACACACACACACACACACACACACATCACACCACATACTCCGGCATGCACTGGCTGTTGGTAACCACCCAGGAGAATGAAAGTAAAGTGAGGAGGAGTCTGAGAAAGAGAAGAAAGACGTGTGTGACCATAATCGTCGGGAATCGAAACCACAACCTCTCGATTGGAAATCACTACACACACCATGTGCACACACACACACACACACACACACACACACACACACACACACACACACACGCCTGGTCCTGGTCCTGTGGTAAACGCTGCCATTTTACGGTCACGTGTCCCCTTGCGGGGCTGGCAACATGGAACGACGATCGACGGCAGAAAGTCGGCGATCTGCCGAGAGGTCAGGGACCATGTTCAGTTGGCACCACGAGAGAGCCATCTCCGGCAGCTATGGATTAGAAGCCACGAGTAGAGCGGCAGCACCGACCACAGACCCCACAGTGGGCCTTGAAACATAAGAGATCGAGCCGGACACGCGGCGGTGGAGGAGTCGGCTGAGCAGCAATGGTGGACACCGCTGCTCGGCATGGAACTTGAGACGATGCGATGGGGAGCACACACACAACACACACACATACACACACACCTTGGTCCTTGGTAACACTGCCATCAAATGGTCACGTGTCCCCTGTGCAGGGGTCGACAGCACTGAGTTCAGCATTGGACCCAGAAACGCCGCTCTACTTCCTGGACAGGAAATTAGCACAGCTATGCAGGTCGAAACCACGGGATGACTTGCAGCAGCGACCGCAGCCGAGACAATGCGCTCTGCAGCAGGGCAGGGCAACCCGCTGTTTCCGGACCGAGTCTGCCGATGCCACAGCCGAGACCGGCGCCACTTCAGCAGCCGAGTTGGAGAGACACTTATGCGAAGCTAGCCCGCCAGCACTCAAGAACCATCTCCCGCACGCATTACATAGTCGGCTGCCGGACTGCTCAGATATGGGCTTCCTCCTCTCGGCCAGGCACTTGTGGCGATTCTTGTATTTCTGGTGGGCGAAAGTACGCTGGCAAACATCGCAGAGCACAGAAGTGTCACGCTGAGCCGATCGCGGTACTGGTTGAGCGGAATACGCACTGCGCCATTTCCCACGCTCCTGGGCGAGGTCGTACCATTCCGTGTGGTCGATGTTCACTGCGGAGAGGTCAGCTCTGACAGAGTCTCGCCACCGTTTCCGAGGACCGCAAGCCGGCCTCGGCGGAAGGAGCGCACCAAACAGGAGCTGGCGCGGAGTTCTATCGCCGTCCATCCTAGCTAGATGGCCTAGCCACTCCAGACGGCGGCGAAGAACACGTGTGGTAATATCCACTGGATCTCGACGATTCCAGGCCTCCAGAATGGTCTTCCTGTTGATGTGGAAGTCCCAGGTGTCTCTTCTACCGAGGGCTAAGATTGCGGAAATGCAGCGAAGATGGAAGGCGGACAGCGCCGCAAGCTCGCTTTTCAGTGGTACCCAACACTCCGCTCCGTAAAGGAGAAGAGAAGCCACACATGCATCATACACCATTCGCTTCGTTGCCAGTGAAAGATCGCCATCATCAAAGACAGATCGACGCAATGCTCCGAATGCCCTAGATGCTGACGCTATTCGGGACCGAGTGTCCATTGCGGTGCGGCCACCAGTATGGATGATGGAGCCTAGGTAGCGAAAGTCATGCACATTCTCGACAATTCCCCCGCCAACCACCAATGGACGACGATCCTCCGGAGAAATGCCGAAGCCGACCGCCATTACTTTGGTTTTTGATAGGTTGATGGTGAGGCCGTAGCGAGTTGCGACGTCCATGAACCGGCTGAGCGCAAGTGTGGCACCATGGTGAGTTGTAGCAATAAGTGCCGAATCGTCTGCGAATTGACAGTCACGATGGATGTTGATTGTGTCAGTCTTCTGGCGTTTGAAAAGCACACACACACACACATACACACACACATACATACACACACCCACACACATACACACACACACACACACACACACACGTGACACCCGTATGATACTACGTGATGTCGTTTGCAAAGCTTCGGGAACAAACCCTCATTGAGTCACTCGCAACGGCGCCCGGAGCATACAGCATCCACGCGGCAAATCACCTCTTCTTCCGCTTCTTGCCTCGTGATTAGCCCTTTCCCAAAGGTGCTCTTTTAATTCGCACTTAGTGCTTTTCGCGTCCCTCAAAATATGCTGAAAAAGTGCTCTTTTTTCAGTGAAAACAGGCAAAAGTGCTCTTTTTTCAGTGAAGCATAGCCATGATATATGTTCAGATATGAACCCAAGCAGAGAAATGAATACGCACTTTTCCATTTATGGGTCCACGAAAGGCAAAACAGGAAGTAAAGTGCAAAAACCCCACTTTTTACAGCATTGTGTACATCGGGCACAAGTTTCACCAACTAACCACGTGTTGCCCCCCCCCCCAAAACAAAGCGGCGTGCCAAGGCCCATCGATCACTCGGAAACTGTAATCGCATGCATGCGCAAACAGATTTTAGCACTTTTTCAGCTAAAAAAGCTCAAAAAGGGCGATATTCACCAAAAACGCAATAAAGGGCGAAAGAAACGGACTTTTCCAAAAAGGGCCAAAAAGGGCGAAACAAAGGGCGAGCACCTTTGGGAAAGGGCTACTCGTGAGCAACAAATACTGCAAAAGTTTCATGATCAGACTTTATCACTACCTTAGTATTGACTGATAGCTGTGAAAAGTATGAATGCCGCAGAAATCACCAAGCAACATGACAACTTACTTGTTCAATGTTTGAAATTGTATGTATCCAGAATGGATTTTCAAGCTCCGATCATTAGTAGAAATTGGGAACTAAAGTTATCAAGCGAAAAAACGAAGGTTTAAAAATCCTGTCTCTTTCCTTCAAAACCAGTCAATGTTTAAAAATCCAATTATTATTTATAATATATATAAAAATTCGACGAGGAGACAATAATTTTAATATGGCAATAAGTACTGAAGCGACATGTGGACTACTTTATTAACAATGTAAGCGATGGAGACGATGCAAGAAACAATCTTAAGGGTAAGGAAAATACATGTAAGAAGCAAAAGGCAATGGAAAAAAAGATGATTCGAACAAGTTTTCGTACAACACTCTTCAGGAATCACCGTTGTACTAAAGAACAAAATGAGAACAAAGGAAATAATATAGCAATCAAGGTAGGGTGACACGATACAATGACAGCACTGGAATATCGAGGTGCGATTTCTCACAAAAGCGTGCAGAACACAAGGGTATACAAGTAAGAACTAAGCGTGACAAGTGTGTATCAGCAACAAAACACCTTCTTGTTTATTATTGTTATTATTATCATTCGTTCTCACTTTTTTGTTTTTGTTGCTGATACACACTTGTCACGCTTAGTTCTTACTTGTATACCCTTGTGTTCTGCACGCTTTTGTGAGAAATCGCACCTCGATATTCCAGTGCTGTCATTGTATCGTGTCACCCTACCTTGATTGCTATATTATTTCCTTTGTTCTCATTTTGTTCTTTAGTACAACGGTGATTCCTGAAGAGTGTTGTACGAAAACTTGTTCGAATCATCTTTTTTTCCATTGCCTTTTTCTTCTTACATGTATTTTCCTTACCCTTTAGATTGTTTCTTGCATCGTCTCCATCGCTTACATTGTTAATAAAGTAGTCCACATGTCGCTTCAGCTCGTCCTACTTATTGCTATAATATATATATTAATACTCAATCTGCGGACAGCATGCTGTTTCGTTCTTTGTGAACTCATCAGCGCAGCACAGAGGAAATGAGGCCGAACCTGATAGCAATGGAAATAAAAATTTCCAATCAGGCCCGAACGTACCTTGCCAGAGTGCTCAAACTGACAAGTCAGTGAGCTCTGCGTAATGCAAACAGCAAAGGCACTACCCCACATGAGAGTGCTCAACTACTACAAGAGCAGGAGCGAAAATACTCAATCTGCGGACAGCATGCTGTTTCGTTCTTTGTGAACTCATCAGCGCAGCACAGAGGAAATGAGGCCGAACCTGATAGCAATGGAAATAAAAATTTCCAATCAGGCCCGAACGTACCTTGCCAGAGTGCTCAAACTGACAAGTCAGTGAGCTCTGCGTAATGCAAACAGCAAAGGCACTACCCCACATGAGAGTGCTCAACTACTACAAGAGCAGGAGCGAAAATACTCAATCTGCGGACAGCATGCTGTTTCGTTCTTTGTGAACTCATCAGCGCAGCACAGAGGAAATGAGGCCGAACCTGATAGCATATATTAATAATTATAATATTATTGGTTCCTGAGCCTCATCCGAAAGCATTTCCCTAAGGGCAGCAAGATGCACAAATTATTCAACAGGAACACTGTGAAGATCGCATATAGCTGCATGCCGAATATGGCCCGACTCATTAAGGCCCACAACAAGAGAGTGCTGCACCCACCAACACCGGACAAGGACTGCAACTACAGGATCAAGAACTCGTGTCCACTCGAAGGAAAGTGCCAGGCGGACAACGTCATCTACCAGGCCATGGTGTCGGACGACACCCGTAACGCCAAGGTCTATACCGGCATGTCTGCGCCGCCTTTCAAAGCTCGCTACTCCAACCATTATTTTGACTACGCTCAGGCATGATCGCTATGAGAATTCCACCGAGTTGTCAAAGCATGTTTGGTCGATGAAGCGGGACAACAGGCAGTACGTCATTGACTGGAAGATCCGCGACAGGGCCACCTCGTTCGATAACACGTCCAAGAGATGTGGCCTCTGCACTACCGAGAAGTATCACATCCTCGAAACCGACGCCCGCACTAGGCTAAACAAGCGAAATGAGATTGTGTCAAAATGCAGGCACGAAAGCAAGTATGTCCTATCAAATTTTGTGCCCATCACATAAGGACAGTGATTATTCTATGGCCTTGGTAGCGCCTCTATATCTGTTACCTGGCATGGCACCACTCTGCGCTATCACCTTTCCCTAGGCACTCTGTGCAATGCATCATGAAAAATGGGCTGGTCACACCCCGCAATATCATCACCCTCATGCATCTAGGCACTCTGTGCAATGCATCATGAAAAATGGACTTCTGACATGTCACATGACAATCGACATGGCAACAGCGAATCCTAGCGCGACTTGCCGTGCTTTGAATCAGCCACTGAAGACCTGTGAGCGCTTGCAGGTCTCCGATTTTCCAATCGGAGCACGCCCAGGCGTGCTCCGATTGAATCGGAGCACGCCTAGGCGTGCTCCGATTCAGTAGTTCGTGCAATGCATGTCAGAAATGGTATCAAAGCATTCGTACTCGGACTCAAGTGCTAGAATCGGAGCCCTCCGCGCTAGCGCGCGTCGGGCTCCGATTCCGCACTTTCGTCCTCGTACTCATGCTCGATTCCATACTTGTCGCATCCGGGACCCGACATAATGATAATTTTCACACTCCATAGTGACAGAGTTCACACCTTCTGAGTATATAACCAGTGTATCATACTTTGTTTGATCATCCATCTGATGATCCGTTGCTTGAACGGTGAAACACTGTGTAATGGAATTTGATCTCTGACGGTTTTTCCGCTTGTGTGTGATGAAGCTCTGCCTCGCTTGCATTGAGCACTCTCCGCAGTTTGAGACCATTCCCTTGTGTGTTTATTATTATTATAACACGCATTCCCGCGTTGAAGTGTAGCAGCAGTATGCTGCGTCCACAGCTTCGCTTATGCAGAATGGCTTGGGTGAGAGGAGAGGGGAGAGAAAGCAACAAGGCAACCAACATCTATGAAAAAGGTCACAATAACATGAAGAGAATCCAATTAAGTGTGACAAATGACACGTAAGTACTGTATTACAAAAGTGAGGCCTAAGGGCCGGTCACACTGAAGGAAAATTTGAAAAATCCGTGGTTACCATGGATAGTTGCCGCTGAGCGGGAGATTTGAGAGATTTAATCCACTTGATGAAAATCAGCTCGAGGCCTCGCTTTTCCGCCGAAGATTATAATCATCCGCGGCTTCCACTGGATTTCTTTGATTTTCCTTGTTTTTTATTGCGTTATGAAGTGGAGCGATACTCTAGATCTATGGAGGCTGTGCTGATGCAGCTTTGATCTGGCCCAGGAGCGGGGCTGACAGACTGCCAGAAGCGAATGGTGACAAAAACATTGCTCGCGTGAGTGAGATTTTTTTCATTGTGCGTATGAAGTGTGGCCGTGATGAAAAGCAGAAAAAAATTATTCCCGGTTTATAATCTGAGGATTCTTCCCTCACTGTGACCGGCCCCTAAGATAAAGATGGAATGTAAGTGTGATAAGTGGGCAATAAAAGTGCAGAAACAACTCATGAACAAGGGGTGTAGACTCACGAAAATAACCTAAGTGCTACAACAAAGTGCTACTAAGTGCTACAGTTGTTTGTACAGCAGCTGAAGGTCCTTGAAGCTGTTTCTAGTCGTATGCATAAACCTGATCGTTGTAAGCAAAAAGAACTTATTGTAGCACTTAGGGTGCTTTCGTCAGCCTGTCTACAGTCTACACCCCTTCTTCACGAGTTGTGTCTGCACTTTTCATGCCCATTTGCCACATTTAAATTCTATCTTTATTAGGCACCGGCGGATAACGCTCGAAAAGGTGGCAGATTCTGCTCGAAAAGCAGCGAAATTGGCAGAACCATACAAACCTTATGGTGGGCAATTCCTCGAATTCAGCTCCATTTCTTTATCCACATACCAAACATGCATGAACCTTACCAGAAAAAGTACCGAATTCTGCCAATTTTTCTGCCGGCATAATCCGCCGGTGCCTAATCTTTATCATACGCCTCAGTTTTGTAATACTTACGCGTCATTTGTCACACTTAATTGGATTTTTAAACCTTCGTTTTTTCGCTTGATAACTTTAGTTCCCTATTTCTACTGATGATCGGAGCTTGAAAATCCATTCTGGATACATACAATTTCAAACCTTGAACAGGTTGTCATGTTGCTTGGTGATGTATGCACACTTTTCTGTTTCTGCCCAGTTTGTGGCCCGTCCCTTGCGCAGTATTACTTTCAGAACGAATGCTACCAGTTCACTAGCTCGCTGACGCACGCGCAGGCGTCGTCCGTGTGCAGAGAGACGCACGGGTCCGAGTTGCTCATGCTGGAGTCGTCGCGGGAGAACCAGTACATCTCGACGTGGATCACCAGTGCAGTGGCCGGAACGTGGTTCTGGATCGGACTGTCCTCAGCAAGGTACGGTAAAACCTGTGACTAACGACCACCCACCCCTTGGGGCCAGAGAAAGCGGTCTTTAGTGGCAGGTGGTCTTTAGTTAGAGGTTTGCGCCGCACAACAATTATGTGAATGTGAGACCTTCCGTGCCTGGTGACGTGGTCTGTAGTGTAGTACAAGGCTGATCGCTAGTCACGGTGGTCTTTAGTTACAGGTGGTCTTTAGTGGCAGGTGGTCTTTAGTTACAGGTGGTCTTTAGTGGCAGGTGGTCTTTAGTTACAGGTGGTCTTTAGTTACAGGTGGTCTTTAGTTACAGGTGGTCTTTAGTTACAGGTGGTCTTTAGTTACAGGTGGTCTTTAGTTACAGGTCTTACTGTACATGCACCAGTACTGCTCTGTGTTCACTCCGATACCATGTACCACCCCTCATTGCCATAGGTAGTTGTAGGTACTTTCCCACTGCCCTAAACTGGTCACGTGGATCGGCTCAAGAGACCTTAGAGATTCGACACTTCCATAGTCACATACGCACACACACACACACACACGCGCACGCGTAAGCGCGCGCGCACACACACACACACACACACAAAGACACACACCCATACACACATACCTGTGCACACATGGACACACACAAACACATTAATACGTCCTCCATTTCCATCTCCACATCTCCACATTGAGCTCCCTGCCGCAAGCCGGAGGACTCTCATTTGTGACCGCATGTAGACGAGGTGTTTTGCTATAACAATGAAGGAAAATGGCAAGGCTGTTAAACCTCGTTTTAAAAGAACAAAACTGTGTGTAGTGGTGGTGACTGACTATAATAAGAACAAAACTGATAAGAAAAAAGAACGTTCACTTCTGGAGAGCGAACTACATGTAGAATTCAATACTCAATTGGATAGATCACTGTGTGTCGCCACTGGTATAATATTATGGATAATAGGAACTCCCGTTATTGTGAACAAATGTCATTTGTCCCTTAGTATTCCTCCTGTAGTAAAACCCGTAACTAACGACCACCCCTTGGGGCCAGAGAAAGCGGTCTTTAGTGACAGGTGGTCTTTAATTACAGGTTTTACTGTGTATGGAATAGAGTGTAAATCGAATATTTAGTATGTTCTATCCAGGGTGCGTGTATGCTGCATGTCTGATTGATTGATATTATTTGGATTCGCGAGTGTCTCCACTGTATGTTCACCTGTGCATGTGTAGCCCCAACGATCCATTCCGCTGGCAGGACGGCTCTTCGCTGGAGTACGAGAACTGGCTGGTCAACGAGCCGCTTGCTCTGAGCACGCCTCGCTGTGTGGAGATGTTCAAATCCAGTGTGGGAAACTCGGAGCAGGGCAAATGGAGAGTGTTTGATTGTCAGCACGCCAGGCCCAGCCTTTGCTCAAGGAAATTGCGTGAGTTGTGGGTAGTCACGGTGTGTATTTGTGTATAAGACCTAAAGTTGAAAAACACTATCATAAGTATTCCTTTGCTCACCATCTGAGTTCTTTAAAACTATCAGAAGTATTCACTCCGGGGTCGTACCTCCCAAGCCTCACTGTTCGGCATCACTGAAGTCGCAGCACCCACATGCCTCGATATGCTGCACTGGATTGATGCTCCCCCAGTCTTGACCGCCCTGTTACCCCGAGGGCAGATGCTAACCAGCACCGGCGCTCCACTCGCCGCCAGCAAGAGGAGCAGCATCAGCACCAACTAGCACTGACACTGCCCCCCCCCCCACCCCCTCCCACACCCCACACCCGGAGCCCGTAATAGTGCTCCCCGATCGTTCCCCCAGACCACGATCCAAGACTGCAATCGTCTCCCATCTGCCCTTCTACGCGACCTCCCCATGAAGAAGGGAATGCAGGCATTCAAGGAGGCGCCCACAAGTCTCTCCTCAGTCGAGACTGGCACTCAGCCACAGATGCGATCTTAACCCTCCCTGAATACCCTCTCCGCTTGCACCCCAGCTCCCTCCTTTCACTCGGGTACATGTATCATCTTTCCATTTTTCACCCTCTATCCAATGTACTCTCCCGCTACCTGACCCCTTGTTCTCACTCCTCCCCACCTTTTGGTGCACTGAAGTGTGGCTAAAGCCGAGACCTCAGTTCAGCGGAGATACTCCAGTTTCACCAGCACAGCTGTGACTGAAGCCACCTCTATCATGCAGTATTCTGGTCTCGAGGTTCGTGGTTTCTCGTAAAAAAAAGAGTTGACGGAATAGAAAGGGGAAAAGTCAGAAGAAAAAATTGACACTCAACACCAGAACTCGGGCCAGGGACATTCGCTTGTGGCCAGCGACGCTCTAACCACAGGGCTATGGAATATAATAATAATTATATTATTTTGACTGAGTCGCGCCTATGTCACTTGAGTATTATATTCGTCGATTCGAATGTGTTTGTGCATGCATCCGAATGTGTTTGTGCATGCATCCGAATGTGTTTGTGCGTGCATCCCAATGTGTTTTTGCATGCATCCGAATGTGTTTGTGCATGCATCCGAATGTGTTTGTGCATGCATCCGAATGTGTTTGTGCATGCATCCGAATGTGTTTGTGCATGCATCCGAATGTTTTTGTGCATGCATCCGAATGTTTTTGTGCATGCATCGGAATGTGTTTGTGCATGCATCCGAATGTGTTTGTGCATGCATCCGAATGTGTTTGTGCATGCATCCGAATGTGAGTGCATGCATCCGAATGTGTTTGTGCATGCATCCGAATGTGTTTGTGCATGCATCCGAATGTGTTTGTGCATGCATCCGAATGTGTTGTGCATGTATGCTTGTGTGTGTGTATGTATGTATGTGTGTATGTATGTGTGTGCGTATGTGCGTGCGTGCGTGTGTGTGTGCGTGTGTGTGAATGATGTGTGTTTCACAGCTGATGATGCTCTAGTCCCACTTGATGACGAGCTAGTTCCCATTCTCATTACAGAGCCACAAGTGCCAGGTAAGCATATCCGAGAGTCGCATCTTGCAACTGCGCATGAATTGCTTCTTTTGCTGGGACCGCCTTAAAAACAACGCGGTCATTGCCAGATTGGTATCGTCAGCCCTGCGTAAAGACGCCAGGGATTTGCACAGGAAAATGACAAGGCCCACCGCAATGGTAAAGGATGCGGAGTTTGCTCCTGATTCACCCAATACAGTTGTCCCTGGGGCTGGACTGAGAATATGATTGTATGCACGCATATGACATGGCATTTTGGGGCTTGTTTACGATCACCAGGTCGAAGCAGCTGCCGTGCGTTGCAAAGACCGTGGAACTTCCCCATCTGGGTTCGAGACTCGCATCGTTTCAGACACTTTGATCTCGTGTTGTCTTCTTGCACGTTTCGTCCCCTTACCCACGGCACA
This sequence comes from Sycon ciliatum, assembly GCF_964019385.1. Classification (NCBI taxonomy): domain Eukaryota; kingdom Metazoa; phylum Porifera; class Calcarea; order Leucosolenida; family Sycettidae; genus Sycon; species Sycon ciliatum. Next base: position 16,269,316 of record NC_088654.1, on the reverse strand, counting down.
CACAACCGACCTCTGACAACAGTTGGTCTCTAAATACAGGTGATCTCTAAAAGCAGGTTGTCTGTCAGGACAGGTAGTTTCCAAAATGAACCTTGCAACACAACACATCATGCAAGCCTATTTTCCGGACACCATTATCTGCTACCCACACGTAAAGTTTACGCGCAGGTAGCAGATAATGGCGTCGGAATGAACACACATTGGCTTTGCATAGTCGAATGTTCAGACTTTCTCTTTTGTGATCATACACTGCAGCTGGCCTTTCGAGTACCAAGTGTACATCGCATGGGATGCAATTCGCTCTACCCTTCCGCCTGGCGTCGCCGGATCGCTTCTCCACCCCGTGCCTGGCCGGCGATGTAGAGTTAGCATACTTGCGTCAGCACTGGGGCAACCAGGCTGGTGTTCCGGGCGACAGTAACGGGCCTTTGCTGGGCAAGTGCCGCTGCTCTCCACAGAGAGATGACGAGAATCAACGATGGTGGTTTGACTTCAGATATACAGATTGTGGCACTCGACTGGGCAGCCTCACGCCAGATAAAGCAAGTATTTGGCACAGTGAACTTATCTTTCATTTCACTTTGCCACTCAGCAAAAGCCCAACGTAGTCCTTGACCCTAATGTTGTGCTGCTGTTATCCACTCGACAATAATTGCATCTGGCGCAAATTCCGTATTTTGATCAATATAATTATACCCCCACCCACCCTCGGCCCATGAAGGCGCTTAGCACCTACATTTGACTGCTGTTGGCCGCATTAATCTGTGAATGAGGTAGTGAATGAGATAGTTCCGCTGGCATGTTGAGTACGGCAAATTTCTGTAAATCTCGTCTCTCTCTCTCTCTCCTCTATTTTCTCATGCAGATTTCGTACCTGAACACTATCTTTGCCGGTGAGTTGTCACCATTCGAAATTGACCAGTTGGCCAGTGGGTACTTGGACTCAAATCACTCTGGCTACGACCCTGAGAGCTCCATCCTGCGCCTCGCGTTGCGCTGCGACTTCAACAGCATCATACGTGTTCAGAGCTTCGGCTACTTGGTGGACATCTACACGGCGACAGAGTTCAATATATCGGGCGTGGGTGTTTTCCAACTGCAGTCATCCTTCTTGGACCAGGTTAGCACCATCCAATGCCAATGCCAAAATGGTGTTACGTGACTGTATACGGTTATTGCACAGTCTGACACATGTGTGTGCCAGGGTGTGAGAAGGGTGGGGGGCACTACGATAATGTTCTTCTAGCACACCAGCTTTCATGGACCCGCGATAAGCAGAAGACGCATGCCATGCGAGTGGGTTTTTGAGTATTGTTACTTGTTATAAGTACAGTCGTCCCTCTCTAATCCGGCACTTGTTTATCCAGCACCCTTGCAAACCAGCACACTTTCAGGCAAAACGGATTTTTTCAGTTCATTTTCTACGCTTTAATCCGGCACTTGAATTCTGCCTCCGGCAGCAATTTTCTGCAACAAATCACTCAAACTGTACTTGATTTTCTAATCCAGCAGTTGTACATCGCATACCGTACCAGTGCCAATATCCTATGCCAGTGCATAGGATATTCCCAAGTGTATGTTATAGACATGGCATGTTACAGACATGCATTCCACAAACTTGTGACAAAGTACTTGGATTGACACAGAAAATCCCTACATTTTGACGTACGACACAAACATGTACGTTACTAGGTGAGCGGAGTTGGAGGGCAGGATTTGATAATCCAGCACCCTTGTTTATCCGGCAGAAAATGCCGTTGCAAAAGGTGCCGGATTAGAGAGGGACGACTGTATAACATACACATATACTATAACCTAGCCAGTTGATTATATCAAGAGACAAGAGTACATAACCCCCCAGAGTGTGCAGCGCTTGATCCAGCTCTGCATCGGTCTTGGTCGAGCGTAATCAGATCTTTCCATACACATCTGAGGGGAACCCGTGGAGTCGCGGGTACTCTAGGATCAAAAACAGTGGTGCCCTGCCTCGAGACCAGTCTTGCGCTGGTGTGGAGTGTACGCATGACATCAGAAGATCCGAATACGCCTGACCGAGACCCTATGCAGAGTTGGAGCAGGTGTTGCACACTCTGGGGGGGGGGGGGGGGGGTATGTACTCTTGATTATAAACCGAGGCGAAGCCGAGATTTATATAAAGGTTTTATTTCCCATAATTATAATCAACTGGTTAGGTTATATTATGCTTATACTGAGCTGAATGCAAACTCCCCTCTCCCCCACAAAAGTAGAGATTGGAGTTCCAATCCACAACCGTGGCTCGACGAATCTTTCTTTCACCAACCTGTGCGGAGAAAGCACAAGACATTCATGGCGTATCGGATCGTGTACATCCAGTAACACGGGAATGATTATTGTACTCATATTGAGAGGTGTGGAGCATAGAATACTCTTGTGCAGGCAAAGCACACCTCACTCAAGTGCATGCAGCGCATCCTGCACAATACCTTGTCACTTCTGTTGACCGCATGCACATTCTTCAGAGCACACTTCAACCCTGTTGGCAGTGTTGCAGTCAACCCTGCCAGCCAATATGGCACTTTTGGCTAGTTTTGGTCGCTGTTTGCAGGTCCAATATGGCACTTGGTACACTAAAGGTTGGTCGCTGGTCGCGCAAGGCAGGTAGTTGCTGTATCCGGTGGAGTTTCTGTGTAGAACTGTCCCTGCATGGAAAACAGTCATTAAGAGCAGGTGGTCGCTCAAACCAGGTTTTAATCTACAGCTTCAGTCCACAAGCAGATTTCCAATCAGGGAATATGGCTAGTGTGAGTTATAGCTGGGCTATAATAATTACTGTCCAATAATAATTGGTTGGACTTCGAGCACCTGGGTCTACCCGAGGTACTTGTATTCCAAACGTGCTTTGATATTTCCCTACTGACGAGTTGGAAATGCAATAAACGCTTTGATATGGTAGAAAGAGTACCGTAGAATGCACTTGTGCCCAGAGCAATCATTTCCACTCTCGGCATATCTATCAGACTCCATTTGTTATTTCGTAAAGGCCAGGGTGTGTTCAAGTAGGAGCAACGTCTAGGTGGCTTTTATTCAAATCAGGTATTTTGATGTATATCAACACCAAAACTAGGCTTATGTGCCGACAGTGCGTCTCGAAAATCGGGTGTGATTTGGGATTGCTTGTGACAAGGTAGTGAAGCAAGTGGTGCATTAAAGTTGGTTAAACTAAAAGCAAAACTGTGCTAAAGCAGATCCACATTTCCTATTACCCGTGCTTATTGTGGAGAACCAGGAACTGCCGGGGCTGCCGTCTGCGCCCTCTGAGTCGCCGTCGGAGCTGGAAACCTTCAACGTCGGCAGGCCAGTGACATTCGAGTTGGAGCTGCTCACCACGCACGCTCTGGACCTTCGGCCACTGAGGTGCTGGCTTAATACAGGCGAGCCCACCAAGACACCTCGCCTGGTATTCATCGACGACGGGTAAGCTAGTCAAGATTCTATTTTTTTTATCCATTGATTATGTTGTTCAGAACAACGAAACGTCTGTAGAAGTATCGTAAATATTTCTATCTATATTTATCAAATATACCACTCTTTGACCTAGAAAGATTACTTTTTTGATATTACAATGAGAGTGGATAAACAGCGGCTTGTCCACCATCTCTCTAGTAAAGATGCTTGCCTCTTATGATGTATGCGTGTCGTCGGCAGTCCGTGGAGCACTGGAACTGTTCATCAGTGATTCGGTGCATATCGGTATAATAAGAGATGTGTGACTGTACAGACGGGGTGGTGTGTATTGAGAGGAGCTAGTGCGTTGGTACTATGAGACCTCAATTAACTCTTTAATTAAACGGGAACATAAATGAAGCCTTTCTTCAGTTGATTTGTAGTGTTGGGGTTGCCGATTGCTAGGATCAGATTTCTATGCTTCTGAGGTGGCTGTGAGTGAGTCAAAACTAAAAGGAACGTTCAAAAAATGTGATGACCCCAGAATCACATCACACTTCACCTGCCCTGCACATTATATCCCTGTGGTCACAATTGAAAAAAAAGCAGCTGGGCTTGTGTTGGCGCGAAGCAGTGCGATTGCACATGAACATGCATACATGTACATAGCGACTGCTAATGTTTCGGTGAATTGCATGCTTTGCGTGTAGGACCCGTTGGCATGCAAAGGCTTTGCATTTTCAGAGGACCTCGTGGCAACACACCATAATGGTGCTACAAAAATTTGGTAAGAAACTTCCACTGCACCATGGCTTAGTGGTAGAGCATCGCTGGCCATAGTTCGTGTTAGGGGATGGTCCCTGGTTCGAGTCCTGGTGGTGACCATGGCTTAGTGCCCTGTGGTAGAGCATAAGAGCATAAGCGAGGGTCCCTGGTTCGAGGCCTTCTGGTGAAAGTTTTTTTTCAGTTTCTTCCAACTCCCTAGTTTAAACCTATGAAAACTTTCCCTTCCTTATTGATATGGTCCTTGGAGGCCGTTTTCTATTCTCATACGTCTCTTCTTGTGTCCACACGATGCCTATGTACTTCACAGGTGTCCAGTGCGCGAGTCCGTGACGGTTGGCGTGACACACTGGCGCAACCAGACTAGCCGCTACCAACGCTTGTCGTACCTGGCAGTTGCATTCGTCAACCAGATCGACGATACTTACCGCATGCATTGCACCTATCAAGTCTGTGCACCCGGCAACAATCAGGTACGTATGCATTTGAGAAGTTCAGTGCTGTGCTGCTCGGTAAAATCCCATCAAGGCAACCAGTGTCCTACCTCACAACCGTTGACTCATTTCGCTAACAAAATGCCCGTGCGTTGTGCTTGAACATCGGCCCGGCCTGTACCACACAACTCTATTCCATGCAGACTTGCATGTAAGACGGTATTCCAGAGCCAGACTGAAAGGGTTAGAGTGCTCGTGCATCATAACAGCTTATCAGTGTCACCACACACCCCTCTCCCCCCCCCCCCTGATGGTAAGAAACAAACACACGAGCAGTATCAAATATAATTTATCCAAGCGCAGCTTAGTCATGTGAACCATGGTACTAATTCAGGGTTCTAGACAGGTCAAAGCACATGTACTAGGGGGGGGGGGGGGGGGGGGGGGCAGGTACCCTGAAACCCATTTTCCTTTTCCAAAATCGTCTTGCCATGCCACATGCAAGGTACGGGACGAACCCTGACTTCACGCCAGACAAATGTGCCTTTATGAACCCTCCAGTAGTGACTATCGGCTGTATTTCCGTTGAATGGCCTGAAAAAGCGTAAGAATCGACAAACGAGTATGGGGCACAACGTTTTGACAGGGGGGGGGGGGGGGCTCAATCAGAGTAGAAGGGCGCTGCACCCCTAGTCCGCAGGAACCCTCTGATTGAAGTACTTGCAGTTATGTAAATAGTGTGAACATGCATGCCGGCACAATGTTAAAACACAGTGATCAACTAGCATCCCATTGCGCACAACAACAAATTTCAAGTGCCTGAAGTGGGGCCTAGAGGCAGGTGGTCTCCAAGGATGAGTGGTGTCTAGAGACAGCTGCCCTCTCACGACAGGTGACCTGTCTCTACAGTACAGACAGGTGGTCTCAAAATGCAAGCGGTCTGGAGATACAGGTCGTACTTTAGCACATGTACGTCATGCGCCTCTGGCTTAGCTGTCTGTTTTGCGTTTTGCTCTGATAGCCATGTCAGAGAACTTGCCCAACTGTTGCCTCAACTTCGAGTCCCAGCGTCGGCCGGAGGAAACGTCAGGCGTCGTTTGATGAAGACGAGGCCTTGCTGACAGTAACCTCGGTACCATTCCGATTCTTCAGAGCCACCAGTTCTGAAGGTGAGCCATGTCTCATGGACAGCTTCACTCACTGAGATCTACCCCCCCCCCCCCCAAGTGGCAAAAATGGCACCGGGATCAGGTACTGATTACCGGTACACCGCTGTATTTTATATTATAGAAGCCAGGGAGTCTTCAAATACTGTATTTGACGACTCCCCGGTAGAAGCCTTGCTTGATAGTTTAACATGTTGTCGATTTCGACAGCACTGTGCGCCCTCGCCTTGTAACATGCTGTCGAAATCGAACACCGCTGTATTTGTACGCATATACGTTCAGCCGCCTTCACACCACCTCAGTTCCAAGGCATCAAGGGCGTGCAAGTTGCGGACGCCAAATATGCACTTTGGGACGGATTTCATTGAGCACAACTATGTTTCTGTTTCGACGTCTACTGTTGCATTAGCATAGTATCGTGATCTTTTTCACTTGAAGGCTTCTCCAGAGGCAAGTACTAGTAGATGCCTACTGACTAGTCTAAAGGTTTGTTATACAAATTTTAGCAGTTGCAAGAAAGAGCACAAAGACATGTGTGCGAGGGTATGCCAAACTTGTATGATCATTTTTTGTTCAAATAATTAGCCACCTCCCCAGGTTTGATTCACTTTCTACAATTCATACATATGTTGTCTTTGAACCTTTTGAACCTACTAGGATCGTACTTCTAATCAGACAAAAGCCAATCTGTATATGACCCAATGCCTGCTTCTGTTACGGTATGCCATACACCTGTTGAAAGAAGTGTGTTTTAATATGCATGGGGAAGAGCTGAATCCCTGGCAGCCTGCGGGGACTGAGAAGAGGGCACAGTCCGCGGAAGTTACGTTTTTAGTGTGCAACATGCTGCCTTCATACGTCACTGGCTTGCATCACACCCTGAACTGAAGCCAGGTACTAAGCTCGCAGTCTCTCTTTCAAGCACAACTGCTTTTGCTCGATGTGTCTGAGTTCCCAAGCGAATTGTAGGTCTGCCAAAATTCGCTTCCACCCACAGGGTAACTGTAGTAGCCCTGTGGTGTTTGATGTTCCTCGGTTCTGTGGATGTACAGTGCTGGAAACTGAAATCCGACCCCCTGAGCGGTGCGCTCACATTCTAGCGGTCTCTGTTTCGTAGTTTTACCATCCCGTTTTGGGTCTTTGCGACGTGACCACACCTCTCAGGGGTCGGATTTCAGTTGCCAGCACTGTACTTGGCATAGCTGCATGGTGTGATAGAGGCAGTGAGCTGGGCACATGGCCCATAGAACAGAGAAAACTGTTTCACGACGGTGGATTTGAACGCCTGATTGTATAATTATTGAAGCTCCCTAGATATAAGAGACAGCTAGCTGGCTCGGCCTTGTTGGCTGTCATCAGTGGAGTTCAGAGTGACTGGCCAAAGCGATCGGATTAATGTCTAGTGCAACATGCAGCATTCTCTTAAAAACAATCATCGCAAAGCACGAACGCCAGACATGGGGTGGTATGTTGTAAATCTGCTAATGAATGCATGTTTGCAATTATAGTGAGCCAGCATAGTGCTTAGTCCACATCTGTGCTCATATCAGATGTCATGCATGAGGGATGGAGTTGCATGCATGAGGGAGATATTGAAATAAGCAAACAATGGACCATAGTGGCTGTGGATCTGCAGCAATAATAATATTATTTTAAAAGCATGATTGTGTACTTAGCTCTTGGCATTCACAGCATTCTTTCTCACTGCTACACGTAGCATATTTACTAGGCTGTTCTGTTTGTTGTATTGTCTCGTCACTGCAGCTACTGAGAGTATTCCTGTTACTGAGAGTACTTCTGGTACTGAGAGTATCCTTCCACCTCAACATGATGGTAAGAAATGAACTGGGTTTGCCTTGTATCAATCTCGGTTATCTGTAATCTCATTTTATTTAGGCTCGTGCACAAGTGTGGCCCGCGACAGCTGTCATAAACAAACCCGTACCCTGTCCCAACCGAATAAAGATGTTTGGCATGTACAGTAAAACCTGGTTTAAGCGACCACCCCACGGTGCAAGCAAAAGCGGTCGTAAAAGCCAGGTGGTCTTTAGAACCAGGTCCCACAGTGTCTGTGTAGAACTGTCCGTGCATAGAAAACGGTCGTTACCAGCAGGTGGTCGTTAAACACAGAGGTCGCTTACACGAGGTTTCACTGTATGGTGCAGGTACAGGTAGGTGCAGGTGCAAATTACACTCATACCTTGGTTATCCGGTCCCCGAAGTTACGGGCACTTCGATTTACCGGGCACCCTTTGGACGAGTTTCAGTGGAAATATTACTACTCTTTTGTCATTATTTTTTTGAAATAGTGACGCCGGTTATAACTTACAAGCCATAATATATGCGTAAATCCGAATCACATACATACATATAATATTATATGCTCTTGTAGCAGTTGAGCACTCTTGCGTGGGGTAGTGCCTTTGCTGTTTGCGTTATGCAGAGCTCACTGACTTGTCAGTTTGAGCACTCTGGCAAGGTACGTTCGGGCCTGATTGGAAATTTTTATTTCCATTGCTATCAGGTTCGGTGATGGATGGCGGTTTGAACTACCGTCAGCTCCTGCCTTTTGGCAGGAGTAGCTGTTCCCTAGGACAATTTGGAGCCACGCATACTGGCAGTGATTAGATGAGAGGTCATAATGAAGCAGTTGAGTCCGTATTCCAGAAGCGTCGTCGTACGCCGTCATGTAGAGTTGCGACTTTCAACGTCCGTTCACTAAAATCAAAAATCAAAAAACAAACTCTCGCCGAAGATTTCGAGGCCTACAAGCTCGACATCCTTGGGATTACGGAGACCTGGATAGCCGACAATGGAGTTGATACCCTCGGCGATGGCCACAAGCTGTATAGGTCCGGAGGTCAATCGTCTCGCGCTGGCGTTGCCATCCTCGTCAACAAGAAATTTTCAAATAATGTTCTGTCGTATCAGTTCCACTCTGACCGAGTTGTATCTGTACGAATGGTACTCAGCCCGCGACCTGACAGTCGAGCTGTCACGGTCGTGTGCTGCTATGCCCCAACTCTTCAACGATCCACCATCAACCCTCAGGAAGCTGACAACTTCTACGAACTTCTCAACAATGTTGTATTGAAAACGAAGAACCGTGACGAATTATGGATATTAGGAGATTTGAATGCTAAAGTTGGGAGTTCGAGGCCGGGATCTGTCAGCCCTGTTGGATGCTACTCTAAACACACTATATCAAACTCAAATGGATGCAGACTTGTAGAATTTTGCGAGGACAACCGGCTGGTGCTAACCAACACACTGTTCAAGCACAGGATGCAACATCGCTCAACATGGTTTTCTGATGGTTTAGTGCATGCGGATGGAAAGCCTGTGCGGAATATGATAGATTACGTGATAGTAAAACGTTCCACCATGGCCGCGGTTCTAGATGCAAGATCGTTTGGAGGCTTCACCACGCGCTCTGATCATCACCCTGTTATTGCAGTTCTTGGCATCGCACTTTCTAAAGTCCATCCGACCGTCAAACAACAAGACCCATGTTTCAATCGCTATAACCGTCCAACCGCTGAATCGTCGAAACTGTTCTGCGACCGTCTCAAGGAGAAGTTACCTTCTCTGCTTCCACTCTCCGCAAACATCGACAATGCCTCCGTGGATAAGGCATGGCGTGGATTCGTCTGGGCTACGCATGATGCAGCGCAGGAAGCATTCGGGAAAGTGCCCACTGGTTCTGCTCCGAAAGCAAGCACGAACCCTCGCGTTGCATCCTTATCCACTGAACAGAAGAATCTGCACTGCCGCATAAACGCTGAACCTGATCCAGAGCAACGTAAAGCTTTAAAGATTGAAAGATCTGCAAAACTCCACGAGATTCGAAGGATACTACAGAAGGAGGGCGAGCAATATTGGCAACGTAAGGCTGTTGAAGTAGATGCTTTACGCCCTGACCCACGGTCCTACTTCAACGCCATCAACAACTTACGCCAACTACGCTCTGGGAAGAAGGCTGCGCCTGTGCGTCTTGCTGACGCAGACGGCAGAATCATGGCAGACATCTCATGGAATCTTAATGCCTTTAATGAATATTATGAATCGGTATTTTACACTGATGGCCAGCCACTCGACCTCAGGCAGCAATCGAATGAGGAAGATCCATTCACAATCGAAGAAGTACGGTCTGCAATTATCAAGCAGAAGTCTGGTGGTGCTGTCGGTCCTGATGGTATCAGTGCTGATGCTTTGAAGTCAGCTAAAAACCTTTTCGCACCCTGGCTGACGAATTTCTTCAACGCTGTTCAAGCTACAGAGTACTGTCCTGACGACATGCGCTGCGGCCTCATCGTTCCCATCTACAAAGCCGGCAAGCCTCTAGGACATCCAAAAAGCTACCGCCCCGTTATGCTCCTTTCCGTCGTCCGTAAGATCTTGACGTCAATACTCACTCGACGACACACACTCCATGTGCAGTCATATGTGGCAGAGAGCCAAGCTGGTTTCCGCCCTGGCAGATCGACCACGGATGGTGTCTTTTACGCCAGGACGATGTGTGAGCGCGCACTACTTGGCGACTGGTCATATTCATCGGCACTATTGGACTTCAGCGGTGCATTTGACACTGTCATTCGTCAGGTTGCTCTGGAGAGGTTAGCCACTGCTGGCGCACCAACGTCCACCACTGCAGTCCTAGTATCAAACACAACAGCTCGCACGAAGCTTGGTAAACAACTAAGCAAACCATTTCCAACAAACATCGGCGTCGTCCAGGGTGACCCAATGTCACCAATAATGTTTATAACTTACGCCGAAGGTTCCATGCGTAAGATCCGAGAGCAAGCTCTACCCGCGTCAGACCTACCAGCAACTTTCACACAATACGCAGACGACACCACTGCCCATCAGAACGAGCGATCATCTGTGGAAGAAACCGTCCGTGTGTGTGAACCCGTTTTCTCGGATGACAATCTGAAGCTGAACGTGGCAAAAACTCAATATTTCACTGTGACCAAGGAAGATGATTCCTGGAAATCGGTGAAGCTGCTGGGGAGTATGCTAGGCACAGCAGAAGACATAGCAGCCAGAGTGTCTGCTGCAAATCGGGCATTTGCAGGCATTCCATGGAAACGCCACAACCTGAATTCCAGGCTGTGTATGTTTTCCTGCCTGATATTGCCTGTCTTGCTGTATAATTGTGCGCTTTGGACCTTATCGCAAACTTTAACCGACGTCGTCAATGTATGGCACCGGAAGAAACTACGTACCATCATTGGTATCACGTACCCACAACGAATCTCGAACACAGCGCTGTATGCCAGAACCGAGCAGACCCCACTATCCCAAGTCTGCAGGCAACGGAGACTGCTGTGGTTCGGCCATGTAGTGAGGGAAGGCGAAGAATCGTCCTCTTTCCAAGCCCTCCTGATGTCGATCAACACAACAGACATACGACGACCCCGAGGACGACCACGTCTGAGATGGATCGACGTTGTCAAGAAAGACTTACAATGCATTAATCTGTCGCTTCTGGATGCTGTGCAATCTGCTTCTGATAGAGCTGCTTGGCTCGAAATTGTTAACAGATGCGTTGACCTCATGCAATGAGTGAAATGCGAACTGTCATTATTATTATTATTATTATTATTATCAGGTTCGGCCTCATTTCCTCTGTGCTGCGCTGACGAGTCCACAAAGGACGAAACAGTTCTGTCCGCAGATTGAGTATTTCGCTCCTGCTCTTGTAGCAGTTGAGCACTCTTGCGTGGGGTAGTGCCTTTGCTGTTTGCGTTATGCAGAGCTCACTGACTTGTCAGTTTGAGCACTCTGGCAAGGTACGTTCGGGCCTGATTGGAAATTTTTATTTCCATTGCTATCAGGTTCGGCCTCATTTCCTCTGTGCTGCGCTGACGAGTCCACAAAGGACGAAACAGTTCTGTCCGCAGATTGAGTACATATAATATTATGTACATGTACATTTTGCTGGGGAAAGGCTATACATGTAATATCAAAATGTATGTGATTCGGGTTTATGGAGATTTTGAAGTTACCGGCAGTGCCCGGTCTCGAACCGCTCGGATAAACGAGGTATGAGTGTAGATCCATTTTTTCCTGCTGATGAAAGCAATAATAATCCCCTCAGCTGTGTATAGTGTCTGGGTAACTAAGCGAAACTCTTCCTTCAGCCCCGGTATGTCCTGAGTGAAATGACCTGAATTTCAAGGTGTCCATTCACCACAGGGTCATCTTTGCAAGGTCCCCTCGATTGAATCTCATTCTCGCTCCTCGTTGCTTTCTTCCTCCTGCACAGACTCGGCAGGTTCAACACCACACTCAAGCCTCCACATTGCTACCATCATCTTGGTCAGCATCATCAGCATTCTCTCACCAATGCATCTGGCCTGAACACATGGCGTCTGTCAGAGCCAATACCGGACACTCGTACCCTCTCCTCGTAGGCTGGTGCAGTACTAATTTCAACACGGCCAGAACAGCGCTGGTCTTCGTACATTTGATATACACCTGGGCTATGATTGCTGGATTTTCCGAGTGTTAGCGGCGGCGTGCGTGCCCTCGGGAACGCAGACCATGATTTACTCTCTTTTTAGGTTAGTGCAAGCTGTACGTGCATGCATGTATTGTATTGGTCAAGAAGCTAGAACACCAAGTAAAACTATTACATACTCTGCTGTCTCCAACGCACCTATAGAATCCAAATACAGCAGCCTTGTTTTTCTTGCCCGGAATATTTTTCTGTAACGGCAGTATCCTTTGCGAAAAATGCCTCCCTGAAAGCCGCAAAACAAAGGTTAGTCACGGTTTGTTCATTTTCTCTTCTACTTCTTCCCACACCCTCACTTTGCGGTATCATTAATCCTGGCACAAGCTTCCTCTGTCTGGAGCACTTGCTTTGCCTGTTGACATTACCAGGGAGAGAGGGGGGGGGGGGGTAAAAACCAATTTTGCATGTGGTTTTTTTTAAGTGGATGTACCACCTCTCCCAGGCCTGCTGTAGTATGACCCAAAAAACAGGGCCGACCCTGGAAAACATGAGTTCACATAATTCAGACCCACAACTAATTTCACAGGTCAGATTACAACAACAACAGGGAGGGCCAACGTCCTGCTGTGTGTACAGTGGTCTCTGGATGCCTGTAATCCATTAACTTTTGTTGACATGTGTATTAGCTAGCGTCAGCAGTACACATCGTCATTCTAATATTCGCTAGTTGAGGGAATGGAGCCTGAATAGGAATAAGTGGGAAGAAAAAATCATTCATTCATCATCATTCCAGTTTGTATTTTCCTCAAAAAATCCTCGGTCAGAACGACCAGTCAAAGATCCAATCATGCACTGGTGATCGGAGTAGCAGCGGCTACACATGGAAATCCGGTCGAATGACTGGGGCCTGCAACGGTGGACATGTTGATCGTATGCGAACCCACGACTGCATGGCCAGCGCACTGGGGCCGCTTGACCTCCGACTGGATTTCCACGTCCACGACGGTACAAGGAGTGCGATGGCCGTTAAGTCATCAACATAGCCCTGAAACGCAGTCGTAGCTGAGATAATTTAAGCTTCTACACCACATTCAAACCCTACACTGTGAAGCAGCACAGGCTCTAAAGTAGCAAATGGTTTCCACAAGGAATGAATGCTCTGCTTACACCGCACTGATACACACAGTAGCAGGGGCTATATCCACGAGGATTAACTGTTACCATACTGTAAAGCGTGAAATTTTCGCGGCGCTTTTAGTTCGCGTTTTCAGAATCCGGACAGGTTTGCGAGGTTTTAATTTTGCGATTGCAGAATGGCATTCTTGCTAAACACGTGGCATTCTTGCTAAACCTTTCATGGATCTCCTTTTCGCGCTGTCTAAATTTCGCGATTTCCACGCGGTCGCGAATTTTTCGCAGAAATTAGACCATGGCAATAATTTCACCCTTTACAGTAGCCATTGAGGCATCAGCATTGCACCGAAGCTCGGTCGTATCAGGGGCCTTCCAGGAGAAGTGCAATTACATGTACCGTCAATACATCCACGTCACACTCAAAGCCGGTAGCAGCAAAGGCTGGCGCCGAGGAGTGCTGCAATGGCCTCCGAATTACCGGCTTCCACCGCACTGAAACACAGTCGGAGCAGACGTTATGCGGGAGAAGGGCAATGCCAGTCTAACACTCAATCTTGACAACAGAAGGGGCCGACTATGCGGAGTGCATTGCCCGTTGAAGCATCTCCGTTTCAGTAACAGACAGCCTAACTGTCAGCAGATCCTATCCTCAATTAGTGCTACTCTTCACTGAAACACAGTCGTAACTGGTAGAGGGGGCTATCCATGAGGAGTGCAGTACTGCCAGTAGCCGTCGAGGATCTACATTGAACTTAAACACAGTCGTAGCAAGGAATAGCCAAGAAGGGTGCAATGGCTGTCGAAGCATCTACACTACACTTGAATACAGTAGATAGCAGGGGCTATGAAGAGCATCCAGGACAGTTGGCCATTGAAGCACCTTGCACTCGTACACAGTATCCCCAACCTGTCCGTCTCTGTCTCTTGGCCTACTCCTCTCGCTTGACCTTGGCTATACAGCATCCAGGAGACAGGACATGCAAAAGCATCAGCCTTGCACTCAAGCCCAGTATCACAGTACCACCCATTGTCTCTTGTCCTTCTCCGCTTGCTTGACCTTCATGCGTCGCTGGCAGAACGCCGCTATGCGATCCATGGCCTCGGAGATGAGAGTTTCCGGTGCCAGCAAGACAATACGCAAGTAGTTGGGATACTTGAAAATCTGAGAGAGAAGGAGAGAATACAACACAAAAGAGCAGCACTGGCTAGAATATCCTGTAATCTTTTCACCGAACATGCTTGTTCGGTTCACAGAGCCTATGCAAGGAGAAATGTTGCCTGGTGTCGGCTGTGGTGCTAGTAAGCTCACATACACCAACAACTAGGGCTGCAATGCGTAGGGGTTTAGTAGGGTAACGAGTTCAGGTATTTCTATCCGGGTAGCACGGGTACCCTATTGGGTATTCTTTGACATAGTTTGCACAGTGAGTGTACAATTGCGCCACATAGAAAGTGTACAGTAAGCACGTAGCCGTGCTTTTTGCATGCGCCGATGCGAAAGCACCGTACTCCCACTACCGGATCAGGTTCGCCACCCGAATACGTGCTCTAATCACGGGTAACATGGGTACCCTACTACTGGGGATTCCCGCTTTCGTTGCCCACAGGACAATTTTTCACAGAACCCCAGAACACCATAGTACCGAGTTTCGTTTCCAACAAAGTTAAATGCCACGCTCATGATCAGTTTTCAACCTCAGATCCGCACTATAATATTCAGGGTGACAACACCGATGCTACACTCACATAGCCAGGGAGAATGAACACCGATTCCTCGCTCATCAGCTCCTGAGCAAACTGCAGATCATCAGCAATGCCATCCAGCTGGTCCACCTTGATGCCAAACTGGAGAGGAGAAACGAAAGTCAGCCATCAGGAAACACCCATGTAGCATGGCTAGGGAAGGGAAAGCAAATCCATTGAATGAAATCCCCGGGAACATTCACGTGCACTCAGCCACACAGTCCAAAGGTTTAAAAGTAAGTTCAGCAGTTAGACAGAAAATGCAAGAAAGAACAGTAATATTACTTGGTCCGCCCAGTTAAAATTGGCGCTTATCTTCTCACTTGGTTTTTTGGTATTCTGCCTGTGCCACACGGCATGGAACCACCGATTCACCATCCGAACCTAACCATTGACCATTGCATCCGACGACATGGCAGCACAAACCATCACAGAAGTTGCGATCAGTTCGTTTGAGTCTTTTTGACGGAGCTGCCGCCGACGAACACTTCCGTCAGCGCAAGAACACACTGCAACCTCCGCTCGAGTCCGTAAAATGGGTCAGGATGTTCGCATTTTAAAGCGATGGAGAATACAGTTTCTGTCTACTTCCAGCTGTCTGATGGCAAGGATTGTTTACCCCGGGGAGGTATAGAAAAGCTAAAAAAGCGCTTCGCGAGCTTGAATTTCAGTGCTTGCACAGTACAGCGCCTAGTGAAGTGCTATCACCAGCAAATCGCTGACGAAGAAACTGCAGCTCGTGTCGATATGTCCAGTAAGTGAGACCAATCCGGCGGACACACTTTGAAGCTCACAGAGGACAGGGCAAAGGAGCTAATCAAAGAAAACGCCAAGTCCTGAGAGAAACACTCGTGCAAAGGACTTCCAGGAAACTAGCCGAAAAGCTTGGTGCACGGCGTGGTAGGTGCAGTACGCACAGGTGCTACATCAAGCGGAAGCTATCACTGCGCTGCATGTAGATCTTCAAGCACCAGCGGCTCGCGTGGGTACGGGTGCTGATCAGCAAGTACGACAAGCGCAAGAGGCGCAAGATTTGAAAAAAGGACACTGATTATGGTGTTGCCTTTTTGTCTCAAACAAAGACGCATTATTGCGACGAACGGGGATAACACTTACAGTCAACATGCGGGCAGTCTCACTCAGCTTCTGATGGGAAGGTGACAGGCACGCACTGCCTTTGAGCGTGATTCGAGACGAAGAGAAGTGGAACAAGCCATGACACGACCCGTGCAGCAGCTGTCCGGATCGTACGTTTTGAGCTCTTCCTCCAGCGACGATAGTGGCGAGGAGGATGTGTAACTTGCTTGAATTTTCGACTGAGTTGCTTACTGACATGTAAATAATCATGTATATAGTGCTTTGTGATCGTGGCTTGCTCCAAATATTCGTATTTCTTTCCTGAGACAAGTGTGAAGATAAGCGCCAATTTTAACTGGGCGGACCAAGTATCAGCATGCATCCTGGTCCTCCACTCGACTGGGCAGCATGAGAATCTAAAGCCAAGCCCTGGCTGAACAACCACACGGTTGATTCAAACAAGAGCATCGACAGAAGAAACACTTGCTACTGTAAAGCGTGAAATTTTTGCGGCGTTTTCAGTTCGCGTTTTCAGAATCCAGACAGGTTTGCGAGGTTTTAATTTTGCGATTGCAGAATGGCATTCTTGCTAAACCTTTCATGGATCTCCTTTCGCGCTGTCTGAATTTCGCGATTTCCACGCGGTCGCGAAATTCGCAGAAATTAGACCATTGCAATAATTTCACGGTTCACAGTATATCCGTCTACAAGCGTGACAACCACGTGGCATCGGATACGTGTGAACTGCAACAACCTGGCCAGTAATTGTACACCAAGGTCACACACAGGCAAGCAAATGTTTATTTTGCTCGCACAAGAGGCTTGAGCACACTGGGGAAAAAAGCAAAGAAATGTCCGAAGCGCAAACTTTAGTACCATGGCTAGAACCATCCTGCGAGCCACAGCACCACACTGCAATCCATAACGTCACACTGCAAACCCTTGCCCTTTCACCCCCGTACGATAAAATTAATGTTGACCTTTGGTTAGTTGACACTTTGGTACATTCGGACGATTTTGGTACATTCGGACGTGACTCTGGTTTCAATACCACACAGTGTACTTCATACCTGCCAAGTATCCAGATTTTTTCGGAATTATCCCCCAATTTTGGATGAACTCCCGCGATGCCGAAATTCATGTCGATTATCCCGAAATTCACTATACAAGAAACAAGCTTGATATTGTACTTGGAGCACTTCAAATGACTTGTTACAGGCCAGTAGTTGTCCTTATTGATTCCGGACCGCCATAGCCTGCAGTACCAGTGGGTCTACTACTACTACTACTACTACTAGCGCTCCTTCCATGAGCAGTCTCTGAAAAACCTCCGTTTTTGAGTCTTCAACATGCGTAAGTGTGATCCGATGATCACCATCAATCATCCATTATCGAAATGTTGGTGCCATCAAGAGTTGAAAAAGGTTGTTTTGGAAAAAAGATGACATGTCCCGGAAATCCAAGGCAAATCCCACGATTTTGCCATGGCGATCCAGAAAAAGCACTCTCAGTACTTGGCAGGTATGGTACTTCCCCAGAGTGTACATTAGGAGCACAAGTGACTGTGAGGAGATATGTTCACGTGCACCAGATAGGCAAGCGTCTATGGACACTACTAGATGTGCTAATGGCATCACTGTGTAGTCCTTATACCCGTATGTCCGCACCTTTTAAAAAAAGCCATGGAGGTGTATTTGATTATAAAGTCAGGCTCACTTATAAAGCTATGGGCTTCGTAAATGAAATGACATTTGAAGAATTGTAGAAAATGAAGGAATAAGTACCAGACTAACAAACGTACAGCCCAGCAGGAAGGGTGAACAAATGGATTTAGAATGATTGAAATTTCTGTGTAGACTTTGACTTTTATGGCATGGCATAGTGGGTGGGTCATTTTGCATCTAAAATAGCTAGGAAAGCAGCGGTGTTTCGAATATTAGGCCATGGCTTTAAAGGCACTGACATACGGTAAGGAGTACCAGGTGGGTGTTTGTGATGCCACTCAATATAAAAGCCATCAGATAGTGATGGAATTGTATAACTCTATTCAAGCTTTCGGAAACAATCTTACTTTGAACGGGAATGGTTTCATACAGGAAAACCTGTCAAAGCGACCACTCGGATAAGGTGACCACCTGTCAAAGAAGACCACTGAAACCAGGATCAAGGGATGCTATTTCCAGTCAAATGACCCTGGATAAGGAGACCACCTGGTAACAGAGACCATGTTTTGAAGGTCCCTTGAGCGGTCGTCTTAGACAGGTTGAACTGTACTTCCGACAGGGAGCGATATAGTACACTTGCAACTATGACTTGCAACTATGATAATTATCACTCCCATATAAGCAATCTCACCAGCATATACATTGCTCCCTGCGGCTTGACCGGCGTAAGACAAGAGACTGTTGAGAGCTTCTCATATACTAGCTTTGACGCTGCCTGCAGTAAAGTGCACAAACATTCCCATACATGTACACACACACAAGCACGAGCGCGAGCGTGCACACACACACACACACACACACACACACACATGAGCGCGGCCACACAGGCACACACACACACGTGTGCACACAGACCCAGACACATACATACAATTTCAAAACAAGGAGTGTCATAGTCTGTTCTCGATACCACCATTCCCTTCCATAATGAATACGATTCACAAAGCAAAAGTCTTCAACACCGCAGCCGAACAAAACGATATCACACTGAAGATGTAAAGGCAAATAGAGATACCATCATCCATTATAGGTTTGCACATCATACCGACAAACCAAATATGCACCACAGTCCATTCATTTTGCTATACCTGCCCCAATTTTCTAAAACCTGCCCAAATTTCTAAATTCACTAGTCTTGGACATCTTAGCTTTAAAGGGGAAGTTAAGGCAAAAATTAAAATTTCACCAGTTGTAGTCTTCGGGGTGCTGAGTCGAATGGTCTTGGTCCGAGAAAGCTGAGACGCTCCCTTCCTACTTGAATCCCAATCGAACTCGCGCACTTCCACCGAAACTGGGTGACTGCGCCCTACTAGATGGGGATTTGTATGCAAAATGTCACTAAAAGCGCCATTTCGTTCTTATAAAAGCACGGATGACCGCGATTGGCCCATATGTTGTAGTCTTTTGGACGCTGAGTCGACTGGTTTTGGTCCGAAAAGGCTGCGATGCAGCGTTCCTCCTTTATTCCCAATCGAACGTGGTTGAAGAAGCGGTCACGTGCTCCTGGGTGCCCAAAATCACCTGGTCACCACGCCAGCAGGTGACAACTTTCACACCAAGGTTCAACTCGAGTGACAGGACTGCACCCAAAAAAGGTCAAACAGGCTAGTAAGTTGTACCCTGCAGGCACGGTGACTAGGTGACTGGCGTACGCAGCAGCACGTGACCACTTGTTCAACCATGTTCGATTGGGAATAAAGGAGGAACGCTGCATCGCAGCCTTTTCGGACCAAAACCAGTCGACTCAGCGTCCAAAAGACTACAACATATGGGCCAATCGCGGTCATCCGTGCTTTTATAAGAACAAAATGGCGCTTTTAGTGACATTTTACATACAAATCCCCATCTAGTAGGGCGCAGTCACCCAGTTTCGGTGGAAGTGCGCGAGTTCGATTGGGATTCAAGTAGGAAGGGAGCGTCTCAGCTTCCTCGGACCAAGACCATTCGACTCAGCACCCCGAAGACTACAACTGGTGAAATTTTAATTTTTGCCTTAACTTCCCCTTTAAGCTTGGCAAAAGGAGTAACACGGGGTCCCACGACGCAGGTTGCTTTTTTTCTACTTTTAACGAGAAACCACGAACCTCGAGAACAGAATATACTGCATGTTAAAGGTGGCTGCAGTCGCAGCAGTGGTGGTGAAACTTGAGCACCTCACCCGACCTGAGGTCTCGGCTTCAGTGACACTTCAGTGCACCAAAGAGTGGGGAAGAGTAGACAGAGGGTGTAGGGGAGGGGGAGAGTGCATCGTTTTTTCTATAGTCATCAGCAAGGTCAGGGCCGTACAATCTGGCCCAGCCGGTCAGGTCGTGGCCGGACTTTAATTCGAAAAAAGTTGATCCAGTCAATTCGTTCAAAACGTGGACAATGTTCATTTTTGGTCAATTATCCCATTTGGCCAGACCCCTGTTGTTCCACTACTGCTGCCCAACACTCTACGTAGGAGAAATGAAAGGTCAGGGTGCCGGTTTTAGATCAATGGTCTGTAGTAGACTCCACTCCCCGCCTTATAAGACTGACAGGACTGGTTTGAACACATGGCATATATGGCAAAGAGCACGTGGAATATTTTACGATCCTACCTCATAAGAGAGAGAGAGAGAGAGAGAGAGAGAGAGAGAGAGAGAGAGAGAGAGAGAGAGAGAGAGAGAGAGAGAGAGAGAGAGAGAGAGAGAGAGAGAGAGAGAGAGAGAGAGAGAGAGAGAGAGAGAGAGAGAGAGAGAGAGAGAGAGAGAGAGAGAGAGAGAGAGAGAGAGAGAGAGAGAGAGAGAGAGAGAGAGAGAGAGAGAGAGAGAGAGAGAGAGAGAGAGAGAGAGAGAGAGAGAGAGAGAGAGAGAGAGAGAGAAAGAGAAAGAGAGAGAGAGAGAGAGAGAGAGAGAGAGAGAGAGAGAGAGAGAGAGAGAGGGACGGAGGGAGAGAGAGAGAGAGAGAGAGAGAGAGAGAGAGAGAGAGAGAGAGAGAGAGAGAGAGAGAGAGAGAGAGAGAGAGAGAGAGAGGGACGGAGGGAGGGACGGAGGGAGGGACAGAGGGAGGGAGGGAGAGAGAGAGAGAGAGAGAGAGAGTGAGGGAGAGAAGAGTGATCTTACCTCTAAATGTCTGTTGGTGTTCTCGAAGAAATCATCGGGAACCTCGCTGAGGATACGAGGAAGTGCAGCTTGAATGGGACCACATGATCCGAGGATTCTTGCCCATAGGTTGTTCAAACAGACACGCACCTGGGGACAATGAACACGCACACACACACACACACACACACACACACACACACACACACACACACACACACACACACACACACATACACACACACAAGCACACGGTGAGCCGGGCTGGAGGACGGGAAGACATGGATGTACGGAAAGATAGCACTACACGGTTAGGGGACAAAATAACAGACACATCAGCTGGAGAAATACACAGACTGCCTGTTACTCACATCTTCCAGTCGGCCATGGTTGTCATGGAGAATCAACCAACCAGTCCTCCAGCCCGGAACAAGATATCTGAGTAACGGCACACATGGAAGACATTAACAGTTGTGAAGAATGTCAAACGTGTACAGAAGAGAGAGAGAGAGAGAGAGAGAGAGAGAGAGAGAGAGAGAGAGAGAGAGAGAGAGAGAGAGAGAGAGAGAGAGAGAGAGAGAGAGAGAGAGAGAGAGAGAGAGAGAGAGAGAGAAGTATGGATGGATGGACAGATGGTTACATACAAAGATGCATACAGACATACATGCATAGAGAGACAGACAAACAGAAAGACGCACTAACATTCAGCCAGCCAGTTAGACAGACATAGAGATGGACAGACAGGCAGATGGACGGACAGATGAATAGAGGGAGAGACAAAAGAGTGCCTCGAAACACACACAAACACACACACTGCTACACACCTTTTCCCAATACCCGAACAGGTCAGGATGGGTACACGGTCAGTGAGGCTGGCCAGCGGGTGAAACTCAGCACCACCATACACCTAGCACACGGCAGAGAGCACAACATGCTACATGATGCACTTGTACTGGATCAAATGCCAAAACTGGTCATGTGAGTCTCCCGGGAGTGGGCAGAGAGGTTAAAATATGTATTGCATCCATGCCAACATGGCCCAGTGCCTTGACATCACTCATCTCTACATGCTAGTGATGTCTAAAGACAGTTGGTCTAGAGGCATAGGTAGCAACAAGTGCTGAAGATATGGTAGCGTGGTCTGGTAGCCTGGGATTACTGGTCTCCATAGACAGGTGGTTCCTGAAGACTGGTAGGGTTTTATAGCAGCAAGAGTGCATTATACTGTAAAAGCAGAAATTTTTGCTGGCGTCATATTTTCGCTATTCTCCAAAATCGGCGGTTCGGCGGAGGACATTTTCCGTAAACCCGTTTTCCAGGTCAGTGTACTAGCACTACTATCAATCATTTTGGTGCGCTGTATTTTCCGTAAAAATTGTCGGCACCGAACTTACCGAAAATAAAACACAACCGAAAATTTCTGCTTTTACATTAGCTTTTTTTCAGGAGCGCTGCGACCGACAGTCAATTGTGATCTGGTGGCCTGGCACGGGGGAAGTATGAATGCAGTGAATGGGATTTTCAGTTTAGACAACTTTGGTGTGTCTGATCTACTCACCTCCCACCGCTTTAGCAACTGCATCTGCGCCTTGATCCTCGTGGGTGGTGATAATCCGATGTATTCGGAAAAAGCCCACGGCGGAATTCCTTTATATTATATCAGTCCTTTGTGGCTATTTGGATGACTGATGACGTCATGACCAGTCAGAGTTCAAATGTCAAAGAATTTGCATGTCGAAGCTCTTGTAGTCGAAGCAGGACATGGGACAGTATATCACTGTGTCCTGAAACTGATCAACTCACGGTATCTATAAAACAAGCACGGGAAAGCAGGCGCCCTTCATCACGCTTCTGCCAAAGAAAAACGCCAGAAAAAATTCCGCCGTTTAGAGAACCCATCACGGCTCAAGATCGGAGTTGTTGACTCCTGGTTAAGTACTCTCGATGACAGTGGTCTACTGCCACAAGCTACAGGTATTAAGTTATGCAACCAAAGAGAGATAGGCATTAGGACTTACTACTCCACCGTAGATCTCATCAGCCAGAATTGGCAACCGATGCTTTTCTGCAACTACGAGCGCATCAAGACATATGCACACGCAAGAACAAACACATCCGTACGTGCTCGCATGCATATGCACATGCACGCACACACAAACACACACACATATGCACACACACACACACACACCACAAAGCTGCTTGAAGTGGGGGTTTTCTCGCAACACATGCACGCACACACATGCGCACACACGCACGCACACACACACACACGGACACACACACACACACAACAGTGTTCCACTCTTGACAACAGTAATGCTTAACAATAGTTTTCTGCAACAAGCAGTAAGGTCTGGAAAACATGAAGATATCTAACCCGCCACAATCTCCAGCAGATGCTCCTTGCTGTACACTGAACCGCATGGATTCGACGGGTTCACCAGAATAATACACCTGGTCTTGTCGTCTATCAGTGACTCCATATGCTCTATGTCAACTTGCCAGGACTTCTCAGGCTGCGAAAAATGCAGGCGCACACACGTATACACATGCACATACGCACATACACACATATGCAAACATGAACACACACAAAATATAAACATTGAATGAAGTCTTTTTTTGTGGGACAGATAATTTGATCCAATTTGCCCAAAAAATCTACGACTCGCATCCCCACAACCGTTCTGTGAGAAAATCCATGTGATGACAACAAACTTGGGGTCTGATATCAACACCAGCGAATGCAAGAAAACACAATAATACTGGGCTTAGAGTGAAGCACATAGCTAATCTATTCTGATATCATCTGCCTGACCACACATACACACACACACACACACACACACACGCGAGCACGCACACCCCCCCCCCCCCCCCCCCACATACACGAGTGTGGGCGCTCACAAACAGTGAACACGACACTTACCAGCAGGTTGTAATACCTAGCTTCCAGCTGCCGACATGCAGCGTTGACTTTATACATCGAATAGCCTGGCTTGGGAATGAGAATATTAGTTCCAGGGTCACACAATGTGGTCAGAGCAAACTGCACGGCTTGAGCACATCCGGATGTTATGATAACGTGCTGCACACAACATGACGAGCAAGCAAGAGCAGAAGAAGAGAAAGGCTCGGTGCTGACATTATTATGTATGTATGTATGTGTGTGTGGGGGGGGGGGGGGGGCATGTGCGTGTGTACGTACGTGTGTGTGTGTGTGCGTGCGTGTGCGTGAATGTGTTTCTACATCTGAAGGAATGTTTTTGAAAGAAGGAAGCAGTGCCGATAGAATCGGTTAAAGCCAGGTGACTTGGTATTTTGTATGCCTATTAGGCGGTCCACACCATCAGCGTTTTTTGTCAAATAAAATGTCCCAAATTATACGCTCTATACATTTCACACACTCACATCTTCATGAACCGGATTGACGGGGTAGGAGAACTTCTTGGCAAGTGCTACCCTGGCCTCTGCCATTCCTGCACAGAGAGAGAGAGAGGACGACAGAAAAGATGAAGTGCACCGTAAACACACTGTTCCTGGCATCCGCACACAAGACACGCAAGTGCATTACTGAAACGTGTGACACTTCAACACATCGCTGCAAGTTGGCACAACACACATACCGCCATTGATTGGGTTCGTGAAAATTTCAAGTCATTAAACTGCAAACAGCAGTGAAGATCGCAATGTGTACGACGTATCACTGTATACAGACGCATGTGGGCACGCACACATACACACAAGCTCCGGCTAGCAGCTGGGCTTCTTTCGCTACCCCTCGTCATAGACAGCTAGGCCCGGCAGAACCGATGTGGCTGGTCAGGCCATGGTGGGACCAACCTGTTTTGGCTAAGACCATGTGTACTTGTCATATCACACACACACAAGTACAAGAAGCTCCGGTATGGCTGGACCAATAAACAACTGTTTCTGCTGGCTCTGCGTAGAGATAGAGTCCGACCTCGCTTATCTGGTCCTCTTTTATCTGGATACCTCGCCATCCGGAAGAAAATCGTTGGTTACCGATTCACAGCATATGCCATGCATGCAAACAGTATGACTGTGTGTTCGATTATCGATTATCCTTGCCTATCCGGACATTGTTCTGTGGAAAACGGATGTGCGCGGTTATGCGAGGTCTGACTGTATGTTCTGAGGTGTGTCACTGCAGGGGCGTCGGACACGGTATGGTCACTACGGTATTGACCGTACCACTTTTTTGTCTCCGTGAATCTATAAAATACACTGATCTGGGCTCTAATTTTCCAAAATATTCGCCTCAGCAACCCCTCCCCCACCACGAGTAAATTGTACTTCAGATGGCTGACTGTACCACACTAAAATACCTTCCGACGCCCCTGGGTCACTCAGTCATTTCTCTTCACTTTGTTAACTCTCACCTGGTGTTCGTTTGTAATCATTATCTTTACCAGCTTGCAGTACATCAGTCACAGCCTGGATAACAACCGGTGATGGAGGTAGGTTCTTGTAGAATGTAGGGTCACCTGCATACAGTGAATGTGTTAGTCAAGAACAACCACGCCGTAATACATGTACATGCAAACAAACACACACACACACACACACACACACACACACTAACACACACACACACACACACACACACACACACACACACACACACAAACACACACACACAAACACACAAACACACACAAACACACACACACACACACACAGATGCACCCACACACATACACACCCACAAGCGCACCCTTGTGAACAGTCATACACAGATGCACAATGGGCGTTTTCGATTACACGCATTTCGGTCAATTCTAGAATTAGTTATTGTTGATGCACAGTTCGATTGCACAAAAAGTGACAAATTCCGTCGTTAGAATTGATTTTGTCCAATTCCGTCAAATCTGAAGAGAAGGCGGAATTTCTCTAATTCTGGCGCCAGAATTGCACACTTGGTGTGTTACCGGTCTGGTCATGCATGACTCAAGTCAAGGAAGAGCCTCCCTGGCCGGTGTGGCACGAAAGCAGGGCTACAACTGCATATAGTTGCTACTTTTGTCTTCCCGAAAAGCAAATTGCCGCTGTTGAGTTTCCGCTGGGAGCTGATTTTTAGACCAGATCATTTTGGGTGGTCCTTTCGCACACGCGTTCAGCTTTATTGAAGCCCAATATTGTTGCCGACATGGAGCCTTCGCCGGGATGGACCGGTACACGAAGCTGGGTCGATGCGCGTGCGCGCGCGAGGGTGTAAGTGATATCTTTTTACGACCAATCTTGTTTGTGATATGGCATGAATAAAATGCGTTGTGAATTCCAGTCGTTCGTTTACATGGCCGGAATTCGTACATTTTGGTCATTCGAGAATTACAAAACCCAGTTCGAGAATTGTGTAAGCGTGTAATCGAAAGCGCCCAATGCACCGTTCGTGCACTTCTGTGGACTTCACTGCCGCAGTGGTCCCGAGTTCAACCAACAGTGACACACGTTGGCCTTACCGACGTTGAGTCTTATGAGCTCCTTGTCGGGATTCGGCTTGAATTTACCATGGTCGACCAGGCTCCGAATGGGATCGTTGCAGTGCCGCGATTCGAACGAGCCCCGAATGTTCCAATCCTGTCCTCCAGCCATGTTGCATGGGGCCGGGGATTTGTGGAGTTCGTACCTACCCGCACCAACTAGGAAGCAATACTAGTAGCCAAGCCTTGGGTCGTGCATGCGACAACGACAAAGACGACATTAGCGGCGGATGAAATGAAGTACGCACTTGTATCACAAACATAGCAACCGCCAAGGTCGAGCTCCAGAACATTTTTGAACTAATTACTTGTCACACGGTACGACCAAATGAATGGAATTTCTTGCCTGTGCATGTGTAGTCCAGTGTATGCAGTGTGTGCACTGACGTCCCAGTCTACATGAATGTCATCATTGTAGGCCGATTTTTCGGCGGATTTTGGAATCGTACAAAAATTCCTCAAATGCTCAAGACTCAAACAAGAGTCAAGACTGGTGCAAGAACATACCCGTAGAATCCCGCGGATAAGCCCACCCGCGTATATAAGCCCATGCCCGCGCATAAGCCCAGGGAAAGTAATAGTTCGAACGTCACAAGGCTTCGTCATACAAGCCCATGCCATGGCATGGGCCTAAGTCGTACCAAGAGTCCATAAAGTATGGACTCTTGGTCGTACCATGTACATGTAGGTAGTACATGTAGGGTTTTTTTGTTTTTTTGTACATTTCAACACAATCATCGGTTGTTTTTGTTTGCACAGTGGCTTTCAGCAATGTATTTCTCACTTCCTTGGTACTTTTTAATAGCACATGTTGGTGTCAGCGTATAAGCCCATGTCCGCGTATAAGCCCATGTTCTCGTATAAGCCCACCGAAATGTCCTTGTGAAACAGATAAGCCCATGGGCTTATCCGCGGGATTCTACGGTAATCATCTTGGCATGCATGGTGCATGCACGGTGTTGTCGCACGCGTTTCCGACGTGCAAGCGTGTCGGCCCAGTCGGCCGATTTCATGTCGCCGTTTGTCGGGGTCGGTGCCGGGAGGATCAGCCGAAAAATAGGACAACACCGAAATTCTACTGTAAATTGTAATGACTGGTTCGTAGTCAGGCTAACTATACTTCACTGGCGCTCAGTTTCGCAGGGCTGAAATGCTGGCACTGACGTACTGGCGCTGGTTGCATGTTATGTGGCAAATGTAGTACATGTACAGTCAGTCGTCGCATAACCAGTGAGTGCATGTGTCGGGTTTGCGTGTAAAATTTACTACATTCCCACGGTTAAGTTGTGACCAAAATGACCAAAATGGTAAGCACAAAAATTACAAAGGTGGAAGAATAGCTCTGAAAAGCAGCGAGTTTTTACTGAATCAATCCCTTATTCCAATCATCACCACTGGTAAGAGTAAAACACTGTGTTAGCTGGTTGAAACATCAACAGTAAGGGTTCAATTTAGTACGTTTTGGGTGTAAAATATCAGACAATCAAAACCGTAACGATTAGCTGGTGGCTGGCTACGGTGCAGCGAAAAGAAAGAAGAAATACGCAGACTGTGACAGAAGGCTGAGGACCCTACTTTCGAGGCACGACCACCTCTGGAATTCCTCAGAGGAATTGCACACAACCTGACCTTCAACGTTGTGGAGTGATTAGCTGGAATTGAAACATTTTCGCTGCTTGTCTATTGTTCCTCATTGATCTGCTCACCTCTGTACACAAATGGAGACCGCCTCGATTGGCTTAATTAATGGCCTCTGGGGAATCCTTGAAATAATACATGTAATTATAATATTTAAAAATTCAAAATTCTCTCCGTCCTTCTTTATTTTTTCTTCTTTCGGTGAAATGTCTGTTCGGCGAATTGGCCGCTCGGTGAACTGTCATTCTGTGAGTTGTGCATTCGGTGAAATGGGCATTCTGTGAACTGGGTACTCGGTGAGCTGTCGTTCGGTGAGCTGTCAGTCGGTGAACTGTCGCTCGGTGAATTGTCGTTCGGTGATATGTCGGGACACCATAATAGTACTGTCGATGTCGTGGATCTACAATGATTATGTTAAGACATAATCATTGTAGATCCATTGTAGATTGTAGTGTGGACCATGCTGTTTTCTCTTTTCTAAGTTAGTTGTTCTCTAGCCTTCATAGGCCCACAAATGATATTCGTATGGGGGATCATACTTATGCATTCTGTTATACTTATGGGGCCTCGAAGTTCAGAAAGTAGTTTCGTTTTTCGTTCTTTCATGCAGCCATAAGTACAACAAAATGCATTAGCCCCATCCCTCACACAAACAAGTCAACAAAGAGGCATCTTTGGATTGAGGACTGCTGGTTTCGAAACAACTGGTTTGAAGCTCAAAGTAGAGCTGGTGTTAGCTCAGAGCAGAGCTGCTGTTAGCTCAAAGTAGAGCCGCTGTTAGCTCAAAGTAGAGCTGCGGTTAGCTCAAAGTAGAGCTGCGGTTAGCTCAAAGTAGAGCTGCGGTTAGCTCAAAGTAGAGCTGCTGTTAGCTCAAAGTAGAGCTGCGATTAGCTCAAAGTAGAGCTGCTGTTAGCTCAAAATAGAGCTGCTGTTAGCTCAAGGTAGAGCTGCTGTTAGCTCAAGGTAGAGCTGCTGTTAGCTCAAAGTAGAGCTGCTGTTAGCTCAAAGTAGAGCTGCGGTTAGCTCAAAGTAGAGCTGCTGTTAGCTCAAAGTAGAGCTGCTGTTAGCTCAAAGTAGAGCTGCGGTTAGCTCAAAGTAGAGCTGCTGTTAGCTCAAAGTAGAGCTGCTGTTAGCTCAAAGTAGAGCTGCTGTTAGCTCAACGTAGAGCTGCAATGCTAAATGGATGTAATATAGCGCAAGGCAGAGCCGCAGCAAATAGCTAGATAACACCAGTTGTGAGAGTGGACCCGATTAGTGGGTATGATAATTATGATGGTGTGAATAAGTTGGATAGGGAGGGATGGTGGGAAAAGAAACACTGCTGAAGCACGATCCGTTGTCTGGAAGAGCACAACAGGGCAAGCAAGATTTGTTTTTCTTTTCCGCAAAATGGGCTGGTGCCATTTGTGATTACGCAGCAGAACAAAGCGCATGACGTCAGTCTTGAATGCAGTACAAAGCAATGCAGTGCAGCGTGTGCGCTAGTTCGGATTGTTGCTAACAAGTACTAGCACAGCTAGTACACCATTAGCCCCATCCCTCACACAAACAAGTCAACAAAGAGGCATCTTTGGATTGAGGAGTGCTGGTTTCGAAACAACTGGTTTGAAGCTCAAAGTAGAGCTGGTGTTAGCTCAGAGCAGAGCTGCTGTTAGCTCAAAGTAGAGCCGCTGTTAGCTCAAAGTAGAGCTGCGGTTAGCTCAAAGTAGAGCTGCGGTTAGCTCAAAGTAGAGCTGCGGTTAGCTCAAAGTAGAGCTGCTGTTAGCTCAAAGTAGAGCTGCGATTAGCTCAAAGTAGAGCTGCTGTTAGCTCAAAATAGAGCTGCTGTTAGCTCAAGGTAGAGCTGCTGTTAGCTCAAGGTAGAGCTGCTGTTAGCTCAAAGTAGAGCTGCTGTTAGCTCAAAGTAGAGCTGCGGTTAGCTCAAAGTAGAGCTGCTGTTAGCTCAAAGTAGAGCTGCTGTTAGCTCAAAGTAGAGCTGCGGTTAGCTCAGAGTAGAGCTGCTGTTAGCTCAAAGTAGAGCTGCTGTTAGCTCAAAGTAGAGCTGCTGTTAGCTCAACGTAGAGCTGCAATGCTAAATGGATGTAATATAGCGCAAGGCAGAGCCGCAGCAAATAGCTAGATAACACCAGTTGTGAGAGTGGACCCATGAAACCAGCACTCCGTTAGCTAAGCACTATTGACGCACAGCAAGGGTCAATTAATGTCAGCACAGGCAAGCATTGTGCAGCTAGAGTTCAGTAGCTTATTACTCACCCGAGTTGGGGATCATGTCATCCATGGCACGGCAGCAAGCCGGGACGATAGCTGGCGCTTACCGCTTGTTGTAGTCCGGATGTAGCATAGACACGCATCGCTCTTTCCACTGACCTGCCACTCGGAAGAAGGAGTCGGGGGCACTAGCCATAGCAGCGGTGGTGGCTGCACCAATGTGGACCGAATGCCCGGAGTAGTTCGACTGGGATGGTACACCGGCCGCAGCGACAAGAGACCATACTGTTACTGTGAATGACTGCCTGGTCAGCTGCTGTCTGTTCGAGAGTACGAACAAGAGTTGCTCCGGTCCCTCGCGACACATGGGTAGCTAACAATGGTACGGACCGGGCAGTACGGCGGTACAGACGGGCCAATGTCACTAGTAACGCCTTTACCGAATGGGTCCGTCTTGGATGAAAGCAGGAAGAGTTGCAGGCGTCTGTCACCAGGGGAGCTAGTACAGCCCCGTGTGATGCCATTAGTGAATTCAGCACACCGAAGAAATCCAAAGAAGCAGCATGGCGGCTTGGTAGAGCAGCTTGTCATGGCCATTCAGGATACTACTTTTCCGGCGTGCATCCGTCAGGTGTCGTAGGATTGGCATAGTTATAGGAAGGCGAGGGGTGAGTACAGCCGTACCATGGCATCGCTGGATGCCCTTCAACGCCCTCTTCAGAAGCCACGCATCTACTAAGGGGCCGGCAAACCCATTCTCAAGGTGGGCTTTATGCACCGCGCTCGCATACACAGATACAGTTCAGGGCACGCTGATCATAGTTCACGCATGAATGTGTGTCCAGGAACGATGACTCGGGCAGCAAAAGTGAGCTTCCCCAGGAGGGACTCGAGTTGACGCTGGCCGATGCTGCGCTCGCTGATAGTAGCCATGAGTGGCGCACGGATCTCGGACAGCTTGTCCTCTGGTAGCCGAGCTTCGTGGCGCTCGCAGTCTAGGACAATACCAAGGAAGGTCAATGATGGTGGTGGCCCTTCGAGCTGGGATGGAGCAAAGAGGAGTGCCGAGATACGTGAATGCCCGGAGGAGGATGGTGAGTTGCTGGTTGGCTGCAGCCAAACCAGTGGAGATATCGAGAAAGTCATCGAGGTAATGAAGCTGGTGATCTATAGCAAACTCGTGCTGCATGATCCAGTTGACTGCTGTGGCTACTGAGTCAAAGACGGCTGGGCTGGACCGGAGGCCGAAAGGCAGAAAGCGCTCGTAGTAGTAGGAGCCTTCCCAGCGAAGTCCTGACGGCGGACTGGGATCTGCCGAAATGCACTGCGTACATCGAGCTTGGACAAATACACAGGCTGTGGGCATGACCTGATGATGTTGATCGCGTTGTCAATGCTCGCGTAGTGCAGAGAGAGCGGCTCGGCAGGAATGCTGTCGTTCGCGCCGGTGCCTTCCGGACTAGACAGATGGTGGATCATTCGCAGCTTGCCGTTCTTTTTGGGGATGGCACCAATACCAGAGCGGCGCATGAACTGAAATGGAGGTGACGGAAATGGGCCTGTGGTCTCGCTGCGGGCGCAGGAAGCAGCTAATTGCTCGGATATAAATGCCGAGTGAGTGAAAGCCAAGGGTAGATTATTAGAGAAACCCGAAATGTCGTGTTGGCCGGCAGATCCAAGAGTAAAGCCACGGCGCAGGCCGTGGAGAACATACGCAACACATGATTGATCTGAGTGGTTACGTAACAGGCGGGCAAAGTGGTCAGCTAGCAGTGTGGTGTCTGCAGAGTGTATAGGAAAGAAGCTACGTACCGAGTCAGGCGATTCGGTAGCCATTCTGCTAGGAGCGGCGGGGTGGCCGATTGGCTCCGCGCTGCTGCTGGTTGCACATGATGCATGGGTGGTCCTTGCCACACTGGCTGCAGGTGTGGGAGAAGCGGCACGACGACGAAGAACAGCGACCTCCATTGAAGTTGCGGCAGATTTCTTGGCCGTCGCTAGTATGGTTGCGACCGCTGGAGGTAAATGCTGCTGGCTTGGAGACGAAAAGGACACAAACCGCCCCTGGATGGAACGTCTTACATTGAGCGCATTTTGGGTGTGCATGGCCTGTGACAGCTATCTGCCATAGGTTCACGTCGATGGTGTCCAACCTCTTCGTGCCTGGTTACTGGGCCACGAGCATCCGCAGCTGGCGGTCGTACTCTAGCCACGCGCTTGGGAAGAACTGGCGGTTAGCAGTCAGGATCAACTGCTGGTACGCAATCAGTTCAGCAGTTCAGCAGTGCGGTGTAGGGCAGCAGCCGTGATAACAGACATGTATGTGGTCCATGCCTCGAGCCGGGTAGCTACATGTATAATTATCGTGAACCTTGCGACGCACCTGCTTCGCGTCATCCGACTCAACGATATTTAGCTGGATATCGTTATTCGGGCTGTGCACCAGCCGGAACGTTGGGCCGGAAGTGTGCAAGAATGTCAGGCAACAAACTTGAAAAATCTACGAACTCCCCTCGCAAGATACGTTCTTGCACAGCCTTGGGCACAGCTGGTGCAGGTGGCTGATCGGGTGGGTTACAGGAGCTTGACCTGGCGTAGTGGCGGAAGCTGCCGCATTGCCTTGGCCTTGGGTGAGGAGCGGCACAATGCTCTCCGATAATAATAAAATGGCGGCCGACAAAGCCGACTACACCTCGTCCCGTACGGGAGCGCAGAGATCCGTTGAGCCCGCGTCACCTGAGCTGGCGGAGGAGGCATTGGTGCACGTCGGGCTTCTGGGCTCGCGAGCCGTGTCCGCACTGTCATGTTGCTGGTTCTCCCGGCCGGAGTTACCAAGGGCTAGTTGTGCCAGCAAACGGTGCTGTAAATACTTTTACTAAGTTTCCTTTCGGATTCAAGCCGCGCTGAGAAGGCTCGCCGCGGAGGGCTTGGCAAGGCATTGCCTTGACAGTGTCGACAGTAAGGTCAGACATACTGGAGAAATACAGTGTCGAGGTGACACTCGGGCTGGCAGCAAAGCTACGAAAGGAAAAGAAACACTGCTGAAGCACGATCCGTTGTCTGGAAGAGCACAACAGGGCAAGCAAGATTTGTTTTTCTTTTCCGCAAAATGGGCTGGTGCCATTTGTGATTATGCAGCAGAACAAAGCGCATGACGTCAGTCTTGAATGCAGTACAAAGCAATGCAGTGCAGCGTGTGCGCTAGTTCGGATTGTTGCTAACAAGTACTAGCACAGCTACAGTCCATTCAGAAAAAAATGAACTTCTAGCTTTTGGCCATAAATGGGTCAAACGTTGAGTTTTTTTAGAATTTTTTTCTGCAATCCCATATGGAATCCTCTTCCAATTATGTTTCTGAAGTTTTTTTGTCCAAAAAGCAAGCCATAGCAAGAATAGGATTTCGGGCAGGTTTTGCCCCAAAAGCACTGAATTGGAAAAAACCATCAAAATCCAGGCCGTTTGACCCCGCCTGCAACAGTGCATTCTGCGGTTCGAACCCCAGTTCAGGCACCCTTTTGGACCCTTTTTCAAATTTCAAAGTTCGCAGCACTGCACTGTGTACGATGAAATCACGAAAAATCGCCAAATACGGGAGCTCGCCAGAGCCAGGACCCATTTTTTTCTGAATGGACTGTAGTACACCATAAGATCCCCCATGCGAATATCATTAAAGGGGAAGTATACCCTAAAATCAAATTTTCACCAGTTGTAGTCTTCTGGGTGCTGAGTCGAATGGTCTTGGTCCGAGGAAGCTGCGACGCTCCCTTCCTACTTGAATCCCAATCGAACTCGCGCACTTCCACCGAAACTGGGTGACTGCGCCCTACTAGATGGGGATTTGTATGCAAAATGTCACTAAAAGCGCCATTTCGTTCTTATAAAAGCACGGATGACAGCGATTGGCCCATATGTTGTAGTCTTTTGGACGCTGAGTCGATTGGTTTTGGTCCGAAAAGGCTGCGATGTAGCGTTCCTCCTTTATTCCCAATCGAACATGGTTGAACAAGCGGTCACGTGCTCCTGCGTACACCAGTCACCTGGTCACCGTGCCTGCAGGGTACAACTTACTAGCCTGTTTGACCTTTTTTGGGTGCAGTCCTGTCACTCGAGTTGAACTCGAGTTGAACCTTGGTGTGAAAGTTGTCGCCTGCTGGCGCGGTGACCAGGTGATTTGGGCACCCAGGAGCACGTGACCACTTGTTCAACCATGTTCGATTGGGAATAAAGGAGGAACGCTGCATCGTAGCCTTTTCGGACCAAAACCAGTCGACTCAGCGTCCAAAAGACTACAACATATGGGCCAATCGCTGTCATCCGTGCTTTTATAAGAACGAAATGGCGCTTTTAGTGACATTTTGCATACAAATCCCCATCTAGTAGGGCGCAGTCACCCAGTTTCGGTGGAAGTGCGCGAGTTCGATTGGGATTCAAGTAGGAAGGGAGCGTCGCAGCTTCCTCGGACCAAGACCATTCGACTCAGCACGCCGAAGACTACAACTGGTGAAAATTTGATTTTAGGGTATACTTCCCCTTTAACCTTTCTGGGGCTTTGCATGCTAGAACAGAGAAAACAAGCACTTCTTCTGTAAACTTACTTGAACTCGGATGGTGAGCCAAGTTTTATTTATTTTTTTATTTTTTTGCGCCTTGGAGAAGTGTTGAAGCTAGGTGTCAGGTCGCCGAATGTCTCAGTATTCCTTGTCAGCTGTTTTGTGACATTTTGTCGCACTTGCTGATTGTATAAGATCTGGTTGCGTTGGTGGACAGTTAGTCACAACTCGTAACATTTTGTCCTTCTCCCTTTCTTCTGTAAATGTTTTTCATGGTCAAAGTGGTTCGAGCTACATTGTACCTTAAGGTCACTGGTGACCCGGTATGGGCCGGTATGCCGATATAGACAAGGTTAGCAATTTACCGGTCACGATAAACCCAACGGTTCTCGTACCGGACACTCAAAGTACCGTTGGGGTGGTACCTTTACGATCGAAAGCTCTGTTTAGCGGGAGAACGAAACGGTAGGGTTACGTCTCAAGTCGATCGTTGTGTCAGAAACCGAACTGCTACCCATAACTTGAAAACACACAAAAACGGTACAGGCCGACCGTTGAAGTTAGTGTGAACGGTAAAATGCTAAAGGTGGTAAGTATAAGTTAGTAACCATGCCTTTTGTGTTCGGACTGGGTTCGCGTCAAGTGACTCGTGATACAAGTCATGTACATGCAATTGTTGATTGACAGCATGAAACAAGGTGGAGGACACTGTGTTCGGAAACAGTGACCTTACTACAACCTTCCGCGGTTGGCAGAGATCCGGTCCCTGCGGACCATTTGAACCATATGTGAGTGTATGCACGTAACTAACAAAACTGCATGATCAAATTGAGGCACTTGTGGTTGTTTAGGTTTGCAGATGAAATTCAAGTTTTTTTGACAGTTCAAGTTTACGTGACAACATCAACAACATACGAGTTATTTTCAAGCGGTACTGATCAAGGCAACCAACGTGTAGCCGAATTGAAGCAGTTGCTCAGGTTTGTAGATGAAGTTCAAGTTTTCTTGACCAGTACTAGTTTACGTAACAACATCAACAACAAACAAGTTAACGAGTGGAGGTAACCAATGTGTAGCCGGGGTGTTCCGACGTAGTGAAGGCCTACCCATGGGACGTCACCAACCCCGTCTACAGAGAGCACCTTCTCGCGACAGTGTCATGATGATGACAAAAAAACTGTTGACAGTTGACGAGCTGAGAGAAGGACGCCTTGGGCAGAAGTTGGAAGAAAAAATAAAAAATTAAAAAAAGAAGTCTTTACACAAGTTTAAGAAAAGAGCGAAGAAAACAAGACGACATCAGGAGTATTCTCCTAACCCCCTAGCATAATGAGGGTCAGAACCGGGTGCGATACCCATATGGTTCAAATGGTCCGCAGGGACCGGGGCTCTGCCAACCGCGGAAGGTTGTAGTAAGGTCACTGTTTCCGAACACAGTGTCCTCCACCTTGTTTCATGCTGTCAATCTAACAATTGCGTGAACTATAACAAAGCTTATCTAACACTGGTTTTAACCAGTGTTAGGGTATATCAAGTCATGTACATGTATACCGTTCATGTATGTACATGACATCATACGGTGCTATTGGCGCCAGTGATGGCCATGTACAATGTAGATCTATCTACATGTAGTGGTTTCGGTGATAGGCATCTCATCTGGCCTTTGGCTATGGCATGGAGTGTAGGACTATACAGTAGGTCCGAGGTTATACATGTAGGGATGGAGTGGGTGAGAAGGCTATGGCAGTAGAGGTTGTAGGGATAGTGTAATTTCCCAAAGATGATCGCCACTTTTTTGCAACTTTTCGTTGTTTGGGAAGAAATCGCAACTTTCGCAACTTTCTTCATTTTCGCGAGCTATTTCGCAACTTTTCAACAAACTTGGCCCAATAGCACGGAGTCAAAGGGTCTAGTCACAAACTACATGTCGGACAAATGCATACTCGCTCACTTCTCGCCTGTCTTCGGACTCATTTCAGAGAAACAGTAGATCAACGGTAATTAGGAGAATGTGCATTCCCCTATCCGTGCACTGGAATGATGACGGATACATGACTATTGTATTATGCAACAGGCTACTGGCAGTCTGGCACTGTGTGAAGTGCTGGTTAGGTGCTGGCGGATAATGCCGGCATTATATCGAGCATTATACACCACCCGGAGCATTACGAGCATTATAAAGCATTACGAGGCTACAAATGGCATTATACGACGTTCTACATGACTGCATAGTAGATCTACACGCATGCTCATGTACAGATTCGTATCGGCTATAGCGTTGGTCTTTGATTGGCAACATTATTACCATGATTACTATGCGATGACTACAAGCGATAGACCACCGCACACATCATGCATGGTACCAAACAGATCGTGGCACGCAGTGCCAGGCCCAGTATACTGCAATCTGCATGCAGACTAGTGCTAGCTAGCTGTGGTCCAGCACAGTGTGGAAACTCTCGCAGAAACTTCCGGTCCCGGAAGTCTATCTTCTGCCAGCAACTAACACTTTTTGAAGATCCAGGTGACAACGCCGAACCAACGAAACAAATGTGAGCCAGCATGGAACGGTGGAGGTGCACACACGCACACATTCCAGACCTTACCCGGTTACCGTCCACAATGTTACAAAAAACTTTTTTCATCGAAGCAAGAGTCCATGTCTTTGTCGAAGAGTAACGCTGGACTTTCACCGGACATTGACCATTGTGTAAGAGCAGCTAACTAGCAGCCAACGCTGATGGCTGACTCGCCGCGATGCCGTTCTTGGGATTGGGAGGAAGCTGGGCTTTCTCCAGATGAGCTTTTGGCGGAGTCCTCTGATGATAGTGACGTCGTCGAGCTGGAAACTTCAGATCCTGCCGCGATAGCGAGGAAGCGGCCTTTTCAGAAAACAGCTATTACCAAGTCTGGAAATGTTTCCAAAAGGACGCTAGTAGCTCATGGACAGAGCACTGAAGTGGCCATCAGTGCCGAAACACGGGTGCGGAGCCGCTCAAAAGCGACTGTGGCAAGTTAGTGTGCCTGGCATGTCATACAACATTGTCAGGGAAGAAGAGTATAATTATGTCCCATATTGCTACCGCGAGACACAAACAAGGAAAGTCCCGTTTGGAGAGGGAAACTCAGAGGCAGAAGCTGGTCAAGGAGTCCTTCTTGGCGTATCAGAAACGACTTGGGAAGGCTCTAGCCGGCACCGGTCTTCGTTACTGAGGCCGTTAGTTCAGCCGAGTCTCTGCGGCGGATCCAGATTGTGCGTTCTATGTTGCATTGCATGGGTGCAATATTATAGCGTTTTTCTTAGCCCGATACCGCAAGGTTCAGGAGTTTACATTCCATCCGGAGAAGCATTATCAGCATTATTTGGAGCATTTTATGGCCTTTTGTGGAGCATTACTGAGAGCATTATACCCCATATTACCGAGCATTACCCGCCAACACCTAGTGCTGGTTCACAGCAGGAAGTGAGGGTGTAGATCTATGAGTTTGCTGTCGCTGCACTTCTATTTCAGCTCTTTTTTGGTGGTTTTGCACAAGAACTCTCCAATTTTAAGTTGCGATGTTAGCAACTTTTGAGCCTTTTCTGATAATATGGATGCGATTTCAGCAACTTGCACTTGTTTTGGCACGGTTGCGAAAAGCATAAGTTGCGAAAAATTATGGCATCTTCGGGAAAGGGCTATTGTAGGGACAATGTACAGTCATGTAATTTCACAAGTTTTCGTTGTTCCTCCATTTTCCGTACTTTCGGTGCATCTGTTTCACACCTATAATTTCAATAACGGAACAAACACTAACACATAAGTCATAATCCAATAGGGAATTGCTTCTCCGTACCTAAAATGTCCGACCTAACATGGCCTTTTGTTCTCATACCGAAAATTTCGACCACCCACATGAAGTATTTCTGAAACTAGTGTAATGTGGGTGAGTAGGCTATGGCTGTAGACGTGGTAGATGTAGTCACTAAGTTAGTTAGGTGACGTCGTCATATTTTAGGAGGACTTTTGGCCCACTTCGAACCAAGCATAAGACATTTCCATGATAATAATAATTATTCCCGTAGCTATTGTGGTGTACCCGTGTACATCGTACATATTTGCACTCTCATGTTTCTTATTATGCTACTGCATCTCCTTGCATGGACGTGCGTACAACCTTACAGCATACTACTCATACTATGCATGCATGTGTGTACTCCGTGCCCATAATCGACAGTGCATGTCTCTTGTTGCTGGTCAGTCTTTCCTTGGTAGTTTCCTGACGAGTCGTCCTCTCTGTCCTTCGTTGCATTATTCTATTTCAATATAACTAATCATCACATAGACTTGATGATACCACATGGCGCAGTGAACTTGTTTTAGTAGCAGTTTCCATTAGTCTTTCTCAGTCCTGGGTCTTGCTAGTACTTGTACCTCTGGCGTTTCGTCTCTCAAATATAGTGAAATAATTATTTGAAATTTCCGTTTCGGCATGGCGGAATCAGACACACCAGTACTCAGCCCTGACATTGCTGCCCTCACCCAGCTCATGAGACAGCAGATGGAGACCGCCGCCACCCGCGAGCACCACCTGACACAGCTCGTGGAGCATTTATGTGAGATAAACAGCTCCGATTTTTCGCTTGTTTATCTCAGAAGGGGCGTGTGGTGTACCCGTGTACATCGTACATATTTGCACTCTCATGTTTCTTATTATGCTACTGCATCTCCTTGCATGGACGTGCGTACAACCTTACAGCATACTACTCATACTATGCATGCATGTGTGTACTCCGTGCCCATAATCGACAGTGCATGTCTCTTGTTGCTGGTCAGTCTTTCCTTGGTAGTTTCCTGACGAGTCGTCCTCTCTGTCCTTCGTTGCATTATTCTATTTCAATATAACTAATCATCACATAGACTTGATGATACCACAGCTATGCAGAAGACGTTACTTCAGTAACGTCTGGCGCTAGCCAGGGTCCACACAGCTTTAATTTGGTATTTGTTTGTTTGTGTGTTTGTTTGTTTGTTTGTTTGTGTCACGCCTGGCGCTATCCCGTATCTGTCCCGTATCTGTGACTACAAAGGCTCTACAAGATTGTACATAACAGCTGTCCACAATATTTGCGGGCTCCTGTATCTGTCCCGTACCGTACCAATATTCGTCATATTATGTATACGACTCCCTGATGTAGAGGGAGATTTGGAATGAAATAGGGAGACGAGGAGGAAATTAAATTAGAATAGACGCCGAATAGGTGATAGGATGCGTCAGCATAAACAGCGTCAGCATAAACATACATGTACTTTGGAAGAGAGATCGCGTCATCTCCAAAATAAGCGTGAACGAGCGATTCAGCGCCGGTCACAGGAAACGTCGGAAGAGAGATCCCGTCGACTCCAGAACGCCCGTAATCGGCAGAGTCCGCCGGTCCCAGGCAACGTCAGGACAGACATCCCGTTGAGTCCAGAACGCCCGTGATCGGCAGAGTCTAAGCCGGTCCCAGGAAACGTCAGGACAGACATCCTGTCGAGTCCAGAACGCCCGTGATCGGCAGAGTCAGCGCCGGTCCCATTGAACGTCAGGACAGACATCCCGTCGACGCGCAGAAAAACTAAATCTGCAGCCTCTTTTGCTGTCGGACAGGATACGTATTATAGGAGACTGTAAAGTTATGTAATGTCCAAATTTCCACGTGAGCAGCAGGTCACTCGCGTTGATTTTTCGACGTGCGAGCCAAATAACGCGAGCTGAACTTTCGCGTCGCAGACATCCCGTCGACGCGCAGAAAAACTAAATCTGCAGACTCTTTTGCCGTCGGACAGGATACTTATTTTAGGAGACTGCTAAGTTATGTAATGTGCTCCACAGGCAACCATGCATTCGGCGTCGTCATTGGCTCAACAGGTCAATGTACATGTATTACTACAAAAAGGCCAGAAAATCCGATTATTATTATTATACGCATTCCCGCGTTGAAGTGTAGCAGCAGTATGCTGCGTCCACAGCTTCGCTTATGCAGAATGGCTTGGGTGAGAGGAGAGGGGAGAGAAAGCAACAAGGCAACCAACATCTATGAAATTGGTCACAATAACATGAAGAGAACCAACCTACATACATGTACGCATGATTGCACAAGAATGGAGACGACCAAAATATAATGGCTATAATCATTGTGCCACAAAACCGGTACACAGGAGATCTGACGACAATGTAACGAAACATAAAACTCAGTTACTCAATACAGGTTCCACTAAATTACAAGAGAACAACGCTACAACGTTAGAATTGCCGCTAAATTATCGCAAGTGTAGAGAACGAGTCCAATACAAATGAAAACCATGAACAGACTGTCCCGAAGTTATTTTGGGAACAAATTGTACTACATGACTGTACTTGCTGATACTGACGCTGACGGAACACGAATTTGAGTTGAATACTCACGAAGTCTTGTACATGCACATCATTATGCGCCGGTGTTGTGGAGTAAGCAGGTGCGTCAGTCACCAATCCAGCTTCAGCTCCACGCTCGCTTCAGCAGAATGTTGCCCGCGTTTGCTTTGCCTCCACACGGATAGACGACCAGCGCAGAGTCCCGCAGCTCCGTGGCCGTAAGGTCTTGATATTCGCCGTTAGCGCCGTCAAGTCTCAGTCCACCTCTCACACCAAGCCGCCCTATAAAAATCTTTCTCTCTCCATTGGAGTGCTCCCCAGTTGCGCGAGGAGACTAGAGAAATTCCTCCGGTGAGCGAGGAAGAAGAGCGGAGTTACCCAACTCAACCTAACAAGAAAATCCGATTACTGTATTAAAATCAACTAATTTTCGCTGGCGATTTAATTTCGCTGACTTCGCCGCTTGGTACCAACCGGCCAAAGTAAATCACAGGCCAATGTTTGTCATATAGGAAATTGATGCATTATTGAGCAATGGATGCATGTGAGAGCAAAAATACCTATCGATTTCAAATTTGACGTGAAATTGCGCGTCACGTCGGAAATAACGTGCATCTTAACCTCCCTAATAGAGAGGTTTCTAATTTTCTCATCAGCCAAAATTTGTTGATTTACAGTGTAAGGAGATAAAAAGAAAAAAAGGAGCAAACCAAAAGAAGATAATTATTAGAGAAATAACAATCCGCAATAAATTCTGCAAATACTTTTGCCTCAGTTCTTATAACATGTACGATGAGCTAGGCAAAAAAGCATAAAAGCATAGCGTAGGGCCCTGAGCTTCCAAGCTCTCTCGTTAATTTTGTGCTAACAACGCATGTCAAGGAAGGCAAGGGTGTTCGCTGCACAAGTATTTCAACGTCCATGTGGGTGTGATTATTGTGAATGTTTGTGTAAAATTTGAATTTGCAGTCGGCATATTTCGTTAACTTAAAAAAAAAAACTTTTTAGACCTAGTCTGTAAGAAGTCGCAAATCAACAATGGTTTTGCAGGTGAAGAACCCCCAGGGCAAGACTTTCCTTCAGGTATTCGCACATGTTCCATTCCTTCACGTACACGTATTGTCATGTTTCATTGTCAACTGTATGTACTATCCTTCATTGCTAGTACAGTACTGTTACGCCACAAGCTCCAGAAAACACTCTGGCACACACCATTTGAGCTTCGGCGAGTATTCTAAAATGTTGGTGACTTCTTTTGATGTTCACTGTTTACGGATGGCGGTTCACCCTTGAAGTGTGTGTGTGTGTGTGTGTGTGTGTGTGTGTGTGTGTGTGTGTGTGTGTGTGTGTTGCTACATGTATGCTTACGAGATCGGTCCTAAGAATGATGGGCCGTCGCAACCCCAAACCGCATTTGTACATATTGTTGCATTCAAACTCTGTCTTGTGCCGACGTCTCCCCACCCCTAAGTTATCTCTGGAGGGTTGTCTGGCGTGCATCTCCTGATTCACACGGCATGCCACAGTAATTGCGAGACAGTATTTGGGTACACGATGATGGAAAGAGATGGAGAGGCGATGTGATGAAATAGATCAGGACTTTCCATACATTACAGTTGACATTATGTTAAAGTGTTGCAATACACACAAGCAAAAAGTGTAAAATACCCTGGATGAGGCGGGGTGGGAGGAGGAAAGAAAGAGAGAGAGAGAGAGAGAGAGAGAGAGAGAGAGAGAGAGAGAGAGAGTGAGAGAGAGAGAGTGAGAGAGAGAGATAGAGAGAGAGAGAGGGGGAGAAACAACAAGAGGAGATAGATAGATAGATAGATAGATAGATAGATAGATAGATAAATAGATATATAGATAGATAGATAGATAGATAGATAGATAGATAGAGAGAGAGAGAAAGAGAGAGATAGAGAAAGAGAAAGAAGGAGAGAGAAAGAGAGAGAGAAAGAGAGAGAGAGAGAGAGAGAGAGAGAGAGAGAGAGAGAGAGAGAGAGTGAGAGAGAACAAGAAGAGAGAGAATTCCCAAGTTTGTGCTACAACACAAGAGAGATTGTCAGCTTTGTCGCAACTCTGCGTGACTCTAAATTCGTGTTAGATCAGCTAAGGCCTGTTGTTACCAACACAGTGGAGCTTTCCAAGAGGACTAGATAAAGGAAAGAAAGGTCTCTTTCCTAATACTACATTGTATTGAGTTTGAGTTGCAATGCACGCAGGTCCGAGAGACAAAGGTAAGGTACTAGTGAAGCCCAGTCAACATAGCCGACCTGAGACCACGTGACGACAGGCTAATGAACACGAAGTTTGATTTGGGACAGCAGGAATGGACGAACTATACCGAAGCCATCGCCAGCAGGCGATGCCTTTAGCACATCATGGTGGTGAACTCAAGAAAGCTGCTTTGGTGCGAAGATGCCAATGACGCAGGCCAGGAAGATGCCGGTAACGGAAATGTGTAGTGTTGAACCAGTCGAGCCTGTATGACAAGAAATCAATGAAATGGCACTGATATATTATTTAACTTTACTTCTTGCAGTGGACACCATGTGTTACACGAAAATTCATCATTACAAGCCATCTCGTCCACCCTACATCTGTTCACTGCTAGCTGTCCCCGCTATCGAAACGTTTGGTCAAGCGATTATCATCGTTTTTCGTTCAAATAATTTAATTAACGACATCAATAGAGAAAGCATACGGAATGCATACAGTACCGTGGGGCGGGAAAAGCAAAAACCATCTGGCAGTGCGCCATTGGCAATGCTGATGTACATGTTGTTGCGCAAGGCTAGATTCAGCGTTGCTCTGCAAACTATTGTAAACTCAAGGTGGTATCGTAATCTGGCGTGTTTTAAAAGGCTTTTTGAAAGTCATAGAAGGTGATTTGTATTATTTGTATGTATTTATTTTTACAAGGATTCCCCAAACGCTGATCCCCTGTCGACGGTCGAGGGGGTTTCCTGTGATTG
Organism: Sycon ciliatum; assembly: GCF_964019385.1. Classification (NCBI taxonomy): domain Eukaryota; kingdom Metazoa; phylum Porifera; class Calcarea; order Leucosolenida; family Sycettidae; genus Sycon; species Sycon ciliatum. The sequence continues at coordinate 16,225,042 of NC_088654.1, read as the reverse complement.
ACTGCAAAATCGTGCAGTGGACTTGGACATGGGATAATGCACTGACATTAGCTAACATTCTATCTCTCACCTTCTTGGGTGAACTTGAACGGTTCCGAGGAAATCGTCAGTAGATTTTCCTCTGTGTCAGCAATGACCTGACGCTTCTTTCGGCTTGTGCTTGAGCATGTTCTCTCGCATGGCTGCCAGGATATGTAATAGAGCACATAAAGAAAATTAAAGTCTTCAAGGTACTGTGGAATCCTTTTGACAAACGCCAGGGATTCAGGACCTAAATGTACATGTACTTGTATCTTTTTTTTAAGATTTTTTCTCAAGGACGTTTCCAATCCAGATTTTCAACTCCAATATTCGGCAAATGGCAAGAATCAAAATCATTTAACTCCCAGCATTACCATCACTGACTGTGTACCACAGCAGTATCAAGTGGTTGCTTCATAGAGCTATGAAGCTTTGAAGCTATGAAGCCGAGACCTCTGGTCGGCTGAGCTTAATGGGCCCCACCACCACACTCCATTATTCACCCCACTGAGTGTCTGATATGTGGATTTTGTAGAAAAAAAGAGGAAAAAAGCATTAATTTCTGTCCAATCCTATGCATGTAACGGCATCTACATGTAAGAAGTTTGCCCAATGTTGAAGTCCTTTTTTAATTAAACCTCTCGGCCATCCGCATCAAACTCGTATCAACGAGTCAATTGAACTCACCCAATAACAGAGACATCTGTGATGCTATCCGGTTAATTGCAATCATGTCGAGGAAAGAGCTGTTCCTGGGATGTGAACCTACAATATAGGAATCTCTCGTCGTTCATGTGGGTGGTGAGCTACCCGTTCTAAGTGCACAATGGCGGCTTGTAGGGCACACTTACTCCGATCGGAAACCAAATAGAACAGGAAAACACACTTCCATACCTCGTTGTTATCCGGTGCGCAGATACGGTATGTGCAGTGCATATAGTACGTGTCGTCTGGCTCGGTGTCGAATGCAACTGCAAGGTACGACAATCGCTGATAGCGACTGACTCCATTCCGCCACTGCGTCGCACCAATCTCCACTGAATCGCGTACTGGACACCTGTGAGAAACAGAGTCGGGTTTTGGACGCAAAGCATTCACGTTATCTCTAAAGCAGGTTGTATAGTCGGTGGTAACGCGAACGTTCCAAATTTTCTTTTTTACGTACTGAAGTAGCTTACTAACGTAGCTATTGAGCAATGAGAATGCCGTTTTTGTTTGAGCTGCATGATGTTGAGCTGCATAGCACGACCAACACCGTTCCCACATACATGCACATGACAGAAAACAGACACGATGACGTGATTCGCACTTCTGTCGAATTCTGTTCGTGAATGTCGACGGGCTCCGAATTGCTGGTTGGATCGGATCGCGGAGTGCTGCTCGCCGGGCTAGCAATTACCCTGCTGCGTGACACCTTCATGATTCAACGGTAATAATCATATCAGTGCTCGACATCAGTCTTGACGTTTTCCTCAGTTGAGCATGACTCATAATATCTTCCTTCATCACAAGATTATGGAAGAAAAGGAGAAGGACAAAAATGTTACGAGTTATGACTAACTGTCCACCAACGCGTAACTACATTGAGATCATACTGTTAGCGAGTGCGACAAAAATGCCCAAAACTGACAAGGAGTACTGAGACACTCAACGACCTCACACCTAGCTCCAACACTTCTCTGAGGCGCAAACCAACAACCTTCCAACTTGGAAGGCTCGGGTGACGAAATGTCCAAGAGGGGAAGGAAGGCGCCACGAAGAAGAGCACGAGCTACGGCCCACATTCTTGTCTTCCTCCTTTTCTTCCACAATTAAATTGACTCACCATTCGAGTTCAACATCACAGGTTTCATCGTGAATGTAGCAGTGGGAATAAGCCTCTTATACGGGCAATCACAGAACACTTTCACTGACCTGACACAACAACTAAAGAAAAAAGAAAAACAAAATTGTGTTTATTTTGCCCGTCCAAGACGGCAAGAGGCTTGGGTATAATTTTTTTTAACTCACCCCTCCTCGATGAAGTCAAGGCGAGGTCTTTGAAAATACGCGCCCTTGTTCAACCAGCAGTTCAGTGGCCGAATACCGAGAGCGTGAGTTGTTAGCAGCTCCAATTCATAGATCACAGGTGTACCGACATCGAATGATCGCGGCGCCGATGACGGAGGCGGTGGTGCTCCAGGAAGTATTAGTTCCTGGGTCAATGACGACAGGCCGTGAGGGAATCAGATTACATCAATGGAGCAACAGTGAGTTAACCATTACTACAGGGTATTCAGAATAGATAGCATGTGCGCACCCAGGCCGGACATGAATATTTTCATGCAATACAAAGTCCAATATCGGTCCATCAGGTTTAAACACATTGGCGGCGTGACAATCAATATAATTTTAGAAAACGGATGAGTTGGTGCAGAGCACGTGAAAAGGATGCCGAGGGTCAAAATTTTTAAGGTTTCGAGTTATCAAGATTAGTTATCATGATCTTGTAGATATAGTATGGATATTTTGTAATTTTATTACTCTAATGACGGGTCAGGCCAGAAAATTTGGTGTATTATAACAAGAGTAGATAAACAAGAGTGTGCAACTCCGGATCTTTCCTGCATAATCTGCAGATACCAACGCCCACGGCGGAATTTTTTGTTGACGTCACCTTTTTTCAGAAGAACGCGCATTTTGCCGCAGAGCAGTGTGAGAGTACGTGCTGGGCACCGGCCTTGTAGTGTAAAGCCGGCCAAGAGCACGAGGGGAAACTTTCCGAAAGACTCGCAGCGCGTGCGTCGTCGAAAATATTACGTCAACAAAATATTCCGCCGTGGGCCTACCCATCCGCGAGTTGCACACTCTTGTTTATCTACTCTTGATTATAGAAGAATGTATTACATAGCAGACTCTGCGGAGGATGTTCAGGTTGGTTGTAACTCTGAGTTTCATGCCGTTAGAACGTCCTCCGCTGAGTCTGCTATGTACTGAGCTCTGTCTCTGACATTGAGCACTGTCTGCAGCTCGGGGATCAGCGGATTTGAAGAATGTATTTTATATAAATTTGATTTGAATCGCAGTTAGGACACCTTTGAGTTTGCAGTTTTAAAAGTTTTAATACCGATATGTGTAAGTATCTGCGTTGGAGGTTGCAGATGATAAGAACAACTTTTGTAGATTATGACACCGGTGCGTCCCGTCCGCCTGTGTGGATTCACAGGAAGTGTGAGTTACGAAGTCTGAAGAAAATGTTGAACAGTCTCTGCTGGGATGACGATTACACCATAGCTCAGTGGTTAGAGCGTCGCGAGCTGCAAGCGAGGGTCCCTGGTTCGAGTTCTGGTGGTGACGGTCAATTTTTTCTTCAGACTTTTCCCGTTTGTGTCTTTCCCTCAAGCTTATGATACCGGTATATGTACAATGTCATGTAACCTTCCCCCTACTACCTTCACTGTATCGCTCGATTTCTACCTAAGTACGTACTGAATATAGTAGAACCTAGTGTAAGCGTGCGTGCGTGAGTGCGTGCGTGCGTGGGTGCGTGCGACTCCGGCGATACTTGGGGAATCGGGTGTTGCTCCCTACATGGGAGCTCGCCCATTTCCTGCCGACGTACATTCTCACTCGACTGACCCACGACTGCCAAGCGCCATGCAGAGCACACGAGAAGTCCATCGAACCGTCCACTCGGCAAACCTGCAAGAATGCACCACTCCCTGCTCAATACACAGTATTTCGGTTGAGCTTGAGTAGGCTGAGGTTGTGCCTGAAGAGTACCACTTATATACTGAAGCAGTGCTCTCCAGGCACAAACATCACCAGGGATACAAGCTAACAGAGAGTTTCCAGGGCAACAAACACCTCGTGAACACCAGATAGCAGGGTGAGTCAGTGTCGCTCGTGGAGGTGCTGAACATGCGATGAGGACTACATAAGTGGTGCTCTTCAGGCACAATCTTCCTCAGCCTACTCAAACTCAACTGATGAGGGGTGAATTCCCCGAAACACTGTGCATTGAGCAGGGAGTGGTGGTGATTTACAACAATACACCTTGAAGCAGCCGAGCCTGTTGCCTTGGCAACAGACCCAACGTTAAAGTAAAGGGGGCTTATGTGTACCCACGAACCGGACTAGCTGGCGCGCACGCACGCACACAACACACACACACACACACAAACACACACACACCATTGGACCATTGGACGCCCATCGCCGGAGGCGATGATAGCGATGCTACAGCAGAAGCCATAGCAGCTTGTGCTGGGATTGCACCATTCAACAGCTTGCAAGGCTGTAGAACTGACCGCCACTATTCAGCCTGGTCTACACCACACAGCTACACGCACACTCACACACACACACACACACACACACACACACACACACACACACACACACACACACACACACACACACACACACACACACACACACACACACACACACACACACACACACCAAGTCCACGTAATGTGACATGTACAAATTAATGTAAAATGGATCAACGGTTCAACACTCAAGGTGATGGATACACGGTCTCAAAGCAAACTGTATGCAACGGCTTTCCTTCCACAGTCATGCAGAGTTCTTCGAAAGTCTGAGCCCGCTTGTTTAGATTATCCAAACAAAGGCATCAGGAAAATAGAAGCCCGTGACGTTTACTGAATTCAGGGCGCAAGCAGGGTGCAAGTGTCCTGAAGCCCAGCGGCATGTCAACAGCACTAATGCACACACGGGTTACGTTTGAGTAGCAATGGTGAAAAGCGATGGCCGACACACTGTGCTTCAATCCACGGTCGACGACGGACGCTAGCTGAGCACATCAAATGGGATGTATGCATCCATTTCCCGCCGTTCGGTGTGGCGGGGCAAGTATACTACAACCGTACACACCTATAATACCAGCTCTGCATAACAGGTCATCAGCTTTGTACGGTTATACACATAAATGTACTGGAATGGGTTGTACCTGCCAAAAATGGGGTAATTTGCCCCGCAAACAGGTGACGACCATCTTCGATGCATACCTCCCATAGGCATTACACCGGCAAGGGGAGGAACTCGACGCTGTTCTCATACTGGCCATTGCCCCTGCTGCCGCCGATACACACGTAGTGGCCTGCGTGGTAAACAACAGCTGGCCGGCGCCTGGCAATGGTCAAGGGAGGGTTCATCGCCCACTGAGCCGCTGCCTGGCCCATCACGCACACGTCTCGGGATAGAAGGCTGAACGCGCTTCTCGACGTGATGGCCATGCGCGCGCACTTCTTGGCCTCTGATCTCCCCTTGCGCGGCCGCGAGGATTTCTTCTGAGTGACGACCTGCACTCCACCAACGGTCATCAGTTGATTGTCTTGATACACAGCGGAGCATAGAGCAGTTGGCGTTGGCGAAAGAGCGGCGAATCGTTCTGCAGCAAACGGGAAAGAGACACAGACACTCGGGGCTGACGTATTGGACGTATCGAAGTTTAGGAGACGGAGAGATACCGGTAGTCGCCTTTCCTGGATGCGACGGCTTCAACATTTAACAGCACATTACTAAAGCTAGATTCATAAAAAAAGGTTTGGAAAGAACAGTTTGAAGAGCTCCACGACAGCCTTCTAGGATCCCGAAGGCACACAGATATGTAGCCATAAGATTAAATCCCCACCTCCACACACATATACACTGGAGAGGTTATATTCGATGTAGCTTTGGGTGAAGCGCCAAAGTTTGCGTTGAAAATAGCGTTCAAACGTTGCATTCGATGTGAGTTGACTGCAGCTCACGTTCCAACTTGATGTTAGAAGATATTCTGACGTGACATTTCACGATTCTCCGAAAGTAACACACACACACACACACACACACACACACACACACTCTCTCTCTCTCTCTCTCTCACACACACACAAACACATGTTAAAGAGTTCAGAAGAATAGGCCAACTTTAGCTACAGGCTGAGAAAGAGAAACGAGACAGCCTGCCCAGTCATACTACCGTGCTCAGCCCGGTGCGCCGTACGAGATTGCAGCAGAACAACACAATGGCTCACCAAAGTACCGATGATGCCAAAGCACAGCAGTACCACCGTATTTCCCCGATTGTAAGTCGCACCTTTTTACACTAAACTTCAAGGGCAAAGAATCGAGTGTGACTTCTTACTTATGTGAATGCATTGGTTCGGACGTGAGAATGGGCTGCGACTTGTAATCAATTGCGACTTATAATCGGGGAAATACGTTATCCGAGATGGCAGAGTCAACAACACCTGAACAGACAGGCATAGTGCGTTGCTGATCTCATGCCCGCACTCCACTAAGTCAAGTGTATGTACTGTATGGGAAACTCGGGCTAAGCGAGTCTCACGCAAAGGGTGAATTATACTTGTATTTCAAATGACCAAGATGGTACTCTACCCAGTCAGAAGTTTAGGTTTCACTGGCCCCAATGCTACGTAGCGCTTGGGGTGAGTTGACCGGCACAATTGGACTTTGTTTGGGCAGCACCACGGCTAATCTGAGTTAATGACAGCAGTCAACAACATGCTACCGCTACCTACCGGAACTCCAGCACTCGGTCGGGGTTGCCGACGCTGGCTGATTTTCCTCGCAAGTCCTGTCGGTCGCCGTGTCCAACTGGTCAGGTTGAGCATCAGACCTGCAAGACCAGACCAGACAGAGGACAATGGTAAACGTTTGACCAAGACAGTGGTACGCCCATACCACATACATTAAAAACTGTGACTAACGACCACCCCTTTCGGGCCAAAGAAAGTGGTCTTTAGTGGCAGGTGGTCCTTAGTTAGAGGTATGCAACGTACAATCATAATATATGTGAGTGTGAGACCGTCCGTGCCTGGCCAAGTGGTCTGTAGAACCTGGCTGGTCGCTAGTCACGGTGGTCTTTAGTAAAAGGTTTTACTGTGTCTTGTAACTGTGGTACTGGCGAGAGAAATACAAAATTGTGATTCAAATAGCACCGGGCGCTACACAGTCCTACAGTACTGTTGGGCGCCGAAGAACTAGGGGGTGGGGGTGTCAGGGTTCTAGTATAGCCCGTTCTTATCTTTAGCGAACACAGCGGTTTCATTCTTATTCGATGGTACAGTCTTACATGTACATGTATGCAGAGTTATACGTCTGAGTGTACATTATAGTGTACATTACGCTTCCCATTCTTATCTGCAAAAATCCAGCCCCCCCCCCCCCCCCCCCCCTAATAATATTGGTGAAATTCTAGCCTGGCCGTTCTTCCGCACCCGACTGTACTGTAGCAATACACAGTCATATTGTGCTGTGTACTCGAACGCGGCACCACGATATTAATGAGGTTGGGTTTCTTCTGGCCAGAACTGTAGTCGAGAGGGACTGCGGCCCGCTACATAATTGGTGGCAGTGGTGGTTCAATTTTATAATTGCTAGATTCGAACCCACCTAGTATCTGTATTGCATTGATGGCAGCGGCGCTACAGAATGGATGGCAGTGGTAAATTGTTTTATTGGTGTAACCGGTACCAGCATGGCCCAACCTGATGCGTCAGTCGTCGCTACTCCTTCGCCCGCCACGTCTCCCCCTAGCCCGAAATGATGACGGACAGCGTCTCTACCGATCAAGCTCCATGTCCAACGTAAGCTAATTCCCGATATGGCATTTTAATTCCTGTCTTCCTTCAGTCTTCCTGTTCTCTTCAGTCTTCCTTTATGCGAGTGTGTGAATCCAGTTTAGTTAGGTAGGCGTCCGATCATGGTGAGCCACGGTCTATCTAGCTAACCTGGGACGATGTGTGTGACAATGCCCCTTATAATGTATTCAGTTCGGTTTTGAACTGCTAATGTGCTGGCAGGTTGTCCCAGGGTTGTGCAGCAAGAGTGCTGTGGTTTTCACGTCCTATTTGGAGGACGGTTCTTTCCCCTTTTGACCCCGTGAGATCGTGTGAACCTGGTGTGCTGCTACTTTATGATTTTATCAGTTCATTTCTTCTGTCTACTCCAAACGTTATCATTTCCGATATTATTTTGCCATATTCCGGTTGAGGCTCTACCAGTAATGATTCGCTATCTACTAAAATGTTCCATATTCGTACAACCTCTTAGTCCTATGATCTGCTGCTGGGCTTCAGCCAGTACTTCAATGTCAGTTGTCCTCATTGTGTCCGGATATCAACTGAGGCTGTTCACGAATACATACCTGTATATGCAAGTTATCCATTCTGCCTATCTCCTATCGTCAAGGTTATTCCGACGCGATCATGCATGCCGCCAGTGTCTACTAATCTCAGTCGATTGCCGGAGTCCGGCTATCAACTAATCTAAACTCGACCAGTCTAGTCTGCGCATCTCCATGATCTTCTATCAGTGTTCGTCACTTCCTATTCTGCTACTCGTACTCTAATCACGAGGACGTGATTGTGTTTAAAGAAGGAAGGTGTAGCGTTGGCACGCTAGTAACTTACACAGCTGCAGCGTGAATCACTTTCAATGTATTGGTCACGCGTGTTACACCGCACCCGTACTCCGCACTTGCAACTCTGCACCAGATACCGTGCTTGCAGATCCATGACATGGCTAGTAACTAGTCTCACTGCACTGCATTCAATGTTTCATATTGACCTTAGAAATACAGTGTACTACTCTAGACCTTTTGCTGCACTTTCAACCGCCTCTTTCAACCGCCTCTTTTACGCCCAGTTTTTTGAAAAATAGAACGCCAATACTAAAAAAAACAAAACGATCGAGTGCAAAATTTCGAATACTCGCTCGTTTGAAATTTTCGAACGAATACTCCAATATTCGAACTAATCGTTTCACCCCTAGTGGGTGTGGGCGTGTGTGTGTTTGTGTGTGTCACTGTGTGTGTGGGTGGGTGTGTGTCACTGTGTGCGTCTGCAGCAGTGGGCTGTGCTCCTAAACGCTGCGTTCAGAGCAGGCTTAGCAACAAGGTAGTGCTTTTAAATTGCTCAGCCTTGCATGCAGCTAAATGTAACATTCACATCATTCGCCTGTGGTCATCAAAGGCCAATGAAGGTTTTGGCTTACGAGTTGATAGTGAATGCTTGTGTGTAACTGAGTGGCAGATGAATGAACTCAGTGAATATTTCTAGATGATTCGCACTCATACCTGCTGGGCTCGTGAAAGGTGACACGCACTACGTCAAAGTTGCTCTGCTGAACACGCAGCTTTGCCGTGAATCCTCCAAACAGCAGCAACGCGTCGTCGACCCATACTGGACACGCTCCAGCCACTGCTAACGGCAGGTTCCTGACGCCAGTGACGTGAGAGAAGTCAACCAGTGAGCACCACTCTGACTCATCGTCCCCGGTGGTCTGCAGAACGGCAGAAGATAACAACATTACCGGTATGAAGAGTTACGAGTTACTGTAATTTCACAAATTTTTGGTGTATTTCGAATTCGGTACTTTCGGTGCATCTGTTTCATACCTAAAATTTCAATACACCGATCAAACACTAACACATACAATCCAATAGGGAACTGTTTCTCTGTAACCAAAATTGCTGTTCACCTATCCTGACCTTTTGCCCTCATACCGAAAATATGAGCACCTAACATGTCTGAAGTTAGAGTATCAACATGGTCTCAATAATTGACTCAGTATACTGCCTCCTCATACTACTTGTTATACCATTGCATACCTCATGAGGGAAATTTTGCCGAAACATTGTAATAACTGATTGATAAGCGAGTTCGATAGTGTTGCAGGCTGAATGGCAAAGAGTGGGCCTGCCTCTAAAACCACTTCCTGTGAATGAAGCTGCAGGAAGCCTCACCACTGCTACTATCCGTATTACACTGACATTAAAATATCAACAGACACACAACCCTGGTAGTGCAGTAGCCTTAGATTCAGGCAGCCACAACGCCTCTCCATGGGAAAACAATCTCGGATTGTGAATCAAGGAAACTTCGCTCGGTTGCCTGAGAACCGTGAATTACCCTGAAAATCTGAGTTACGACACAGCTTCCTTAGTCTTTACTACACTCATACCTCAGACTGGGCACTGCCCGCAACTCCGAATCACATACATTTTGATGACGAAAGGCCATAGATATGGCATGTGACGTCACTACTTCCACAAGAAGTGACAAAAGAGTAGTAATATTTCCACTGAAACTCGCCCAAAGTGTGCCCGGTAGACCGAAGTGCCTGTAACTTTGGGGTCCGGATAACCAAGGTATGAGTGTACATGGAAAGCACTGTCCTATACGAGCATTGCTCACTCTTCGGGCAGTGTAACACTTGCATACGTTAATCCTCAAATACACACAAGAGTTACAGAGCATAGCCTACGAGATGCCTGTAGTGATGTATTACACATGTATAGTATACGCAGGCGAGTAGCCCGCATGCGGCACGGAGGGCACGTGCACCCTCCAAAGGTTTCGACCGAGTTCAGCATGCATAATGCACATCATGAATATGTACCAGCCATCCTATACACATGCGGCCGTGTACCCCCTCTAAAAGGCAGACCAGCTACACCCCTGAGTAAGCGCATGCATGCATGCAGTACAGCGAAGAGCAGAGCTTGAAGACGAAGCCTCTACAATGGCTACCTCCTGACTTGTGTTGGTGCAGTGTTGTCAATCTACACTGCTCTGTGACTGGTGCGATAGAGCTCTAGTCATCTGTGCGGTGAGCACTCTATCAGCGCGACTCAGATCTCTTTTATTTAAAGAGCAAAACATCAAATAGAACACCAAGGGTAACACGCGATCCCATGTTGAAAGGATTATGGTCTTGAAAACACACACACAAACACACACGTACACACGCACATGCACGCGTGCACACACAAACACACAAACACACACACACACACACACACACACACACACACACACACACACACTGTAAGCCAATCTTTCTGGAAGTCTCAACGCCCTGCACCGGCACACAAATCCTTTGCAAGCACCACATGCAATGCAGCCGTATAGTAACATGATACTTTCTCCGGCGCTGTACAGTAAAACCAAGGCAGATAAAGAAGATTGTGCAACTCCGGATCACTTCTGCACAATCTGCAGATACCCCGGCGGAATTTTTTGTTGACGTCACCTTTTTTTCAGAAAAACGCGCATTTTGCCGCAGATCAGTGTGAAAGCACGTGCTGGGCACCGACCTTGTAATGTAAAGCCCGGCCAATTGCACGAGGCAAAGCTTTCCAAAAGACTCGCAGCGCGTGCGTCGTCAAAAACATTCCGCCAACAAAAAATTCCGCCGCGGGCCAGCCCATCTCAGAGTTGTACACTCTTGTTTATCTACTCTTGGTAAAACCTGTCAAGGCGACCACTCCGATAAGGCGATCACCTGTCCAAAATGACCACTGAAACAACGACTAATGGATGCTATTTGCAGTCGAATGACCCTGGATAAGGAGACCACCTGTACACGAGGACCACGTTTTGAAGGTCCCTTGAGCGGTCGCCTTAGACAGGTTTCTCTGTCCTCGGAACTTCCATACGTCAAGGCACTCACAGACCCACCGGAACCGGTCAGGTTAGCACTGAACCAACTTTGTGGCGACCAACACAGGTTTACAGCTAAGTAGGGTATATGTCCCCATACTATACAAACATACACATATTATACACAAAGTGTGGAAGACTATGGTACGACTGGACCAATTGAAAACTGCTTCCGGCTGTCCTGACTCACCTTTTCTCCTTGATGCGCTACGTGGCTTGAGATAATCCATCTGTGGTCTGTCAAGCGGTACGCAACAAGCAGACCGACGGTCTTGCGTCCATCCCATCCGCCAGCCATGATCACCGTCTCATCACGCACCGTCAGCGCAGAGTCGTAAATCTGCCACGGCACGACAGTCTCGAAGACCCAACTTCCACGAGATGTCCGCTCGGCACAGTCGTTGGCCGGATCCTCTGTGATCACGCTGTTAGCTTGTTCCTCCCTGTCAGGATGTTGGCGCTCATCTCTCTGCTCTCCCGCTGCGCAGGGAGATGACTTAGGTGATTGAGAATCGATGGTGGAGTGATGACCCGCTGACGTATCCAATGGAGGCGAACTGTTCATTGAACCTGATGCAGCTTCATACTTGTGGATCTCGCATACAGTGTCGGTAACAAAGAGATGTGGAAAGGGCTGGAGATACTGCTCTGCCAGCGTATCGTCCATGTGAGCCAGCAGTACAAGGTGTGTTTCGGTCGCCGCCAATCCCAGCACGGCATGGATACATGCGGGCAGCATGCACTGGATCCATCTCGACGGCAAGGCGTCGTCCACGTCACTCTTGAACAGCACCGGGCAGCCTGCCGTGCCACTCGCTACGTAGATACGCCCTTGCCAAGTGCACGCGTAGCTAGGCTGTCCGGCAACGCACGGCAGTGGTTCACCCCTGTTCCATGTGCTCTGTAGAAATGAGAAGCATGGCAATACATATGCACACAGAACAAGCTGTTTAGCCGACAACAAGTTAATATATTTATACCGAGGGTAGCAACAAGTAACTCACCAACCAGCAATCCAACACGCATACGCACACGTACATACACATACACCCCATCCCCTCTACACACACGCACAAACAAACTTTAATCAAGATTTGCTCCGTGATCTTGGGAGATAATGCTATCATTTAGATATTCACATCTTTTCACTACCATGCATTGTGATTGCATTGAAACAGCATGGTCATAGCTTGCGATCAAACTATTTCTTACACGCGGTGTCCCGAGTATTGGGAGTCCACTCAAACCGGTAAAATACAGTGCGTCCAAATTACAAGCCCACGGTAGAATACATCTCGCTAGTAAAGTGATGGCAACTGAAATCCAACCCCGCCTCGGTGCGCTCACACTGCCACAGCCCAGCACCGGCGTGTACACTACCAAGTAGAGACCGCTGGAATCGGTTCTGTTTTCGAGCACAAAAATCAGCCGCTGGATTTCAGTTGCCACTGCTGTGCATATAATCCTGCACGTACAGTGAAACCTGTGACTAACCACCGGCCCTTGGGGCCAGAGAAAGCGGTCTTTAGTGGCAGGTGGTCTTTAGTTAGAGGTTTGCACAGAACCACCATATCTGAATGTAAGATCGTCCGTCCGTGTCTGACGAAGTGGTCTGTAGGACCAGGCTGGTCGCTAGTCGCGGTGGTCTTTAGTTACAGGTGGTCTTTAGTTACAGGTGGTCTTTAGTTACAGGTGGTCTTTAGTTACAGGTGGTCTTTAGTTTCAGGTTTTACTGTATGTCTTACCTGTGAGTGGTCGTTGAGTTTGGCTTGCATCCTGTCAACACGATTAGACAGGTTATCCAGTGTGGCACTGAGGTTCTTCTCCAGCAGCGACAGCCTGTGCAGTTCATCCACACCAGAAGCGTTGGGCGCTTCGGTGCCGGCAGGAGTTCTGCTGCTCTCTGGCAATGCAGTGCTGGGAGTGACTGGGTGAGCGAGTGCACCCGGCTGTGCGCCGGAATAGCGGCTGCTCGAGAGCTGCGGTGACTGTCGCTCAGACTTCACCGATGCCTTGCTGCTGGAGGCGTTGTCATCAGCAATAGGCCAATCACCACTTGGCCTGCCACTGGCGTCCTCACCGGCAGTAGACTGGTCGTCGCTAGGTTTGCCATTTGCCACGGCGCCTTTCCCCTGCTCGATGATAACCGGCGCATCATCGGTAGTGGGAGCATCATCGTTCCTTGCGGTGTATTCGACAGCGACAGTTTCACTCATGGTGGCAGTGACCTCTATAGCAGCATCAGTCTGGTCCGTATTTGCAATCTTGATGTTTGCTGTGGAGTCAGTCGTCGTCACTGAAAGCTCAGTGGTCATTATTGTGACCTGAGTGATTGGTGAAGACTCGTGAGCTGTGTTAGCATTATCGGTGGTGGCGGCATCACCTGTACCCACATCAGTAAGGTCAGCACCCAGCACAGCTCCGTTGGCAGGGGAATTCCCAGTTCCTGCAGCGTGGTCCACAGTGGCAGCCTGATATACAGGGGTAACTTCCTCGGCGGCGGTGGAAGCAGCGCCTGTGTCTGTAGCAGCCTGCAGAGCTCTGTTTGCGGACGAATTTCCGTCAGCAGCAGCCTCACCTGTACTGGCAGATGGATCCGCAGCAGCAGTCTCATCAGCCCCATTCATGGCACTCGCCTCATTGGCCTTCACAGCCAAATCGCTAGCAGTAGTGCCATTGGCATTAGCCGTCTGGTCGCTTGTGACAGACTCAGCAGTAGTGTCAGCCACACGGTTAGAGCCAGTCTCATCTGTAATGTCGGCCACGCTGGTTGGCATAGCCTTGTCACCAGTGGGAGATTCGATAGTAGCAACAGCTTCCTCAATGGTGGCGGCCCCATCGGTGGTCAGCGATCCGTTGCTGGTGACTGCTTCTTCAGCAGTGCTACCCTCACCTCCTGTCGCACATGCATTGGTAGTTCTGGTTGTTACTGCCTGCCCCGCAGCGAGTTTGTTTTCTAGGGCAGCCGCATCAAAACAAGCAGCAGGTGCATCGGTAGCGATAGCTGTATCACTTGTGCCTTGCCTCGAAGTGGTTTTCTCATCAGCATTGGAAGCCCCGGTGGCTGAATTGTGTTCAGCCTCACCTCTAACCATTCTTTCAGCACTGGGAGTTTTCCCGGTCGTAGCATATGTCTTGTTGGCAGCAACTTCCCCGTCAAGAGCAATTGCCTCGTCTTTAGCAGCTGCAGCCTTGTTTGTAGCCGCTGCCTCCTTAGCAGTAGCTGCTTCCTCGGCAGAAGCTACCTCATCAGTTGTAGCTGTCTTGCTGGTAGCAACTCCATCATTGGTGCCCACTGCCTCGTCGGTAGTAGCTGCTTCGTCGGCGGTACTTGCTTTGTCAGTGGGAACTGCTTCATCAGTGTCACCTGTTCCATCGGTAGCCAAAACCTTGTTGGGTGCAACTGCCTCGTCTGTATCAGCTTCTTTGACGGTAGTGACTACTTGAACGGAATCCGCTACCCCGTTAGTAGCAACCGTATCATTGGTAGTAACCGTTTCGTCGGTAGGAGCTTCCTTGTTCCTTGCCCCATCTGTAGTAGCTACATCATCTGTAGACTCTGTTGAGGTCTTGGTAAGGGCTTGAACGCCACTCACAGCATCAGCAGAGGAATAACCCGTGCAGATATCGTCAGGAGCTCCACCATCTGCAGAGTCACCGTCGGCAGAGGCAGCACCTCCCACAACACCGTCTGCTGCTGTGCCCGCAGTACCGGCAACATCAGCATTGGAACCATTGCTAGCAGCAGTTTCGTTGCCGGCATTCTCATTAGTGGCATTTTCAGCGGCAACCCCATCAGCGCTGGCATCACCAGTATCGGCAAAATCGACAGCTGGACTGCTAGCGGAGGCAACAGCTGCTATGACACCGCTGGCCACTACACCATCAGCGTTGATGCCATCAGCACTGACACCATTGTGAGCAGCATCACCATTGGCATTGGAATCGCTTTCGTTGGCTTCACTTGCGACGGTAGTATCATCAGTAATACTGTCGGTTTTAGCACCATCAGCACTGGCTCCCCCGCCACCGCCAATATTGGCAGTGGCACTGGCTGCAGAGGCAATGTCCGCACTGGCAGCGTTGCCAGTAGTATCGTCGATGGTGGCACAATCGGCGTTGATGCTCTCAGAAGCAGTAGTTGTACCATCGGCATCGCCAACGATGCTGACGGCACCATTGGCGGCAGCAGCAACTCCCTTGTCAGCGGCACCGCTACTACTGGCATCCTCACCATCAGCACTGGCTCCGTCGGTAGCAGTGTCGTCGGTATCGACAACGTTGCTAGGAGCACCTTTGCCATCGGCCCCATCGGTAGTGGCACTGTTGACTTCGGCACCATCAGCTTCTGCATCGTCGGCAGACAAAATTCTTGCAGAGGCACTGTTTGTAGCGCTATCGCCGGCATTGGCATAATCAGTAATAGTATATTTGTCGTCGGCATCATCGGTGATGGCACTATCGGCTTTGGCACCACCGGCGCAGATAGGGTCTTCAGCGGCACCTTTGGCAGAATTATCGTCGGCATCGGTACTGTTGGTAGGGGTACCTTCGGCGGAAGCATCATCGGCAAAGCTACTATCACCGCCAGTGCCAACCACAGAGGCAACGTCTGCAGCGGCACCATTCACAGCCGTATCGTCAGCATCGACATTTTTCGTAAGGTCATCCTTTGCAGAAGCGTCACCGGCAACGGCATTATCGCCTTCGGTATCTTCCGTGGCGGCAACGTCTGCAGCGACACCAGTTGAGGCAGCGTCACGGGTGGCAACATCGTCAATAGTAGCATCGTCACCAGCATCACCAGCAGCGTTGGCAGCAGCACCGGGGGCGGCAGCAGAACCACCTGTAGCGATCTTGTCCGTACTAGCATCGTCACTGGCAGCAGCAGCAGCAGCAGCAGCACCATCATCATTGTCGGCAGTAGCAGCACCATCATTATTGACCGCAGCAGCACAGTCAGCAGCAGAATCACCTGTAGAGACATCATCCATACTAGCAGCTTTGGCAGCCGTGGCACCATTAGCATTGACACCAGCAGCACCCTCAGTGGTGGCAGCAGCACTGTCGGCAGCAGCACTGTCGGCAGCAGCAGCACCTGTAGCGACAGCATTCGCAGTAGCATGATAGGCAGCAGCAGCACCATCAGCGTCGGCACCATTGTCACTGGCATTATCCGCATTGGCAAAGTCTGCACCGGCACCATTTGCAGCAGCACACGTCCTAGCAGCATCATTGTTAGAAGCACCAGCAGCGCTGGCAGCAGCATCACTAGTATTACCAGTAGCGGCATAGTAAATGTCGGAAACATCTCCACTGGCACCGGTGCCGGTGGAATGAGCAACGTCTTCAGGGGCACTGTCATCAGCAGCACCACTTCCGGCGATACTAGTGTCCACTGAAATAACACCTCCCGCGTTATTAGCATCACTTGCTGAAGTAGCATCACTAGCGGTCGTAGCATCATCAACAGCACCTTTTGTAGCGGCAGTATCAGTGGAGTAACCATTGGCATTGGTGTTATCAGTTCCGTCGGTTTTGGTCATAGCTACAGCACCGTCAGTAGCGGCATGATCATTGTTGATTGCAGGAGAAACATGATCCTTACTGGCGACAGCACGTCCGTCGATGGAATCACCGTCTGGCGCTGGGTCACATTCATGTACGTCAGTAGATGTTTCAGAAGCAGACAGGGTGAATGCATTTCGTGTGACAACCTCCACGGCTTGCGACGACATCAGGGTTGGGAACGAGTCCAGGCCATCCTCATCGGCAGCCTGTGGAACGGCCGAACTTTCTTCTCCAGTTTCACCCTTTGCTGCTTCTCTGGTGTCCGTGCTCAGCGGCAAAGTCCGCTCGCAGCCACCGTCCGCGTTTTCTTCCGTGAATGCCGGAACTAGGGGAGTGACAGTGATCTGCTGCAGCATCTGTGGCACTTGGATGGGTGCTCTTGTTTTCCCTAGCATGTTGTTCATATCATCGCGCATCGTCCTGGCCAGAGAACGAGCCAGCAACAGCTGATCCTGTACCTTTGTAACATCGTCCCGGCTGACGGTCGGCTGAAACCAAGAGCTCGGAAACAGGCGAGGATTAGTCGCCGGCACTTCGCTAGCGTTATCCGAATTGCGAGATTCGGACGCACAGCTGTTGTTGGGTGCGGTGTTATCCATGCACGTACTGTTATTTATCGCCACGGACTGGTCTAATGTTATACCCGAGGCTGGTTGATCCTCCGGCTTTTTTGCCGCTTGCTCATCCTCGTTTGAAATCGAGGCATGCAATGATTCTGCACCAATGTTCTCGCTAGCCATTGTCGTCGGAGTTTCCGGTGAGCTCTGCGCATGGGAAACAGTACACGAGCCAGGGATTGCTTCGTCCGCAGGTGTGCTTTGGAGTACGGCAGTGCCCGGCTTGCTTAAAGGCACCTCACTAGCTGGCGCATCAGTCGGCGACTGCTCTACAGACTCCTGGTCAATGTATCCAGTCATGTCACCCTCATGCTCTCCTTCTTGTTGAGTGTCTGAACTCATTGAGCCGGCAGCGGTTTCCTGCGAATCGGTGGAGCCTTCAGGCGATCCCCTTGCTTCAAACTCTTGGTCGATCTGTCCACCGCTCTGTCCTGCTGAACGTGCGGGAATGTCAACATCGACGCTGTCCGAGGGTTCCTTGCCGTTGGGCGTCTTGGAATGTCTATGCTCTGGTTCGGAGCTCTCGGCAGCCGAGTCGGCCAGTTCCGGCACTTCTGTCACCACCTCGTTGCTCTGCTGTCGTTCTCTTATCTCCTGTTGCCGAGGCAGGTTTTCCTGTGCTGCTGGGCAATCTTCGGCAGAAAAATCATCACGTTCTTCAGGCATGCTATGCACAGTTTCCACAGTCGGCGACGGCTGCGTGACAGAATTTGCCGCCGTGGCAACCCCCTCCTCCTGTGCGCTATCCTCTGTGACACCGCCAGTACGATCAGCCCCGGATGGCTCCTCAAGCGCGCCTCCGACGCCCGGAGACCCATCGCTATCCTGTGTGCTGCCAACGAGAGAGTCGGCCTCTACAGGCTCTGAATTTTCTTGCGTCACGGATTGACTCGCATCGGTGGGGACGTCCTGGGCACCATCGCTGTCATGTTCCAATGTACTGGCAGCACAATCGTCCACAATCTCACGACGTGGGTCCTGGTCATCATCGACAACAATTGGTGACGGCGGCTTGGGATACCGCGTTCCTCCGCTTGCTCGGTACTGCTCGCCGAGTCGGATCTCCTGAAGTTTCGTGACGAGATCCGCGGCCGCCGGCCGTGCTTTCTCCTTGCGCTCCAGGCACTGGCGTACAAGCTGAACGAACGCAGCGCTGGGGCACTGCTCCTCGAGCTGTTTCAGCTGCCCTTGCCGGTTTCTGTGCTGCTCGTCCGCCCACATGTCACACCCGGTGCTGCCCGGTCGCCATAGAAACAGCTCGCCGATGAAAGACGGTTCCTGTGCCAACGACGCACTCAGCAGCACGGCGCCTAACGAGTACACGTCAGACGGCGCATCTACATGTGTGGGCAAGCTACCGGCCTTTTGACGTGCCCCACCGCCACCGCGGAGCGGCGGGTCAACGGTCTCTGGTGCGGCGAATCCAAACGAGCTCGGGTAACGCTTCAGCCGACGGGCAATCCGTGAAAGTCGGTGGTGAAACGTTCGCTGCTCCACGTGCCCACCCAATTTGGCCACAGGCTGATCGTCGCGTGGGTCCTCCGTGAACAGCACACAGCGGTTTGTCACTGCTCGGTGTACGTAGGCATTGGAGTGCATGTGACTGAGTGCATATGCAACGTCATGTGCAACGTCCACCAGCACTGTCCATGCTACGCTGCCAGAGCTTTGCACGGCTTCGTACAGGGACATGCCCATGCGCTCCACCACCAAACCTGGAGGGTTGTCCGCGCCTGCTGCGTCACCGGTCACGTCCGATACACCGTAGTAGTGGATCAGCGAGGGATGGGGCGGCAGACTGCTCCAGTGCTGCAGCGCAAACGACAGCGACTTGACGAACGGCCGATGTCCGTGAACGTCAGGTATGAGGAATATCGGATGGCCGCGCTTCACAGCAACGCTGCGCGGGGCACGTACCAGTTTACGACTCAAGTTGATGGAGGCTGCCTCCTCGTCTGCATTGTCATTAGCGGTAGATTCCGGCTGCTCCGCATTTTCACCACCATTCCCTTCCGCCAAACCAACCCAACCAGCGTAAACACTACAGAAAGCACCACTGCCAAGCAAATTTTGAGAATCGACGCTAACTTCTTTCACGATCCGCTGGTCTGGGAACATCCGAATTTCCTCGGTATCCGAATCGAAGTCGCCATCATCACCCGCGCTACCTTTGGTGCCTGATGCCATTGCTGGTCGGGGATAATACGAATTAATACAGGCCCTAGTGCCAATTGGACTTCGGAGAGACGGGAAAAAACAGCGGAAGAAGATGTCAAAAAAAGGAATGAAAGAGAATCATGAAAATACTTTGACGATCATTGCGGCTGCTGTTCTCCTCGCGCATCAGGTCATTCAGGATTTCACGACCCTGAACTGGCTATGATCATACATGTACTGTATCAGTGTATGCTGAAGTGTTCGTTGAAGGGCAGTAACAGTACTAACACTAACACACTCTCTGACTTACACTGTGCATCGACGTCTTGACTTTAGTACTCTTTACTGACGACTGCCAGTACATGATTGTACTGGCTATGCGTAGATCTACTGACAGTGACAGTCCGTTGTATCGATGATCCTGGACCTGGGGATCAGCCTCCAGTGGAGTGGAGTGGAGGTTCCACTCCACTCCACTCCACTGGAGGCTCCAGTGCAGTGCAAGTGGAGCCTTGGACTTTGAAAAGTTGGAGGCTCATTGACATTGTACAGACTGTCATCAGTGCTGCTCAATGAAATCCAGTCCCGTCACTCGAGTTAGCGCCTTGCATCATTTCGAAGACCAGTGTTCGCAGGTCTAGGGCTGCGCAACGCCCTGCGCGTACTTGAGTGACGCTGTGACTGGATTTCATTGAGCAGCACATGCCATCACTCCATCACCTCCATCACGGCATCAGTCCAGTTTTGTCCAGGCCATATCCATGAAATCCATGGCATGGTATATACTAGTATCCGGGTGTGATCGACAACGAGCCTCCAACACTCGAACTCCGACCGTCGACGTCCTGGAGCTAGCAGTGGAGGCTGAAAGAAAAAGCCTGAACTAGGCTGAAGGCAGAACATGCGTGGTACATGTACACTACAAATTACAATCATTATTGTACAGTCATGTCATGACGTCATGTAGATCTGAAGTCAACCATGTAGACCTACACGTACACCATGTACACGTACACTACATCAAGTACATGTACATTGTACAATAATGCAATAACTCTTACATGACAACCTGGAGGCTCGAGTCCCCTGGACAACCTGCCTCCCTTGATTTGGACTGGGGTTTTTTCTTGCCTTGAACCATAATCCCTGGACACCATTTATTGCAGAGAATGGCTGTGAACATAAAGAAGGGCTATCCAGCGCTTTGAGGTGACAGAACTTCAGAAGTGGTTACCACAGCGCACTGAGAATAGCGCTGCTGTACTGGAGCCTTGGAGAGTTGGAGAGTTGGAGGCCGAAGTCTGAACGGTCACCTCGCTTTTTCTTTTGCCTCCACAGCAGTAGATCTACTACTGACTGTAGTACATGATGATTGTAGACTACATGTAGTACCGATATCACGTGTACCATGGTGTACCGTATGTAGAGTCTACACCGGCCATGGTACGAGTACACCAAGACTAAAAAAGGCAAGACTAGATCATATTATTACTAATATTAGAGTTGAGTACGAGTCTTGACCCATGCCATGGCATTGCGCATGCAGTCTTTGGAGTTGGGTAGATTTACACCATTGGCATTGACCATGTTGACGGTGACTGACTGTGACGATTCTTTTGGAGGCCGGGCCGGGCTGTTGACTGTTGTGTGCATGTGGGGGGACTGAGTCCTGCGTTGGGGGAATCCCCAGCCTCCAGCTGGGCGCTGCCACTGGCACTGGCGCTGCCACTGGAGAGTGCTAGTGCCGTAGTGGAGTCGTGGAGAGTGCTACGATGTAGTGGAGGCTGAGCTGCTGGCGCTAGGACGAGTGGAGGCTGAGCATGAGCTGCAGGCGCTAGACTAGGCCAGGCGCAGGTCGATCATCGACCTCTTTTTACTTCTCTTGAACAACAGTCTACAACTTACAAGTACAACAAGTCAATCGCGAATAACGGCACAGCCTTCACTGCGCCTTCAGACTTCAAACCTGGTGCCTTGGTAGCTTGTCGACTATTAGACTACAGTCTAATGTACTTTCAATCTCGCGTATAACGACAACTACTGTAGCCCGGCCATAGCGACACTTTTTTTCATTCCTGAACGAGCGTCGTTGTTCACAGTCATGTTGACTGTATATTGTCACCTATGCCTGGCCCCTATGCCATGGGGATTGAGCGCGCCTCCGCTCTGGCTTGGCTGAGCACTCTTTCTGGTCAGTGTCCACGACCAGCGGAAGAACCCCAACAAAAGTACAATGTAGTTCCACGAGGCTCTCGTGAAAAGATCTATGCTCGTGAAAAGATCCACATGTATGTGCTCATCACACACTCAGAGTCAAAATGGAGCACTCTGACTTTCCGATCATGACCATGGTGGACAGGCTGAGGGTGACTGCTCGTTGTACTTCACCTCGTTTCGTTCCCTTGCTGTTACTCGACTCTCTAGCTCTTGGCATGCAGTCTTGCTTGTAGCTGTACTTGCTGTGTTTGCTTGCAGTAAAAAAAGAAGAAGCAGAAAAGACTACAGTCCATTCCCTATACGTGTGCACTGTTATTACATGCTCCCATCATACGACTGTGTACAAATACAAGGCAATTTTTTCTGAGTGAATGCACGCTTGCTTGCTGCTCCTTTTAAAGGGGAAGTTAAGGCAAAAATTAAAATTTCACCAGTTGTAGTCTTCCACTTCGGGTTCCTACTTGAATCCCAATCGAACTCGCGCACTTCCACCGAAACTGGGTGACTGCGCCCTACTAGATGGGGATTTGTATGCAAAATGTCACTAAAAGCGCCATTTCGTTCTTATAAAAGCACGAATGACCGCGATTGGTCCATATGTTGTAGTCTTTTGGACGCTGAGTCGACTGGTTTTGGTCCGAAAAGGCTGCGATGCAGCGTTCCTCCTTTATTCCCAATCGAACATGGTTGAACAACCGGTCACGTGCTCCTGGGTGCCCAAATCACCTGGTCACCGCGCCAGCAAGCGACAACTTTCACACCAAGGTTCAACTCGAGTGACAGGACTGCACCCAAAAAAGGTCAAACAGGCTAGTAAGTTGTACCCTGCACAGGCTGCAGGCACGGTGACCATTGGTGACCAGGTGACTGGCGTACGCAGGAGCACGTGACCGCTTGTTCAACCATGTTCGATTGGGAATAAAGGAGGAACGCTGCATCGCAGCCTTTTCGGACCAAAACCAGTCGACGCAGCGTCCAAAAGACTACAACATATGGGCCAATCGCGGTCATCCGTGCTTTTATAAGAACGAAATGGCGCTTTTAGTGACATTTTGCATACAAATCCCCATCTAGTAGGGCGCAGTCACCCAGTTTCGGTGGAAGTGCGCGAGTTCGATTGGGATTCAAGTAGGAAGGGAGCGTCTCAGCTTCCTCGGACCAAGACCATTCGACTCAGCATCCCGAAGACTACAACTGGTGAAATTTTAATTTTTGCCTTAACTTCCCCTTTAAAAGAAACCGGATCAAAATCTGTCCAAATTTCAGAGAGAAAATGGAAAATTGATTTTTTTAGCTCGCTTTGCTGCCTGATTTCCGTGCATTTTCTTGCGCCGCTGCTTTGTCTTTGAAGAAGTCATGAACCTTATTACATGTCAGGTGACCGTTTCCAGGTCTACAGCCAATCAGCGACCAGATAGAGCGGGCAATAATTCTCCATACAAGCCCGCTCAGGCGGTCCAATATTACACGATATTGCCCGGCATTTGACCCCATACGCACTGTACACATACACATACAAATCGTACACGCGTACACTTCCGCACCCACCCACCCCCCCCCCCCCCCGCACCCCGGGTCCTTTCACTTCTGCACCACTTCACCACTGCACATACCAACAAAGCAAACCACACCACCAAAAAGGTTTCATTGTTACTTGTGGTGTGAAGGAGCACTGACGATGGCTGAGGAAGAAGGACTTCTGTCTGACCTTCCTGACGATGTGTCTCAAATATTGGACGTACACCCGGATGTCCTGACCAAGATGCTAGCTGACTTGGACGGTGAACCAATCAACCAAGTTCAAGCTACCAGCGTCGTTCGAGTTGAGACAGAACATGGTGTCCGTGAACGAGCTGTCAACTCACGATTTGTGCGAGTGAGCGAGCAAGATGTTGAGAAGATGCTGTGGGAACAGGAAAACAAAAACACAAAGAATTCAACGAAGAATTGGCTGAAAGTGTTTAGTGACTATCTTGTGGCAGAGAAGAAACAGTGTGATCTGAAGTCAGTTTCCGCTTCACATCTAGCTAGCATTTTGAAGTTTGCGTATGTTTCGCTCAAAACACAGAAAGGCGCCCCTTATGCGAAGTCAAGCTTAGTGTCGTTTAGAAACGCTATCCAACGAGAGCTAAACAATCACAAGCGTAACATCAACATCATAACCGGCATCGAGTTCGTAGAGTGCAACAGAGTGTTTGCTGCCTACATCAAGAAGCTGAAATCTGACGGTGACCTGAAAGCGGTCAGTCACAAGCCCCCCATCAGTGAAGAAGACAACACAAGATTGGACAAGTACTTCACAGACTCCACCAATGATCCGCTTAGGCTTTCGAGATTCATTTGGTTTGTTGTGACCAAGCATTTCTGTATGAGAGGTCGGGAAAGCCAATCAAGTCTGTGCATAGAGGACTTCGAAACTGTCAAGTCTGACTGCACAACAACCTACATCCGGATGACCACTGCCCACAAAGAAAAAAATCACCAGGGTTCCCTTACCTCCGCTGACGAAGTGTCCGATGGTAGGATCGTGGACAGCTTTCAAGTGAGTGCGTTCAACTTGTATATCTCCAAGCTAACGAAGGGCACAGGAGAGAAAACAAGATTGTTCCAGCAAGTGTCAGCAGCAACCCGTCAGAGAGATACGTGGTACAATGGCAAGCCCCTGGGCAAGAACACCCTCGGGTCCATGATGACTCAAATATCAGAAGCCGCTGGACTAACCGTAAAGTACACGAACCACTCGGTGAGAGCCAGCTGCATCACTGAGCTTCTTCGACAGGGTCTAGCACCGTCCACTGTTATGGGCATTTCGAAGCACAGATCCAGCGCCAGTCTTGCGTCTTATGATATGACCAGCCATCTGAAGAGGACAAGCTACACGCAGCAGCACTACTGGGTCAACGTTCATGTGCAAAGCGAGCATCATCATCAGCATCCATTGCATCTTCAACGCCTCCGGCTAAGCGAGCACGCCAAGCCACTCCTTCCATCCAGGATGATGACGGGGATGATGATCTTGATCTGATCCTGTCTCAGGCGTCCCAGAAAGAGCTGGATGAACTCGAATGCCACCAGGAAATGCCTGCAGCAATGCCTTCAGCTTTCAAGACGTGCACTTTCAACAACTGCACAATCAACTTTGTGAAGAAATAAAAAGCTTCGATGTGTTTGTTGTAATTTGAACTACAAGTAGAAGTGTGAGCTGAGGCAAGCGAGTGAGTACACATGGCCAGTCTCATGTTTGTGGTGCATGCATTTAGAAAAGCGATCCTGTCAGCTTTTCTATTATTGTGTTCACATGGCAGAAAAAACGACATCGCTATGCTACGTAAGTTTCTACGTAAGGTGCTCGGTATTTCACTTAGGCTACGTAAGATTCTACGTAAGGTGCTCGGTATAAAAGATCTACCAACGCGTGGTAGCCGCGTGCTGTGCACGTGCACGGCAGACATTGTGTACGTGTTGCAGTGCAGTCCGTTTTCGGATGTGCATGCGCGAGGCCCTACCTTCTTTGGAACTGTTTCTTGCATGAGCTGTTTCGGATATTTCGTGTCCTGGCTTATTTCGCTTCGGCTCCGCTGAGACCTCCTTTCAAGGAATATTACTCAACGACAGGTGAGTTCACCAGTTCCCTTTGATTCATTTGCTTGTTTTGACTCTTTCATTTACGAAAAGTGTGCTGATTTTAGGTGGAATACAATAAATAATTGAAAAGCTGACAGGATCTCTTTTCTAAATTTAGCTTTTCTGCTGTCGAGGTCTTCTTTTACGGAATACTCAATGACAGGTGATCTCTGAGGTGACCAGTTTCCTTCGATTCATTTGCTTATGCTCACCCTTTCATTTACGGAAACGTGTGCTGATTTTATTCGGATTTAGATCCATTCGTATCTCTTTGCCCTTGCCAACAGTGCGAAGAACGCGAATTCACCTTCTTGACGGTAAGGCTTATGTTGCTGTTGAGGCTAAGATGTGTTGTCGAAATACTCATGTTCATTGTACATTGGTACGTTACAAGTAAGGCACTGGTCACGACTGCTTCCGGCATTCCGTGCTCCGATCATAGGATAGAATCTGAATTTTGCAGTGGCATAGCATCGTTGGCAGTTCCCAATCTGGAGGGAATGGTTCAAGGACGCATTGGCCGAGTATGCAAAATAAATTCGCATATCAGGGAAAATCTCCGTTTATATGGAGAGGTTCATGCATTCAGTGACTTGTTTGCTTCATACGAAACAAGCCAATGGGTGCAGTCTCGTCTCGTGAAAATCTCGTACAATTGGATTTGTTTACTCGAGTCAGGGCTGTTTGATTTGTGAGTAGCGGCGAGATTGCACTGCCCCAAATAAAGTTGCGTGCCGGCAAGAGCAAGAATTACGATCTGCAATCTGTTTGTAGTACCTGCAAGAATGTGCTGTACATGTATCGTATTTTCTGTTGTTGTTTCAGTTGCCGTCATGTTGCTAAAGAAAGGTTCAGTGACTCATTTGTTTCATACAAGACGAGTCAATGGTTTGGTCTGGCTTAGAATCTTTCGCTGTAGAAGAAATCTATTCGTGTCTCTATTGGAGAAATAATTGTATTCACTCGTTATAAAATAGAGTTCAAACTCACAGAAAAAATACCATCGGTCCCTTGATGTTCGTCCTAAAGAGGTTTGACTGGATATCATTCATACTCCCCCGAAGTCGTGTAACATTTTATTATTATGGAGTGCCTTGTTTATCTCTCAGTACCTCCAACCATTATATCCTTGCACCTTACATGTATATACTCAGGATCAGTGTAGTTGTTGGAACGAGGTGTTGGACTCAACAATGTATTTGTTTACATTTTAATACATGTTTATTGTTCCTACTTTGCTGTGTTGTTTTAGACAATCGTGGACTTGTAACACTTTGAAGTCATTGAACTACTTCCAAAAGTTGTATCGACATCAACAGGATTACGATTTCAGTACAATATGATGCCGGATGACCTTATCACGACACCCCATGACTACAATTATAAACACAGAATCAACAAAACATCTGCGGCACGCACCTGGTTACAATTCTCAAGTAAATGTGATTTAGGGTGTGGACATCTGAATTTTCTGAAAGACCAAGACAATTTATGACATGAAATTCGGCCACAGCAACATTCACAGAATGACCTGCGTATAAAAAAGTATCACCGCCACTGCACTACCCATATGATTCCCCTGCAGAAGAACATGAATATACAGTGTAGTGCCATTTTCTGCAAGAAAATGCTTGCACATCAATGCGTATAATACGGTTTTGAATTTGATATGATGCACGTGTAGAGGCGCTACATGTAGGCCATCGTTTAGGGCATTCCATTGGTGACACAATTATTATATAATAATATCCTTAGCTAAAAAAACAAAAGAAATTATAGCAATAAAAACTGCTTTATGGCAGTTTTCTAAAAAAAAGTTATTGTGTTCTAGTCCATGGACCCCGTCTAAAAAGTAAGAAATTAACGAAATGGGATAGCCGAAAATTAAAATTTCACACAAAACCTCACAATAATCACAACACTTGAGGATCTTAGTTAAAAAAATACTGCTTTCAACACTTGTTTAGTCTGACCTGAGTCCATCTTGGTCTGACACTTCAAGGGTGACTTGTAGGAGTACTGCACCAACATGCATGAATAGGAAAGAGGACCACGAGGGTAAAAGGTCTTCTCGCTTTTCATCCTGTGTGTGATTATTGTGAGGTTTTGTGTGAAATTTTAATTTTCGGCTATCCCATTTCGTTAATTTCTTACTTTTTAGACGGGGTCCATGGACTAGAACACAATAACTTTTTTTTAGAAAACTGCCATAAAGCAGTTTTTATTGCTATAATGGTGTTTGGCCTACGGTGCCGGTGATGAATAGGGAGGTTCCGGAGTACGATTTTTCGTGTCAAAATCCGTAGAGGCGCTACGGATTTTTTATACGTCGTTTTCGAGCAGTGAAATGTTCCGGAGTACGGAACTTATGAGTTTGCCGTCTTTGCCTAGGTTACGATCCCAAACACGTCACATTCCCGCGCTATGCCTTTTTATTTTGAAAATTTTTACCGAAATCAAAACTTCCCGCGGAAAATCCATGTTTCTTGTACCAAATTTGTACGCGAAAAATCTTTCTGCACCCGATGACGGAAAATCTCCATACGAAACATGGTTCGTGTGAAAGCCAGTCCACACGGATTCTCCGTGCCGAAAAATCGTATGGAGCACGCCTGGAAAAAATCCGTAGCGCCCACACGGATTTTGGCACGGAAAATCGTACCCCGGAACCTCTCTAATGTCGCATACAAACTTATCAGAATACGGATACATGTATCACCAAGGGAGGGAGGGAGGGGGGGGGGGGGGGGCATGTACTCTTGATATCACGGGGGGTACTCTTGGGAGGTTATGTACTCTTGCCAATATGAATGACAGTGTACGGTGATTGGATCAACTAACATGGGAAGTACGTGCGCATGTAATTCCAGTTGGATACATGTGCCTCGTAGTTTTTCGAGTACTGATCCCGAATTCCACGTGTGAAGGCAGTGTACGTTGTTGAGTACATCAAATTCGGGATGTATGCATGTAATAAATGTGTTATTAGCCTCGTAGTACGGGCAATACCGGCTACGATATCTGCCCTCACGGCTGACGCCGTTCGGGCAGATATCGGCCGGTATTGCCCTGATACTCGGCTAATAACACAATACTAGAGAGGTTAAGTTTCACGTAAAAGTCTTACGTCCGTGAACTTTTAGGTCAAAAGGGAGGTTCTGCTCTACGTGTTGGGAACGCGACGCAAAGAATCACGCGAACTTTCTTCGCGTTCCCGTAAAGCGGGATTCACAGAAGCTTTTTTGCGATGCGACACGCGATGCGACAGACGCGAAACCGGGAAAACCCCAAATCGCAGCCATGTCGCACCCCACGCAACTGCCGCAACTGGGCCATCGCAGGCCATCGCAGAAGTTGAGCTTGGCTCAACTTTTGCGATGCGATGCGATGCGACAAGCGATTTGGTGTACGATTTTGACCTTTTCTACAGCAAAGTTGTACAAAGGTGCAAGAGTTGCCTATAATTTTTCACAAGTTGTGTCAAACCGCGCAAATATCATGGTGACGTACCCAAATCAGCAAAACTTTGTCGCATCGCTGACTTCTTCTGTGAATGGTATTTCGCGAGTTCGCATCGCACGCATCCATCGCAGATCGCGTCGCATCGCGTGTCGCATCGCAAAAAAGCTTCCGTGAATCCCGCTTTACGTAAAGAAATGCTGTTCTGCTCTACGTTTCACCAAGACTGCAGGTGTCTGGGTTAGAGTCTACGGCTTCGCGTGTTTTGGCTCCAGATTTCTACGCGGAGATCGGGTTCTCTACGTTGTGGCACACGCAGAGAAAATGCGTACGGATTTGCTGGGTATCGATCAACTGCATGCAGAAAACGGCCAAATATGGAAGGGGAAATTCCCAGTACACATTCCACGTGACTTCTCTAGGTGAAACCAAGAGTACGTGGGGGGGGGGGGGGTTATGTACTCTTGCCAAGAGTACATAACCCCCCCCCCCCCCCACGTACTCTTGGTTTCACCTAGAGAAGTCACGTGGAATGTGTACTGGGAATTTCCCCTTCCATATTTGGCCGTTTTCTGCATGCAGTTGATCGATACCCAGCAAATCCGTACGCATTTTCTCTGCGTGTGCCACAACGTAGAGAACCCGATCTCCGCGTAGAAATCTGGAGCCAAAACACGCGAAGCCGTAGACTCTAACCCAGACACCTGCTCTCTACGTGATTTCTCTACGTTTCACGTATAGCAGAACCTCTCTAAAAAGAGAAAAAACTCACGTAAAATTTGACGTGTTTTACGTGAGTTGCCTGTCCCGCACGTAAGTTCATGACGTGAGTTTTTGGAAGTTTCGCTTGGTTATCCCGACCGAATTTGTGTGAGTTTCCGGAATTTTATCGAGATCTATCAAGTTTGTTCGAAGATTTGATATTTGTGCGAACTAAACCCGAATCCTTTTGAGATCGGCGTCGGAGATAGCGCCCTGCAATGGTTTGCGAGCTACCTACGAGGCAGGCGGCAGCGAGTGGTAACACGTACGTCCAGAGGTGAACTGTACGAAGCTCACAGGGGAGTTCCTCAGGGATCCACCCTCGGACCTGTGCTCTTTAACCTATCTGTACGCAAATTGCCCTCGGCAGCATCTTCCAGCATGGTGCGCCAGTACGCTGACGATGTCGCCCTGTACCTAGCAGGCCGCAACCTACAACAAACTACCGAAGAACTGGCCCGAGATGTGTGTCGTATCAGGGACTTCCTCAGTGAACGAGGACTAATCCTGAATGCCAGCAAGACCCAGTTCATTGTGTTCCACTCCAGATCGAAAAAAGTATGCTCCTCCCTCCGACTAACCATTGACAATGTCTTAATTCCACCAGCGACCACCGTCAAGTACCTTGGTATGACCTTTGACCAGCACCTGACATTCGCTGACCACATCAGTGCCCTTGAGCGAAAGGTAGGCGACAAGCTAGCTGTGTTTCGTAGAATCCGTGACCGTCTAACAATTGATGCAAAGAGAACCTTCTACTGCGCGTTCATACAGGCTCAACTGGAGTACGGTTCCAATGCTTTTTATCACAGTCTGCAGGCTGGGCAACAAGATCGCTTGACTTGCCTCAGCAACCGTGCAGTTAGAACTGTTTTTGGTTATCCAAGGTTCTGTGACATTTCTACTATTCTAGCCAGATACCACCTAGCTTCTATCTCCTTACGTTTGAGATTCAAATTGTTCGTACTTATTTACAGATCATTACATAAGGTGTGCAGCCCGCTCTTAACAGACTGTTTTGTGACTAGAGTCAATGCCACACACACAGCGTCAATCACCCGCTCGCAGGTTACTCTGTCTCTTGCTCTTCCCCCGGCTAATAACCGCTATGGCTTGTACGCATTAAGCTTCTTAGGTGCAGATCGCTGGAATTCGCTCCCTGCTTCTGTTCGTATTTGCTCCACGCTATCAGACTTCCGCTCATCTATACAAAAACATATAGGGTACCCCGTAAGAAGGCCTTAGGCCTGTGGGAATGCCCTATTAAAAATTTAATAAATAATAATAATAATCCTGCCAGGCAAAATTTCACGTCACGTCGCACGTGTAACTTAACCTCTAAAAATTACACGTAACGTGAGATTTGCACCGCGTTTTGAAAAAGGGCAAAAAACGTGTAACTTGACCTCTCTACCATCTCAACGCGTCCACGTGGGGTATTCCCATGTCAGGCTGGCGCTGGCCTACATGTATAATCCATGGGGCCCTTTGACTGGATGGAAAAGAGTGCACACTTATGGAAATGGACTGTACTACTAGTAGTACTACTAGTAGTAGTAGTACTAGTACTAGTAGTAGTAGTATGTTGTGAGTAGTGAGGTTCAGTGCATGCGTTCTGCAGTTCAAACACACTGCACTGACTCTGTACTATGTAACATTGTTACTGTAGCTGTACACAGCATACATGCACAGTTGCATGCACCCTATGCCAGGCAGCAGGATCACGGTATTATTTGTGCAGGAAGTCAAAAAGGGGAGGATTCTGATTTCATTCAAAGCCAGTTACTGTTTGTATTTTCCTGTACCGGTAGTAGCATTGTGTTGGGTTGATTTGCGGGTATTACTTGATTTCGTCATGGAGGGCATAGCATTGCCGGTGGCCCTCGCTGGCCTGGTTCTGCTGACGTCCGTCGCTAGTGAAGCAAGCTTAGCGCGCGGTAAGATTTCCAAAATATTTATTCGACATCGATTCTTGCGTTGCAGAATTTCGGACTCCACACAATAGAACACGCCGTGCATGTTCAACTCACCTTGATGAATTGAGAAGGAGGTGTCACTGTCAGTGATCTTTTCTTATGCATGAATAATGCTAGTGAGTATCGTAGAAACAAGTCTGCAGTTTGTTTAGTCAGAGACAGCGATAACCAGGGCAGCACTAGAAGAAGACGTAGGGGGTAGGAGTAGTTTATCTACAAGTATTAATTAGGCCATGGTAAAAAATAAAGTTGATTCTTAGGTCATGAGCCTGTGAAAATCGGTGCGAGCGAGCGATTTTTTATTTTATTTCCCACAATTTTTTTAATTTCCAAAGATAGGGTCACACATAATATGTACATGGTCACATGTTCATAATTATATTCAGGCCAGGGAGTAGAAAAATACGGGTATTTTACTACTCCCTGATTCATGCCTTTCGCATTGACCGTTTTCATGCGCGCATATGCATGCATAGAAATAATAATAAATCGTCGGTGCGCCGCCAAAAATCGGTGCGCGCGTACTTGAGAATCAAAGATAATTTTTACCATGGCCTTACATGAAATTTGAAAACGCACAATAGAAGCCGCTGTTGTTCTGTTGTGTTCATTATTTTCAATTCACAAGTACAAACGGGCTGGAAACCCAGCTACATGAGAGCGAATTCAGGGAATAGAAGCTCTCTTAGTTGTGGGCTTGGTTCCACAAACACAGAGATGGGTACAGGTGCGTAACACTGCCGTCACTTTTAGAGGTGGTGCGGGGGTGTCCCCGCGGGAAAATGTTTGAAATTAGGGTGGAAAATCCTGAATTCTGGGCAATTCTGGGCGAAAAAGTGGTCCGGCCGAACCCGGACCGGCTGCAACGCCTCTGGCCGGTAAATACCGTATTTCCTCGATTAATAGACCCGGTCTTTTGTTTTTTGAAGAGGGTTGGACCCCCGGTCTCTTATTTGGGCATGGTCCATTATTTGAGCACGGTCCACTATATTTTCATCGGCACATCGCTGGAAATGGTGACCCCCACCATTTCCAGCGATGTGCCGATGAAAATATAGCAGACCGTGCTCAAATAATGAAAGAAAGCACTAGCCACTACAAAAATTGTAGTTGCGCAACCTAAAATCGCGTTCTTTTTTGATCCACCACGTGCTTTCTTTGTGCGCTTGCGCAAAGCGATGAACTCAAATAAGAGACCGGGTCTCTTATTCGGGCATTGTCTACTATTTTTCCGTGAGGCCTCTAGGAGGGTCTACTATTTGAGCATGGTCTATTATTCGAGCATGGTCCATTAATCGAGGAAATACGGTAGGTCAGAGTGGCGACGTTCTGCTCAACGTTATGGGTGCGCTACGCTGTGAATCCCGGGAGCGCTCTTCGCAATACCGTGAAGTACGTGTACGACTCGTTCATGCAAGAAAATCACGTGGAATGTGTAGTGGGCATTTCCCGTTCCGAATTTGGCAGTTTTCTCACCCAGCTCAAATTTGAGTGATACACACCAGATCTGGGTATTTTCTTTGCGTGTGCTGAAGGGTAGAGAACCTCATGTCTGCGTTGAAATCCCGACACAAAACACGCGAGGCCGTAGACTCTAACCCAGACACCTTGGATTGGATTGGATTGGATTTTTATTTATAGTGGTGACTATAACAGACAATTGCCTAATAACAATAGACCCACTCGAGGGAAAGATGCAAAAAGATATGAATAATTAATATAATAGACTACCGGTATTGGATAGGTGATCATGTTCGCATTTTGCATAGCTGAAAGTCATAATTACTAGCGTGAAAAAGCAAGGCATTGGGGTAACAGTTTCTTAAAACGGGCGGAGTTATCCACACAGCGAGCTAGAGGGTGCAAATCATTCCACAGCTTAGCACATTGGAAGGAAGCGCCACCTGTTCTCTACATTCCACATAGAGCAGAACAATGCTATTGGTACTATGCATTGCTGAGCATGGCTGCAGTCTTTTTGCTGGGCAACCTTCTCCCATATTTAGCAGGTACAGTCAGCTCTAGCACAGCTGTGAGTAGCCTAGGCCTGAACACAGTTCATGACCTTTTGTGCAGGGCTGGTATTGAAGTGGCTCTCTTTTGATCGGTTGGGTGAGTGGTGCTACATCATGGCCATCCGTAGCTTTCATGCCGACTCTTGTGTTCATGCCGCATCGGGGCGTGTATTATGTGTTTCTGTGCAGGCTTTGGCGACCACCTCGATTGGAAAACGCAAGCTGACGGCCTAGCTGAGGCCAAGGAAAGGTGAGTTGGTCAGTTTTGTTGAACAACCTACTTGAAGTACCGTAGTGTCCTGTATTAAGTCCTGTCTCATAGAAGCCTGATTTTCAAGATACACTGTTGGCACATAAACCTGGTTTTAGTGTTGCCATATGTGTGAATACCTGTCTTGTATAGAAGCCTGTCTCATATAGAAGCCTGCTAAGTTTCCTGCACAACGTCATATAAGCCGTGGCTTTTATACACGACTTTATGGTATTTGGTGGCTTCAACTTGTACGGCCCTTGACTCCCTGGAATCAGTACAAGTGTGGGTGGACGTACACATGCACCCAAACAGTGATGCAATCAGAAGTGTTCAAGTTTTGTAATCTGGGGCTGTGGTTAGGAGAATCCTTCAAATAAAGTCTAAATGTAAAAAATGTAAATGTTTACATGAGGCGTTTCAGCCGGGGTCGACTTTCAACCGGCGATGAACACAGACTGACTGAAGCGTTTTTTTTACTTGCCAACATCTAAGCGGTGCGCAACATCCACGACTGCAGCATCATTAAATTTTGTTGGCGGATCTTATGAAAGCTGGAGGGGCTAGCTGCCAATGGCGTAATAACTAAT
Organism: Sycon ciliatum; assembly: GCF_964019385.1. NCBI lineage: Eukaryota > Metazoa > Porifera > Calcarea > Leucosolenida > Sycettidae > Sycon > Sycon ciliatum. Next base: position 16,190,327 of record NC_088654.1, on the reverse strand, counting down.
ATGAAGAGAGTGGGCATTAGCGAAACACTGCAGATGCTGAGTGAGAGTTGTGTTGATGGCCATGGAAACCTGAAAAATAGAGAAATTCTCAATGTAGGTACAGATTCGGTCTGGAAGAGAGTCAAAGGAAACTCTACTTGTTCTGTCTGTGCTGTGCCACAGTTAGTAGAAGCCATGTGTGATTGAATTCGGCACCTGTGCTTAGTGAAGTGACCGCAGCACCACAAACACCTAGCTCTGCATTTCAAGATGGTCATCACTGGGGCATCACAGGCTACTGTAATTTCACGAATTTTCGGTGTACTTCTATTTTCGGTACTTTCGGTGCGTCTGTTTCATACCTAAAATTTGAATACACCGAACAAACACTAGCACACCTAATCCAATAGGGAACTGCTTCTCTGTACCTACATTTTCTGTTCACACAACCTGGCCTTTTGCCCTCATACCGAAAATATTGAGCACCTAAAATTTCTGAAATTAGAATATCGGGGAGTGGTACGACAGGGGTGGGGGTGTCCCCGGCGCGAAATAAATCCGATTTTTCGGCCAACATGGCATGTTCTGGCGCTCTACATGCGCTCTGGGCGGACCATCCTGGACGAAAAGTGGTACGACCATGGTTGTCCTGATCGTACCGTGTGTGACGCCCCTGCATTATGTCTGAAATTCTTCGGGCATCGCCATGAAACAAGGGTTGTGTCTTTATTTGTTTCCTGTCCTGTTCGTTAGCGGAAAGCCGATAATGATGCTGATCCACAAGTCATGGTGCAGTGCATGTAACGGTGAGTCGTTGTGAAGTATGCTACACATCCGTGTGTGTGTGTGTGTGTGCGTGCATGCGTGTTGTGTGCGTGTGTGTGTGTGTACGTGTGTGACGCCATCGTTTGCTGGAATGACCGTATTTTCCAACGCCCAGCTGCTCGAGTGGTGGGGTGACTCTGCGACTATCGCCACAAAGCTACAACGTCGACGTCTCGAGTGGCTGGGCCATGTCGTCCGCATGAACGACATGCGATTGCCCAAGCAATCACCGTACGGCACCCTGCCATCTTGTCGCCCGGCACATGGCCCACGTTGGCGGTCCAAAGACTGTACTGTGAAGGACCTCCGCTCACGAGACCTTGAAGCGGACTAGTACAGAGTGGACAGAGTGGCCTGTGACTCTCGCCCGGACTGGAGGTTGGCTTACACCTTGGATGCGCTGGATCCCCCCCCCCCCCCCCGTACCACCACCGGTGACTTGCTGCACATGCGCCCGGCATTTCACACGTCAGGGCGACCTTGCCAGGCACAAGTGCACGGCTGAACGGCAAAGGCCGGTTTCGGAGCAGAGAGGTGTATGTCAGTGTCTTCAGTGTCACCGTTGGTTCTGCAGCCACTTTGGCTTGGCTGTGCAGCGTTGCTCTGCTTCTAACTCCTGCCCAGCGCCGATCGCATCAGCTGCTGTTGCCACCGTTGATGCTACCGCTCGGATTTGCTGCAGTGCTCACTGTGACATCTGCAATCGTTGTTTCCGCTCAGCCCAGGGAAGCAAACGACATCTCTGTTCAAGGCACGGCCATCGTCCAACGGCTAGAGAACGGGACAAGTATCTTGCGTATATGTATCTGCTCTCGCCGGTTCCGACCAGTCTTGCATTTGGAGCGCCATCAGGTGGCTTGCTCCTTCTCTGTCTCTGCTGCCCCTCCGGGGGCCGCGTGACCCTAGTGCTAGTGGTTCTACAGGACAGGGCAGGACACGTGTATGTGTGTGTGTCCGTGTGTGTATGTGTGTGTGTGCGCGCGCGCGTGTGTGTGTGTGTGTGTGTGCGTGTACCCGAACCGTGAGAAACAGTGTTGTCATTAGTGTAGCCGAACATGAAACATATGGAACCCTTTCATTCCTACTGTCTATATATCGGTTGCTAGCAGATTATGTACCGTATTTTCCCGAGTATAAGCCACACTTTGAACACTCAAAATTCACACCTGAAAAAGGGGGGTGGGTGTGCGGCTTATACTCCGATGATCAAATTAAAGGTGATAAATGGGATAGATGTCTGTATTTTGTGGCAAAGACATAGGGATGGGGGGGGGGGGGGGTTGGTGCGGCGTATACCCCGGAAACACGGCAGCTGAAACAAGCAGATAAGACGTACCTAGAGCTAGAGGCTTATTCTCCCATGATATTGAAATTGGCAATAGGGTAATGATCGGCAGTGTGGTCGACCTGGGGCGGCCTACAACCTTTCAGTAGCTGCCGGGCTCCGGGCCTGTGTAGTGGAGATCAAACCAAAAGTAGAGACAGTCACTTCATCAGCCTTTCAAGCTTTACCTGTCGTCGGTACCCAAATCCTGCCAATGTACAGTGCTGCTCAATGGAATCCGACTCGAAGTTCACAATCTGCGCCACGCACATTTCGGCCCCTGCGGCCCTGAGCTGTACGCACTAGCAAAGTGCACGCACTCATCATGCCCCCAGCATGTGCAAGTGACGTTTCCGCACGGGGGAACGAAAGCGCGGGAACTGCGACTTAACAACGATAAACAAGTCAAAAAAGGACAAAAATATGAGTTTTCTTTGGACGGCCGGCACTGACTACGAGCGCAGATCAACTAGAGCGCGTGCCATGTGGCTGATGATGTAACCAAGATCATTTCGCGGCGCTGGTTCTGAACTTCGGGTTGCATTTCATGTAGTAGCACTGTACTTATAGGTTAAATAATGTTCCGAATTGTTGTCTGTTGTTTATCGTTTGCAGCGTTGAAGAAGGAGTTCCAGAATCCTAATGATGACATTGACAAACTTTCGAAACACTTTGTGCTTGTGAACTTAGAGGTGAGAGATGTTGTGTGTTGTCAGTAGCTTCCTGAAAACCAGGTCAGTAGAGTACCGTAAAATTCCGTTAAAAGGCTCCGGGCGTATACTTTGCAGAGCGTCAAAAACCGGGCGTATATTTGGGCATGGGCTTATTTTAGGGCATGGGCGTTATTTCGGACGTAATCTGCAGAAGATCGATCTATCAGCAACCCACTAATTTCAGTGAACCACCATTCACACTGAGCGCGGTACAGGTACATCAAACCACAGCTGGAAATGGGTCGTAACCAAGAAAGTAGCGATAAATTATGGATTTGATACCGGGTAAACCACTTGCTATGGTAAGGACAAGGCTGCGTGCAGTTGGATGGCACGCACTCGATCTACAACAGTTACTGTTCTACAGTTTGTACGCGCACGCACACTCGCGCGCTGGTCATTTTGACTCCACTTTACGCCCTGGGCTTATTTCGGGCATGGGCGCTAAAACGGACTAGTTGTGTACACCGCCTAAAACTGGGCTTATTATCGGACATGGGCGTTATTTAGGGTGGGCTTATTTACAGAATTTTACGGTACTGTACCTGGTTGAGAGGGTGTGTGGGCCCCGTTGAGCGGGTGCATTGACCCGGTTGATAGGGTGTGTAGACCTGGTTGAGAGGGTGCGTTAATCCGGTTTGAGAGGGTGTGTAGACCCGGTTGATGGGGCGTGGAGCCGGTTGAGAGGGTGTGTTGAACCAGTTGAGAGGGTGTGTGGAGCCGGGTTAGAGGGTGTGTTGACCTGGTTGATAGGGTGAGTTGACCCGGTTGAGAGGGTGTGTGGACCCGGTATAGAGTTGACTCGGTTGATAGGGTGCGTTGACCCGGTATAGAGAGTGTGTGGAGCCGGTTCAGAGCGTGCGTTGACCCAGTTGATAGGATGCGTTGACCCGATTGAGTGGGTTTGTGGACCCGGTTGTGTGGGTTTGTGGACCCGGTTGAGAGGGTTTGTAGACCCGGTTGAGAGGGTGTGTTGACCCGGTTGAGAGGGTGCGTTGACCCGGTTGAGAGAATGTGTGGACCCGGGTGAGTGGGTTTGTGGACCCGATTGAGAGGGTGCGTTGACCCAGTTGAGAGAGTGTGTGGACCCGGTTGAGTGGGTTTGTGGTCCCAGTTGAGTGGGTTTGTGAGCCCGGTATAGAGAATGTGTGGACCCAGCAGGGAAGGTTTGTGGGCCCGGTGGAAAGAAATCAGGCCTGTTGAAACTTGAAACTGACCTGATTGAGATAGGGGGTACTTGATCTGTACCAGCCTTTGTTCACCTAAGCAAATCTGGCGTACAGCCCACAGGGGGCATCGGCCCCCTCCCCTCCCCCCCCCCCCCCCCCCCAATTTTGACCTAGGTTCAGCATCCAAATTATGGCCATGAATGACATGCCATCCTACAAATCCGGGCCATGCACCCCCCCCCCCCAAAAAAAAAGGGCGACCAGTTTTGTACTTTTTTGTATTTTGTATTTGTATTTATGGATTCTCCACAGGCCTTAACCTAAATCGAGGGAGTCTCCGTTACACCCCAGCTCAGCGGTACTAGGTGCAGTACCCCACGTGCATTTTCATGATCGAACCCCCCCCCCCCCCCCCCCCCCACCACGCACACCCCCATCTCATTCCTCTGAGTCTCCTTTTCCTGTCCAGGATGATGAAGAGCCGCGCGAGGAGAAATATGGTCCTGACGGCAAATACATTCCTCGCATTCTTTTCCTCCGTGAGTGATGCTCAACTCCAATTTTTGGCTTTCTTGTGCAGAAAAACCTGTGTTTGCTGTACCCTATATGGAGCGAAACCCTGTAGTGGCCGAACAAGTTGTCATGCACCGAAGTGCTGTGGACTGAGCGTGCATACCGGGATCAAGCGGTATCCTGTCATATTAGGACAGTTTCCGCTGCACCAGTGGCGTCCGAATATAGCTGATTCTATAATACCTTATCTCATCTTTCTTGAGAAATCTTGCCGGTTTGCATCAAGGTATCTGACTTTGTGCGAAGCTCTCAGTATTTTCATTATTATTATTATTGCAAATAACGCTGAGTAATTACACAATGTATAAAACCAGCATTTGCCAAACGGAAGGAAGAATGAGGAACGAGTGGGAATGAGGTGCTTATACGCATGCATCTGCAGAATAGGCGAAACAGAAAATATCAAAACAGTCCTAAAAAATAAAGGGTCAGCAATTTACTTCAACAAATAAAACTCGAAAAACTGCTGAGTACTGTGCTGTAATAATGTATTTTCATACAGGGTGAAACCTGTGTGGTGGTGTTCTAGTGGCTAGACTTCATAGTATTTGGGGCTGGCCAGTTACATTGATTGGGCTTTAACGGTGAGATGTAAACAGCTTGCTGTCCGTAGAGCTGAGTAACAGTGATGTATGTGTACGAGTTTGCTCTTATTGGTGTGTGTGTGTGTGTGTGTGTGTGTGTGGGTGTGTGTGTGTGTGCGTGTGTGTGTGCATGTGTGCGTGTTTGTGTGTGTGTGTGTGCGCGCGCGTGCGTGTGTGTGTGGGGTTTAATAGCCAATTGAGTCATCTTTCCGAGTTTCTTTTGAGTCTCTCTCCCCTCTGACCCACGTGACCAGTTTTGGCAGTGAGCAACAAGTACAAGTATGTGCGTGCGTGTGCATGTACTTCGAAGTACGTTTATGTGTGCGTGCGTGTTTGTGTATGTTTTGCTCACAGATAGTGATGGTGAGCCAGATGTGGACATTCAAAATGTAGAAGGCAACCCAAACTACGTTTACTTCTACTCCCAAGCCAGTGAAGGTCAGTTTCCACCTGGCATATTGTCTATCTCTGTCTCTCTCTCTCTCTCTCTCTCTCTCTCTCTCTCTCTCTCTCTCTCTCTCTCTCTCTCTCTCTCTCTCTCCCCCCCTCCTTCTTTCTCTTATGGAACAATCACTGAATTGTAGAAGCTTACCAGTCTACCATGTGGAAAGTTCCAGCAGCTTCTCGTGTGCTCTTCACGGCAGACCCGAACTAGGCTTGGCCTAGTGAAGTCAGTAGGTAGTGTTAGCTGCCAGCATCAAATCTCCTCTTGGTTGGTTTGTTGGTTGTGTTCATTTGAGTTCACAAACCGAACGGACTGAAGATATCCAATGACAAGGAAGCGAAAGAGGTCCAAGTAACCCAGGCATGGGAAAACTTGGAAAGGAGACACAGACGAAAAGAAAGTATGGAATCTCTCCTCTTCAAGGACATCCAGAATTTTCCTGGCATGGTTGCATTACCACCCTCTTTCATCAGGTCTAATCCATGGTCATGGTCAAGCCCTCAGATAATCAAAAAAACAAAATACTGTTGGAGAGCCGTCTATATTGTCTCCTTTCAACTGGATACTATTAAATTTCTCTTGCCGTGCGCCTGTGTTCATGACATGTGTCTGCTGCGTCTTCCTTTGTTCACTACTCTCTGCAGTGACTGCATCCATGAAGGAGGCGCTGCGGAAAATGCCACCAAAGGACTACAGCCCCCACACAACCGAGCTGTGAGGACACACGAGCCGGCCGAGCCATGGAGTTGTCCAACCTCTGCGTCTTATTATCACGGGACTGGGGTTGGTTGAAGCTACTGTTGTCCTTCATTGTACATAACTATCACCTTCGAAGCATGGACGTGATAAATATTGTATAGTGTTTTCGTTAATTTATCTAGGGAAATTCTACCTGCTGTGTTCTATGGAATACTTTGATGCGTGCATTTCTTTCCAGTTTCAAATCTGTTGAAATTGAATCCTTCAGATTTATCAAATCGGAGTACTTTCGGATTTAACTAAGCCCATGACGTTCATGTGTGTGTGTGTGTTTGTGTGTGCGTGCGTATGTGTGTATTGTGAAGGGGACTATTTGGTGTGTATCAGAGGGGGGGGGGGGGAGTACATTTGTGGATGTAAGACATGTGTGATAACCTCGAACTATCAAACCCAAGCGCGGCCCAGACCAACAAGCCGTGTGCAAGCAAGCCGTGCTATGGTATGGCGTGTGTCATCGCCGGGTCAACGGCTCCAAGGTCTACTTGTCCAAAGGTGGAATACTAGTGTTCAGAAATCAAGTTCTGGGTCAAGTAATTGGATTTCTTCTGTCTTTGTGGTCCACTTTTACAACAATAACACATACATGTACATACACACACACATACACCTCTGCCCTTGACCTTGACATTTTGACACTCATCGGCAGAGCCGCTGATAGCGATGCTACGGCAGAAGCCGTGGCAACTTGTGCTGGGATGGCACCATTCGACAGCTAATACTTGAAAGGCTGAAGAATCATTGACCATCACTATTCAGCGTGGTCTACACTGCACAGCAAGAGTATAATAATTATTCCCGTAGCTATGCAGAAGACGTTACTTCAGTAACGTCTGGCGCTAGCCAGGGTCCACACAGCTTTAATTTGGTGTTTGTTTGTTTGTTTGTTTGTTTGTTTGTTTGTGTCACGCCTGGCGCTATCCCGTATCTGTCCCGTACTGTACCGTACCAGCAAAGACAGCTGGCCACAATGTTTTTGTTTGTTTGTGCCATTGACATGCCTGGCGCTATCCCGTACCTGTCCCGTACCATCAAGAGTACGGTACCATAAAGAGAATGAGTACTAGTATATATGCGAAGTGTATCGGGGGATTGCATTCAGTGCAGTAACATTTTGTGTGGATTTGTGTGCGAGGCCGAGATCCCACTAGCAGGCAGGCTGGGCCGCCTGTCGACCAGCCCGGGAATCGCATGTAGGCCGATAGCATAATAGTTACAACGTATATACAGTCATGTAGATGTATAGCAGGGTTGTCATATTATGTAAACGACTCCCTGCTGTATGAGGAGATTTTCTGGAAAGAAATACGAAGTAGGGAGACGAGTGAATGCAATCAGAATGGATGTTAGTTGCCGTCAGTATAATAAGAAGAAGAACGCCCGTGATCGGCAGAGTCAGCGCCGGTCCCAGGAAACGTCAGGACAGACATCCCGTCGACTCCAGAACGCCCGTGATCGGCAGAGTCAGCGCCGGTCCTATAGCTATGCAGAAGACGTTACTTAAGTATCTCATTGAACCGTTTTTGCAATACAATGATGCACCCAATCAAAGGAAAAAGCTTTTCCATCAGTTCTGACAACATACACGATGAGCTAGGCAACAAAGCATAGCGCAGGGCCCTGAGCTTTCAAGCTCTCTCGTTATTATGAACCCCCTTTGAAGTGGGCAACTCTGCATAGCAGTTATGGGGTCTCCGACGACTGAGAAAACTCACATCATGTGTCTCACTACGTACTACAGTGCTGGCAACTGAAATCCGACCCCCCCCCCCCCCCCTAGCGTCTCGTACGAATCGCTAGCGCACCGCTAGGGGGGGGGGGTCGGATTTCAGTTGCCAGCACTGTACGTTCAACTAAGGATTTTTTTTTTTTTTAACTAAGGATAGCGTGCGCGCAATCCGAAAATCTGCCATGATTATGCTGGCGAGTTGCATACGCGCAGTGAGTTTCTGCCAGGGAGTACTTTTATTATTACTCCGCTGCTCGCTAGAAACGGGCTGGAAACGTACAACTGGGACACTGCACCACGTGATGTGAGTTTTTGCCGTTGGCGAACCCCATACTCCATAGAAAGGGTACGGGTGTCAGGAGTATGTATTTGTGCAGGCGTTGTGGCCGGAAGTTTTCACGGGTATCAGGAGTTGCACACTTTTTAGTTGGGCTGAAACGATTATACCGAATACTAGTAATCGAGTACTCGTTTGATAACTCTAACGATCGAGCAATCGTTTAGATTACCGATTTACAATTACTTTGCGTCTTTTTAATTTTTAATTTCTTATACGCGCAGTGCATGCAGCGCAGAGCCCCCCCCCCCCCCCCGGTACGAAGTGATTTGGCAATTTTTTTAACATTTGGCATTTTTAACAAATGTGTAAAATGTGCTTTTCTTCTGCCTGTTTCTCTGCTCCGGATGGCTGTCTCGAAACATGGGTGGTGGCAAATGAGAGCCAGTTTATCGTAGATCAACATTGAACATTTGGTGAATACAATTTAATTCTCCCTGCCACGTGGGTATAACTAGTGGTGGGTGCTTTGCCATTATTTTGGTGTAAAATGTGTAAAATAATCCCCTGAATGGACGAGGAGGGCAGTGAGTTGCTTCCGCAGGGCTTTTGGACGACGTCAGGCCGTCTTGCCATCACTAAACTCTAAAGACAAGAATGAAGAACAGTAGGTAAAGGAATACACTCTGAGAGAACGAAAACATGGCTGCAATGCAATGCTACCTATCCAATTCTACCGTATGACACGGCCACTAGTTACAAATACAAAAACACGGCTTTCGCAGCATACAATGCAGTTGACAGATTAATTTTTCATCCACTAGCAATCCTCGAAGTGATATCTATCAACTTCAGAACATTGATGACCGAATATCCCAGTTTGTGATGCCATTTTACAAATTTGTTAAAAAATGACACACCAATTATTCGAATCCTGAGAATACTATGAAAGTAGGACATGATTCAAGACACTTCCCAAAGTGGGATCATTCCCATTTTTTGAGACAACGGGCATGAAGGATAGCACTTTCACTTGCAACAATTCATTTGGCCGTAGCTTGCCTATAGGCTAGCGCCTACAGTCCATTTCAAAACTATACGCGTGAACTCATACGTACGAGCCGTACGTACTGTAGCGCACGACAGCCGTGAGTTTTGCATGAGTGTTTTCTGGTTTTCAGATGTGTTTTTCAGGTTTTTCAGGTTTTTCTTCGTCGCCGCGGGAAATACAAAAGATGCAAAACACGCAAAGTCGCAAATGAAAAGGTGTGGGGAAAGTCTCAAAAGAAATGAAAGTCTCAAATGAATCTTCTTCTTGTTTGCATTTTCTGAGTGCCTGACTGTAATGGCTTCCAAGGCCCGTAAGAATCTCAGTGATGCCGAGAAAGATATGATTAGTCGTGTTCATTGTTTCTTCGAACAAGAGCTGGATTTTGATTGACGCTTGAGTATCCGAAATCCTCGTCGTCGAACTCACCTTGCAACTGGCGTGAGTGAAACCACTGTCACTCGTTGTGTCAGGCGAAGGGAACAGGGAGGCTCAAATCAAATCAAAAAGAGAAAATATAATTATCATCTCTACTGTATTTCACCCAACAAGATCCAAAACATGCAGAAAAGAAGAGAAAAAAGGCAGGAGGCGTGATGGGATTCGAATGCCCCACACTTGTACTGGAAATCACGGATCGAAACCACGAGGCTACCAGGACCCGTACAAAAATGCACCCGCGATGGTCTGGCAGCACTGTCTCAGCAGGAGCAAAAATCCTAAACAAACTGGTCAAACCCTTAAAACAAACTGGTCAAACCCTTCAAAACAGAAATTACATGTAAAACCGGAAAACCTGGCCTAAAAATAAACTTCAATTGTAGCGAAAACAAAGTATATAGCCAGAATTGTGAAGCGATGCAGAGACGGAATCTGGAGAAAAAACTAAAAATATTTAAATAAATCCCATCGAATTTTGCAAAACACTACGCGTCTATAGTTTTGAAATGCACTGCAGAAGTGGCTGAAAAAACGTCATTAACCATGCCTAATCACCTCGTAGTACACAGTCACAGGTGACAGGACGAAATACTACACACTGCACGCGCGACTCGCCTTGTAACCATGGTAATATGCTGTCAAAATCGAAAAACAGACCTAAAAAAGTACAAGTAAGTTACAAGTACAACTACACAACTGTAGTACACGTGTAGTGTAGATCTACAGTAGGGAGGTTTAGTCCCACGTAATCCGTGGGTACTTTACGTGTGTGTATCACGTGATACTCAGTGACCCACGTACAGACGTTTTCTGAATCACGACATACCGTGTATGGAGGCTCACCCACGTTCCGCCAGAACGTGGGTGAAAATCAGAATTGAGTGCATTGTGCAAGCTGTGAGGGTGCTCAGCTGAAGAAGTTTCCGAAGTACGAAATCAAAATACTGGATGAGCTTCTTAAGCTTAGGCCCGGGTAGCTTCGTCTTTGACCAGGTTTGGGCCTTTCGCTTCATGATTTTGTTTGTTCCGTGTGACTAAACACAACATTGCAACGTGGGTGCCCTTCATCCACTTTACGTGGATCACCCACGTACGCGTTTCCGTTACGTGGGAACTAAACCTCCCTAATACAGCGAAGCTGGACCATGAAGCTCGCGAAGGTCAAGGTCGCTTCCGGTCTACACACATGTACAGAACACTTTTTTGTGCAACATGTTGTACATATTTCCACTTTTGGCCATTCGATTCCACGTACATATTCCAGGTGCGGCTTCTTCTTCCTTTCAATTATTTAATATTATTTATTTTTTTATCTGGTTCGAGTCCTGGTGGTGACAGTCAATTTTTTCTTCAGACTTTTCCCGTTTGTCTCATTCCCTCAAAACCAGTTAATATTAATTTTTTTTATTAGTATTATTATAGGCTTTTCCGCGTTGGCATCGCCAAGCAAGCTTGAGTCCTACAAGTAACCTAGTCTTGGGTGCTTTGGCTGCCGAGCGCTCAAGCTTGCAAGGAGATCTTTCTGCTTTTCGTCATCAAGAGGTTTGCACCCCGCTATTAGCCATGGTACAGTGTTTTGCTGCTGAGTGTAATCACCAGCACTTGAGAGATAGGTGTTCCTATTTTCGTTTTCCCGTGGACAAGGAGAAGCGAGCCCATTGGGTAAAGATGTGTCGGTAAGTAAACAAAAATTATGAAGTTTGAGTAATTTATAGGAAGTTTGAATTTTGAAACACTGATGCTCGTATGCTGTGTCTAGATAATAGGGACCTTTCGCATTTGCTACGAATCGAATGCGAAACGAAAGCTTGATCCGGTTCGTAATCGTTTCGTTGAAAACAGATTTAGTTTTCGCAAGTCGTCATGCAAATGTGCATGGCAACTACGAATAGGGCTCGAAAGTGCTATGTCACAGCGCATAGCAACAATTTCAAAAATTCAAAAACTGGACCCACTTGGATCCAGTTTTGTATGGATCCAAGTGAAATAGGTAGCCGAGTGGTATCAGGAGGCACACACAAGAAGACTGACTAATATTATGTTCTTCGGCTCAATCTGCCTGAAGTTATGTATACAACTGCTCCGGCTCAATCTGCCTGGAGAGACTCTCTTCTCTTCTGCTCTATTCTGTTCTGTTCTGAAGAAATGAGTAAAGCATGGCAGCTTTTATAGGGCGAAAAGGAAGGAGATCATCATAGAGTCTGCATGAGCCATGAGTCATGAAAAAGGGCAGAAGTCTGTTGTGTTAGTCCAAAGAGAACTTGGGAAGGCATAGCAACCGTGTCTAAATGTATAAGGATGAAAGAAGCAAACGGAACTTTGGGGGAGAACAGAGGCCAGGGAGGGCATTAGCAAATGGCTGCAAACAGGATCTAGAAAGTGTCATGACTGTCCGCATGACCTCAGTCTAGTCAGGGTCAGGGAGGTACAGTACAACATGTGGGTGTTAGTTCTACATGTACATACAGGTGTGATGATCTAAACTAGCAAAGATATGACTTGCAGTATGCAATCCAGCAGGCGCAAGAGAAACACAAAATATATTAATGGTGAGAAGTGATAGCTTTGCAGGCTTGTCAGCAAAGGAGTGACAAGAGTCATGCTGTACGTGTACGTGTACATGTATGTGACTGGTGTAATATGCCCGAAACTTTGCCGAAAATGCTTTTGGGAAATTCTCGTAAACCTTGCCGAAAATGCTCGGAAAATGCTCACTTTTTTGTAATCCTCAGCACACGCCGTCAAAAGACTCAAAACCAGGGAGTCAGAAAATACCCGTATTTTACGACACCCTGGTCAAAACCATTATTTTCAATTCATAAACTACTCAACAAGAAGCTAACCCACGGAATACGGAAGTGACGTTCTTGTTTGGGAAGTTTTTCTTCTCTCAATTTTGATACACAACGGCCAAGGGCTCCGTTTCCCCCAAAATGCTGCATCAGGAGCCCAAAGTGCTGGGTTCGCGGATTGTACCGAAAATGCTCCAAAAAATGCCGGCATATTACACGGGGGCCTACATGTGACATGATTAGAGGTCAGTAGATGTAGATTGTAATAGTCAGCTACAGTTCAGTACTAGCAAGGCAGGGATACTACACAAGCACATTTCAAGCGGTCTTACTCACAGCAAGGTGATGTAGCCAGTGAAACTGACTGATTTGGGTGGGGTGACACCTGGTGGCGAAGTAAAAGTCACACATGCATACGACATGAGTGGGTTGCTATGCACCCACATACTATCAAAGTCACACCTTAGTGGATCCAAAATAGAAATCTGATGTCAACTTACTACTCCCAGGCCGTTTTTGACGTCGTTATCACTTTCAATCCCTATACGGCCAGTACGGCAGTAGCTTGGCGCAGAATCTACGGGTACCGGGTACACACACACGTGCATGGATCATGGAATCAAGGGAAAAAATGTGTACCTAGTACCTGGCAAAACATGTGTAGCTGGCCAAATAAATGTGTACCTGCCGGATTCGGAGTGCGCCACGAATGAAGAGGGGGGTTCCATCCTAGAAAACGAGCTCTCCGCAGGGACTCTGAGTAGGCATCGGCGGCTAATGCTAGCATTATAACTAGCATTATATGGGTGTTTTGAAGAAGTAGCAGTGCTCGGCATTAGGTGGCATGTTTTTGGCTGGAGAAAGCATTATCAGTTCTATTTTGGTACAATACAAGACTTTTTACACGTCTTTTCACATGACAAGAGGCTTGTACAGACAGTGTACCGACACTCTTGCAGCAGGTACATGTATGATGTATCTGTCTAGTGTGGTCATGCATATACAATTACACTTCCTTATCTCAGTATGAGCCAATTGTGGATACATTTCTTTTCCATGTGCATATTTGCCCAAGATAGCTCGAAAATGTACATATCACTCTAGCATTATAGTGTGAATGGAGCATTATAACAGGCATTATGCCGTGAAATATCGAGCACTGCCAAAAGCATTATACTGTGAAAAAACGAGCATTAGCCGCCGATGCTCTGACGAATCCTCGAACCCAGGTGACGAATCAGCATTCGTTTCGTATCCGTACGCGTGGTGCGAAAGGTCCCTAAGGCCTAATGATTGACGGACTCACCGAGATAGTGGGGATTTGATGACTGTCAGTGGCCGCTTGTTTCGTAGCAGCATGATGAGTTCTTTCTGTTGTAAGTGGTGTGAAGGGTTTTGTAGTTTTTGGCGAATGCGTCTCATCACTTACTGTAAAGCGATAATGTTTTTGCGGTGTGCAAAGTCCGCGTTTTCAAGAATTGTGCTCGTTCACGACGAGAAACCTTTGCGATTTTATCTCTTCATTTGGATCTTGTGCTGTCTACAGTCAATGTACAGAGCAGTGTGCGACGATTTATATTAATTTTGCGAATGTGCGATGGTCGCGAAAATAGCGAAATATAATCTCTAGCGAAAATGTCTTTCTTTACAGTATCGTTTGAGTTTTATAAAAATAAAATAATCAGACAGCCTATCAGTATCGTAAATACTGGTGTTGTGACTGTGTTGTGGTGTGCAGGCGGAAGGATAGACTGGCGGGTAAATTCGATCGCCTCTGCAGTTGCCATTTCAAGGATGGAGTGAAGGGGAATGGCCCTACCATATTTCCAATAAAGGTTGACAAGCTCTTCGATTTTCCTGACCAAGGAAGAAAGTCAGCAAGAAGAAAATTGTAAGTTTTGATGAATTCAACAATGTGTAAAATGGCAATAAATAAGATAAATTGTGCACTCATAACAACAGGAAAAAATGAAAGTCAAGTTCCATAACGTTTCTCACATACACTATATTCACACATTGCAAAGGTGCAAACTTCGCTTTTTGTACTTGCTGGCTGCTATATTTCTACCTGAAACCATAATTATTAGCTACATGTATATAAGTGTGTGTTTTAGTTATTACATTTTTATGTGACGGCGTTCCACTGATGACAGTCACAAGAAAACGTTATGGAACTTGACTTTCTTCATTTTTTTGCTGTTGTTATGAGTGCACAATTTATCTTATTTATTGCCGTTTTACGACTATTGGCTCCTCGTCGATTGTTCAACAACGTGTGTTCAGGATACTTACTTCTAGTAATCAGTATATATGTTGTGAGCTTGGCACTGTATCGTGGATTAGGATGTGGAGAATATCTCAATGTACTGAGTAATTTTCTCTTCTCCTCCTGTGTTTCAATCTAAAGTCGCAAGGTTGTGGAAGATGATGTCGAGCAGACTCCAATTTCAGAACGTACGGCGGCACTGCCAGCTACAGATGCACCGTCACCCCCTACGGATGATGCTACCAAGTCCGACATCTGACCTCAGTCTCTTGAAATCGATGTATCGACCGCGGTCATGCTGTTTGCTCATACCTATGCCACTTTTTTTGGATGCTGCCGCCTGAAGAATAAATTAATTTTGGTTTCTCTCGCTTGTCATCAGCACACTCATGGCTCATGCTGCACAGCATTCAATGGCAACCCGACTGTTGCAAATTTATGTTACAACTATGATTTACGCATGTCGTTGTATTTGGTTCTTGTCTGGTGGAGTCCAATGTCTGGTGTCATATACATGTATGGTCTAGGTGTACGCGCGAGTATGGTGTGATGTGTGACGTTTATGGTATGTGGTGCATGCAAGAGTACGCGTTGTCAGAGTGTGAGGATGCGCTTCCGTCTGTGTGAGAGTGACTGTCAAGTGAATGCTGTACATGCGCAGTGCTAGTTTGGTCTGGGAATGAGAGTCGTGTGTGATTCGTCCGTGGTCTGGTTGTCTTGGTCTTGGTCATGTGTTCTGTACGTATTAGTCCCTGATTGGTCGTCTCGATTTGTCGTCGCAATATTACTGCTTGTTCTTGTTATTTTCTTGGAGTCTTTTCCCGTCGTCGTTTTCTGTCTAGTCTTTTCGTCTTTTCGTCTTTCTCCTTCTGTGCCCTTTCCGTTTGTATAAGAAGTCAGAAACTCCACCAAGTTGTTTGAGCTGTTGTGTGACAGGGGCCAGGGGGAGAAGGCAATACCATTTCTACTTCACGACCATTTAGTACGAAAATGTTGCGGTTTTTGGGCGTGCTTTTAAATACATGTTTGCGTGATACAGTGCTGGGTATTGAAATTATTACTGCCTACTACTACCGCCCCCGGCCCTAGTAAATTGACTTTGCTTTGCTGCTGAACGCATGGTACCATTTCCTCTTCTGACAGGTGCATGTCATTGCTACATTGAAGAAACACAGATGATTCAGTTTGAAACTGTCTCATGGCCAAGACAAAAGAACTCCACAACTCTGAACACAATCCAGTGAATATAGGTTACATCATTTGGGATCACACTCGGGCACGTATAGGTGGTGTTGTAAACTCCTCTGCAGAAATACATCATCCAACAAAGGCTCGATGAGAACAAAAACATTGGAATAATGGCGCACAGCAAGGCAACCATATCCACACAGCATGCCTTCTCGCATGTATTGAAACGATTAAAGGCCACGCACAAGTACGCCACACCACCATGCACTATGCCCGTCACGAGAGAAGCACACGTACACAACTCTGCATATACAGCACCACACACCCACAGACACTGACGAGGAGACTGCCTCCCCCTCGATGAAACGGCACATCGGGATACCGACACGTGCAGAGTGTTACAGCAGAGCTCAGCTTACATAAAATGCAGAGAAAGAAGGAGAGAAACGGCAGCATCACTGTCTCTGTTTGTAGGAATAATAAAAGACCTCCAAAGAAAGATATATCTAAAGTAGTGATGGCAAGAAGTGCTGCTTACTGAAAGAGACTAGCTTGTCTATGTTGTCTTGTCAAGCCTTATCTCGCTCAACTCTTTATGATAAGAGTCTCGCTCGGTGACCAGGCAACCAAGTCACGTAATCGTCGATCTGTGAAACAAGCTGGCATGCTCTCCTGGGCCATGTCCAGCGGTGGAATTCTGGATCCATGACATGTCTCATGCGACTACCTCATGGAGCAAGAAGATCCAGGTGTGCGTCACATTGCTGATGGTGTTGTCGGATACAGCAAACGGTACTCCGAGATCAATATTGGAGAAGCCGCAGTACAGCTTCATCAACGTCAGGAACAGCTAGTCGGTGTGGCTGAGGACTTTCACCTGCCATCCACTGTGGTAGCGAAATGGTACGAAGCGCTGACAAACATCCAGAAGCGTAGAGAAATGCCCAGGTGAAGGTAGGCCAGTATAACGTTGCACAAGGTACTCATTGTCAGAAATCTCGTCAAAATGAAAACTACCTGGCATCCTTTGTCAGCTTCTTCTCTAGTCTCGTGCACCTCTCCCTTAGGTTTGTGCATTTGGACGACTGGAGCACGTTGTCAATGGCCAAATATCTATGCTACTGAACAGCAGAGGGAGTAGGAGGTTTACTTGCTTGTCTTACAGGTTCAGGCTGAGGATCTACATCTACATCACAAGGCACTGGATCATCATGGCTATAGTATAGACGCGGTTCATCAGCTGCCGTCTGCTTTCTTTTCCTGCACCAGCAAGAAAAGCACAGTACACACATACACAAATCAGTGCAACAAGTAGTTGTCCAGTAACATGATTGTGTTCAGGTATTGACTAGCAGTGCCTACAAGCCCATCTCTCTCTAACATGCTCGACTGTATCGCACGTGCCTGTGTGTTTCGAATCCCGTCTCTAACATGCCCAGCCGTGTCGCGCGTATTCTTCGTAAACTGCCGTACATATTTGGATTGAGATCCCCTGCTCCATCACGTTGGGCAATGCTGGCGGAAGCTAAGAAAAAGTGGTGAAAAGTGCTTTGTTTTCCCAAAATGCGAATCAGAAAACTCAGACCAAGAAAACTGTAGATGTGAGAGGGAGAGAGGGAGAGAGAGAGATTGATGATGATGGAGGAAGCTACAAGCACCAGCACGCCGGTACAGCAGCCAAAGTCCTCTCTGCAGGCATCGCAGGCATCGCATCCGCCATCATCGCTGTCACCGCCTGCCTCATTGCTGTCAACACCACCCACACCGTATTCTGATCGCGGTTCAACTGGCTACATCAACGCAAACCCCTGACTCATCACACCCTGCTCCATCACGTTGGGCAATGCTGGCGGAAGCTAAGAAATCGTGGTGAAAAGTGCTTTGTTTTCCCAAAATACAAATGAGAAAACTCAGACCAAGAAAACTGTAGATGTGAGAGGTAGAGAGAGAGAGATTGATGATTATGGAGGAAGCTACAAGCACCAGCACGCCGGTACAGCAGCCAAAGTCCTCTCTGCAGGCATCGCATCCGCCATCATCGCTGTCACCGCCTGCCTCATTGCTGTCAACACCACCCACACCGCATTCGTAAACTGCCGTACATGTTCGGATCGCGATCCCCTGCTCCATCACGTTGGGCAATGCTGGCGGAAGCTAAGAAAAAGTGGTGAAAAGTGCTTTGTTTTCCCAAAATACAAATGAGAAAACTCAGACCAAGAAAACTGTAGATGTGAGAGGTAGAGAGAGAGAGATTGATGATTATGGAGGAAGCTACAAGCACCAGCACGCCGGTACAGCAGCCAAAGTCCTCTCTGCAGGCATCGCATCCGCCATCATCGCTGTCACCGCCTGCTTCATTGCTGTCAACACCACCCACACCGCATTCGTAAATTGCCGTACATGTTCGGATCGTGATCCCCTGCTCCATCACGTTGGGCAATGCTGGCGGAAGCTAAGAAGAAGTGGTGAAAAGTGCTTTGTTTTCCCAAAATGCGAATCAGAAAACTCAGACCAAGAAAACTGTAGATGTGAGAGAGAGAGAGAGAGATTGATGATTATGGAGGAAGCTGCAAGCGCCAGCACACCGGTACAGCAGCCAAAGCCCTCTCTGCAGGCATCGCATCCGCCATCATCGCTGTCACCGCCTGCTTCATTGCTGTCAACACCACCCACACCGCATTCGTAAACTGCCGTACAGGTTCGGATCGCGATCCCCTGCTCCATCACGTTGGGCAATGCTGGCGGAAGCTAAGAAAAAGTGGTGAAAAGTGCTTTGTTTTCCCAATGCAAATCAGAAAACTCAGACCAAGAAAACTGTAGATGTGAGAGGGAGAGAGAAAGAGAAAGAGAGAGATTGATGATGATGATGATGATGATGATGGAGGACGCTACAAGCGCCAGCACGCCGGTACAGCAGCCAACGTCCTCTCTGCAGGCATTGCAGGCATCGCATTCGCCATCATCGCTGTCACCGCCTGCCTCATTGCTGTCAACACCACCCACACCGCATTCACCACCTACACCGTATTCTGATCGCGGTTCAACTGGCTACATCCACGCAAACCCCCGACTGGTAACACCGTACCTCACGCAACATAGCATATTACCTAGCAGTCAGGTTGCCTACAGGAAAATGCACTCTACCGAAGATGCATTAGTTCTAGCCGCCAACCGTTGGCTGATGGCCCAACAAGAACGTAAATACACGGGCATTGTGATGGTTGACATGTCAAAAGCGTTTGACCGTGTCCAACATCAACGTCTGATTGATAAATTATTCACCCTGGGAGTCAATGGCAGAGTATTGTTATGGTTGGCTAGCTATCTGTCTGGTCGTTCTCAGCGTGTCAAGTTGTGTGAGGCTCTCTCTGATGCAGTCCCATGCTCAAGAGGTGTGCCCCAAGGCAGTGTTCTTCGGCCGCTTCTCTTTGTCCTTTACACGAGTGACATTTCCGACGTCATACCTTGCATTGTTGTTTATCAGGAGTTCGCGGACGACATCATCCTAGATTTTTCTGATTCAGATCTGGACACTGTTTGCAAGACTTTGACTACGGCTGTGACACGTCTGTCCGACTGGCTCTCCGAAATTGGGCTTCTGTTGAATACCGGCAAAACCCAAGTCATGGTAATTCAACCCAAGTCATGGTAATTCAACCCAAGTCATGGTAATTCAACCCAAGTCATGGTAATTCAACCTCGGGGACTCACTGGCAACATACCAGTCGTTAAATGTAAGGATCAAGCCTTAACTGTTACCTCCACTGCCAAATATCTTGGCGTAACCATTGATGACCAGCTATCCTGGCAGCCACATGTCTCTTAGTGTTGTGCAGAAGGCATCAGTCGCCATCAGCCAGCTATGGCGCCATGGGCGATCTCTGCCCATAAGAACCCGCAGACTTCGGTACATTGGCATTAAGCAAGCACAACTAACGTACGCATCCAATGCATTCTTCCCGTCGTTGATATAGCAGCTGCGGAGTCGTTAAATCGAATCCAGCAAATCCGGAATTCGTGCAATTTTCCGACTTTCCAGCCGTGCATCCATAGCCCCCCTCCTCGTGAGCTTATCTATTCGATCTCTAACTCACATTTTTCACTACAAGGTTTTGTTTTTTGTTTTCCGTTGCCTGCATGATCATGCAAGTCCTCTTTTCTGCACCTACTTTCAGTTCACGGCCAATCCCGGGATGATCGCCGAATTACTCGAGGACAGGAACAGCGGCTACTGCAAGTGCCTTTCCTTTCTGGACCTTCCGGTCGTCAGTCATTGACATTTGTGGGAAGCACACTTTGGAATGCCCTTCCCAGTGATATTCGCCTCCACAGTGCGGCTTTTGCCTTTATACTGGCTCTGAACAGAATTAATTACAATTTTAACCAGTGTTAATCGCGCTCCTTCCTTGCTCGGCATCCCTACACATTACTGCATGTTTTCTCTGTGTGTTCTTCACTGCATGCTTACACATACATGCACCCATTTGAATTATATATAGTACATACTTTGTGAACAAGCGTTTCGGAGACAGCAGTTATAGTATAGCTACAAAGACAACTAATTGCACAGTAAGCATTTCCTATATGTCGACATGTATGTGTAAAATGTTATACCTGCTTAGCTTGCCCCCCCCCCCCACTGAATAGATGCAGTATACAGTCAACTTCGCTAATAACGACTGCGGGTATAACGACAATTCGCGAATAACGACATAGTTTTCATGCTTAGAGCAAAGTCCCATCCAACTGTGACACTTATATTGAGACTTCGGATATAACGACTCTTCGCGAATAAGGACACTTTTCTGATGCTCCGCCGCCGAGTGTCGTTATATCTTAAGTTGACTGTAATCACCTTTTTCGTTTCGCTCCTTTTCCCCTGAAAATTAAAAAAGAGGACCAAAAGTTTACAAGTTATTCGTTTTGTCCAACACTAACTAACGGTTATAAGCAGAATACTGTTGAGTCAAAAATGTGCAACAATTAGCACAAAACGGATAACTAAGTCTTGTAAATTTTTGGTCCTCTTTTTTTAATAATTTTAATCCTTGGCTCACCATCCGAGTTAAATCCTTTTCCCGTTCTTTCACTTTTATTTGTCCATATAAGATTAGTTTCAAGTAGTCCCCATTCCATTGTTACGTAGATTCACTGATGATTGTAACAAGAAAACAGTTCTGAACGAATCCTCGCTTTCCCTTTCGTTGTGTGCCTTGCGATAATCGTACAACATTTTACACATACATGTCGACATACATGTATATGAAATGCTTACTGTGCAATTAACTAATTGTCTTTGTAGCTATACTAAAATATACTTTGTGCTTTGGAATTATCGTGTTATGGTTCTTTTATTATTTCCTTCTCTCCTAAGGCCAGAACAAAAAATAGGCTTGTTTCCGGTCGGCAACCCCCCCCAAAAAGGAGACTCGGTCGGTTCGAGTCCTTCCAGCTCCATTATTCTAGCTCGTATCGACCTCGGAGGTTTTCGAGCCGACAGCTGTGGAAGGCATCTTCTTTTCTGAGCCGTTTCTGAGACTTGCCTCACCGACTATATAACCTAGGACTAGGGGGAAGTAGCAGAGTTCTACTGTCAAGTTTTTTATAAATTGTGGAGAACGAAGATTTGTATGCCTCCTATCAAATAGAAACGATTACGTTTGAAGTACACAGACGCTACAACGCTGGACATAAAATCAAGATCAGGCAACTCTTCTCAAAAATAACTGCCCAATTTTGACTCTGAATCTCATTACATGTATGCGCGCTTCCACTAGCTTGACAACTCCACAGTTCTCACTTTCCAAATAATTTCAAATTCTTACCTGCACATACGAATCCACTACGCCCTGCGCTCCTTGTCTTTGGGAAGATTGGACGGACACATCTCCTAAAGTAATCTGCAAAAAAAAACAGATGGATACACGCAAAACACGTTTTACTCAGCTACAAAATCTGGATACACACCAAATAACTTTTACAGAGCTACAAAATATTATTTTATGCTCTGGTGCATCGAGAATTTCAGGGCTCACAGTAGGCATGCAGGATCGACAAAAGCGTCGTGCGAGGGCGGGTTTGGTGCACGTGAGTCGCGTGACCCCGGGAGAGTACCGATCGTGTACATCCCACGCATCCAAAACAGAACAGAAAAGAGAAAGAACCAGAGTTGTACTCGTACTGTTCTCGTAGTTTTAGAGCCGATGTTCGCGATATTTTGGAGGAGAAGGCGAAACGCAACCTGTGCTAGTCCCAGTAAAAACAACATGCCATGTTCGACCAAAAGCTGATCCTACAACGAGCGATCGTGATGATTCCACAGGTAAGAAGACAAACAAACGAGTCAGAGCTCGCCAGGCAGGTAACGCCGAGAACATGATGATACCACACGGATCTGGTGATCGGATGGAGGTGAACGGGACCAGCAAATCCACCGGGCGTTTGTCGAGGGCCACTGAAGACCAGGTTTCCCAGGGTGCCAGTTCCTCCATGATGGCGAAATGCGCTGCCACAAGAACTCCAGCGAGAATGAAAGCACAGCAACCAACGCCGCGGGCAAACTGAGGAGAGAACACTGAACAATCTGTGCACAATGATTTTCTCTTCGACGGCACGCGTTGCTGTTCTGCTGCATGCATGCGTTTTTCTTGTTGTTTGATCTTCACACATTTTCGCGCAAGCGGTTGCGCGCCGCTGGGACTCGGGGTTACTAAAATCAGTACAGAGCATCTCCCCCTTGGTCGATTTGGACAATCTATGGCTCAAAATTTTCAGGAGACCCTGGCAAAGAAATTTACCGAGACGTTTTTGGATACTCCTTTCGAATGCTGTACTTTAACCCTTTGTGTACCAGCCCCATCTCGAACCGTAACGTACGTTACGGTTCGACGCACCGCACTGCGCCGCGCCGTTCGGCGGCGTCCTTGCTCCGATCGACTCGCGTTTTTTTGCGCTGGGCAGCTGAGATCCCACTGCAAATTTTGATGTATGATGTGGGTAGGTTGCCATTTGAAAGTATGGAGAACGATCGCGGCGAAAAGTGCGCTTTGCAATTTCAGCGCTCTGCGATATATTTTAGCAATTTCGATCGTGTTTTCGTTCGGTTACGCTGCTTGTATCTGGAATATAGCTTGCTCTAGCTGTTGTCGATGTCTACTAGTGATGGTGAACGCCAGGAGAGAGTTGTAGTAGCGATATAATCTCAGGATCTGAATCGAAAATGAGAATTTCCATCGCTGAAGCCATTGCCGTATTCGCTCTCCAAGCAGCAGCGAGAGGGAGCGCAGCGATGGCCTGAAATAATCAAGGCAGGTGAATTTCCCCACCCATCGACTATTCCTGGTCTTCTCAATCGCCAATACCCTCGCTGGACGCAAGTAGATAAGTGAAAAGTACATATTCAAATCTGACACAATTTCAAGAATTTGAAATTTTGATGCGATTGTTTGGCATCTGGTATTCACGCAATATGGCTCTTTTCCGTCCTTTCGCTATTGTTGAAGCATGCAACTGGCGGCTATACACTAGTGCAGTGGTCTCCTGTTGCTCTGTGTGAAGAGGGGCAATGTCAGCAAGTATATTCACGATTCCGAGTACACGGATCTAAATTGTCAGGAATATGGACAATTGACTCAGAAATAGGTATTCCAGGTATGGCCTGTATCTGTAGTTGTGTGCTCGGTCAAAATATGTTCTTACCTGGACACATTGATACCAACAGATTCAGAAAAACATAACTTGCATAGACAAAATGTGTCTTAGTTTTATGCTATAGGTCCATCATTACCGATGAGTACCCCGCGCATACATTAGATGCCTGGTACACAAAGGGTTAACTCACGAAGTTTACGCATATGCTCTGGCATACCCGTGTGAGCAATGAAAATTTGTTTCGGTAAATCTTTTGGAACACCTGTCATCTGTGCCTGGGCCAAGTCCCAGCTTCGTAGAACCTGGCTGAAGTGCTGCTAACTCCTTCAAACACCCCCTACTTCGAGCAAAAATCCGACGAAATGCTGACTGCTGATTGGCCAAGCTGGCATTTTGGAGCACGTGCACCGCCCCCATCTAATCGACGCTTTTCTACGCAACTGTGAGCCCTGAATTTATTTACCCGTGAGTTTTTCCCAAGTCGAGCATTGCAACAGTAGTAAGCCTCACTAGTTTGCTGGGTACAAAGCAACTAGAGCCAAGTAAGAACAAACACTAGTAGCGCACGAACAAATATTTTTTAGAACTAAATCAATTTACAAAATGTAATCAGTAACATCAACGGATGAGCAGGTTCACTTACCTGAACATCGTAAGATCTGTCCTTCGTACTAGCCTTCACCTTTGCGGAGATGTATCTAGTTGAGTGTCCCATCATACATGTACACAAAACTCTCTACACGGTCCGATGCGTAGGAGTTCTCTCCACGGCGAATTTGTTTGGCCTCAGAACCAAAGAAATCAACGATCGCCGCGATAGAAGTAACAGAGGCGCTGATCATGGCTTCCTGGCCACAGGCTAACACCGAAGGAGAGTATATCTTACTCGGCAGCAGAACTCTGAACTCTGGCTAACAACTAACAGCGAGAGAGAAGCGTCTTGAAGACGAAGAGAACAACATTCTCCTTACGAACTAAAACGAAACTAAGCTGTGCGCTCTCCAGTCAAAGTGATGCTTCTTGACTAATTCCCCCCCCCCCCCCTTTTCTGCACAACGCTGTCACTTGTCAGCACACACTGCCCAAAGCAACCACAGGTCTGAGGGTAAAATAGGTCTGAAAACAAAAAGGAAGAGGATAATAGTCGTAAGCCATGGAAGCAGTGACCTATCAGAGCATCCCTCGAACAGTTCTACGCCGAGGAAGAAAAGCACCTCTAAACTATGACTGTGGGCAGTCATACATGCAAATGAGAACAACAATGAGTCAGCGGCTAGCGGCAGCTACAGCATACTAATGCATTGGCAACCACTACACTGACCCAAGGTTTCGGAGAGACCTTCTAGAAAGAACCAAAGCGTCTCGTCATAACGTGTAAACACAGCTTCTAACACTAACAGCCACATAATGTGACATATACGCAACGTACATAATCATTGCTGCTGAGTCAAACACAGCTGGCAGGCACTGACAGTCTGTATACAGTGCCTGCCAGCTGTGTTTGACTCAGCAGCAATGTACTCTGCGTATATATATGTCACATTAGCCTAGGATTATCACCCTCATTATTATGATTATGCAATGTGTACTACACTCTACAGACGCAACTAATACTTGTAATCATAGTCCATCGGCCAAATCTCAGAAAGGGCCACTTTCGGCGAAGGTGATGCACTGAAGCTCCAACTAAACGCCCTTTGGCACACTAGCTCAGGAGACCCCATAGAATACGAATCCGTTTGTTGGACGTTGCCAATCCAGTCCAGGATAGTCGAACTGGGTCGAATACCTTCTTCCGATTTTCGTAATTTCGTCCACCATTACATCTTTCTCATCGACTTTTTTTCGCTTGGCGAATGTTCTTGAGCCGCTGAGCAGAATCTACGCACGCTCGAACACTTGAAATGCATGCATGTTGACGGTTCGCAAGATTCTAGCGAGATTGGTGGAAATCTATTATATATTTTGACATTTTTTGGGGAATCAGTTATCTGAAGTAGAACGGAAGAAGCTCATTCGGAGAAGACGGCGTGTCGCCGCTGTCGGATTGTCGCTGCTGTGTTTCAGACGTATTTGCTTGAACGTGCTATTGAGGATGGACAGAAGATGAAGTGACGGCTTTCTTGAACACGGACGTTTTGTCTACATTGTAGCTGAAACATATCATCTGGCGTCTAGAACGCAATTATTATGAGTTGTGAGTGCCAGCTGAGCTGAACACAAGCTGGACACCATTCGTCAGCTGGGAATTTGCATCGAAGCTCTTGATAGCCACGATAAGCATAATTATACAGAGGTAACCTTGTTTGACTCAATACGCATGCAGGTGATACCACTAGTGGCACTACAATGTAAATGGTGCAAAATTGATGCAACAGCGAATAATAGTACTTCGTACAATCACGAACAATTGTAAGGCAAGTGTTCATGCCTGTCATAGAAGAATTTCAGCCCGGAAGTCTTGTTGTCATGGTCATAAATAAAGTAGGACTTGAGTTGGCTCTGGACATAAACACACTTGTGGTGAATACGGTCATTATTGCGAGAAAAATATTTAGCCATTGTATGTTAACACCTGATGCCGCACTACAAGCAATATTTCATGTACATGTATGTGAGACTCAATTGCATCCACAAGGCCGTAGATGCATGTAAGCACACAATGCTGTACAGTATAAGTAGTAGTCGCAAATGTGGTGCCTTCCTGCTGCACATGCACATGCGGCAAGTTGGCAACGACACATGACCTATCTGCACCGCACAGCGTGAGCTTAGAAAGGAACATTGCACACATAGTGCTATTTGTGTTCCGATATCATTAAGCCGGTATACATGTACTAGTATCCTTATACATGTACCTGGTCACTCGATAGGCGATTCCGACTGTACTAATCTTATCCATATTACCCGATAGGCTATAGCACACTGCGTCAGATCACTATGCAACAAAACAAGAGCTTTGGAGCGAATATACACTGAAGCAAAGTAGGTTTCAACGGTACAGCACTAGTCACGATGAGGGGAGTTACGAGGATGGTCATTGGTTAGGCCGTGACACATAGATGATGATTGTCAATGATTCATGCATGGTGGAAAATTACCACCAATGGCGATGATATTGCTTTCACAACAATGACATCAGTAGGAGCAGTGACACAACCTTACTGCTCCAAGTAGGATTTACAAGCGAGTGAAGGGAGAGCAGACTGGTCTAATAGCAGACCGGGTCTAAGCAAGGAAGTAATCGGCATCAGAGGTGAGCTTGCACATCAGAAAACAGATGATGATCACCAAACACAGAGAAGTTGGCTATGTGTATGTTTGTGTCACTGTGTGTGCATGTGTGTGTGTGTGTGTTGGTGTGTATGCGTGCATATCTGTGTGTGAGAGAGAGGCAGACAGACAGATAGCATATGGTGGGAGGGATCAAGGTCTGACCTCAGAATTAAATGCTGACGGTGTGGAATAGCAACAGTGCGAAATCGGGCAGGGTGGTTAATGGCCCACACTGGAGCCGAGTAGGAGCGCCAGTGGTTGAGGGCGAGCACAGGAGTAGCAGCAGCTCCAGCCTAGGAAGATCAGCTTCTGGATGAAAATCTCCCGGACACAGTAGGTACCAAGCTTCACTAGCAGATTGCCGGCAGGGGTGCACGGCGAGCACCCGTACATCCCTCAAGCCACCAGAGCCGCAGTACTTGGACACGATCCAGGTGCTTACCCGCCAACAATGCTGAGAAGGCACTGGAGCCATACAGGAACTTATGATCGAGCATGACCACAGACTTGAAATACAGGGTCCGGCGTTGAATACCGAGACAGCGACGTCTCCTCCACAGAACACCACTCAGCCCCACCATTGCATTATTTTCGCTTTTTCATGATTTTTACAATTGTGTTAGAGCACACAGCACTCGATGCAACATTTACCAGTGACTAAACAACTCCGCGTCTCCGACCATAACTGCAGCGTTCCCGTGAGCCTGTTGGATTTCCGTCAGCCTGTTGAGATTATCTTCATCTCGTCACATGCGAGCCTGTGTGTTTCATCCGTATCGTGGCACAATTACACAGACACGATTTCCAACTCAGGCCGCTTCCGTTGCTCCAAGGGCTGGCGGTAAGAATTGCTACGCCGTCTGTGGCTGCATGGGAACTTGGCGAGTCGTCGTCTTTCTCCATAAATCCTGATCGTCACGGGAACAACAGCCACTATTGCCTAAAAACTACGACACAACAGTATCAAGCTCGCCCCAGCAGAAGGACACGAATGACGAGCGCTAAGACGGAGAAAGAGAGACAGGGTTAGCGAGAGCTGACTAGTGCAGGTACGCTGTCATCTCCTGAGGTGGTGGGCGAAGCAGCGAAGTGAAACGAAGGAAGATAGAACTTATTAGAAGGCATACGGAGCCACCAAAACCTATTGCCTGTCACATACTAAGTGCCATTTAGGGTTGACAGCTGTCAGCTGACAGCCTCAAAAATTTGAAAATCTGCTCAAAAAACTCTCGATCAGAACTCTGCGCACTCTCAAATGGAGCGCACAGTAAAAAACTCGGCGACGAAGAACGCTTCGTATCGATGCCCTGGACTGAATTCGGCACGTCCAACAAACGGAATAGTGTTCTCTGATATATTCTCTACGTGCTGGGTATGGTCGCGTTTAGTTGGAAGCTCAGTGCATCACCACTTTCGATTTTGAGACTTGGCCGATGGACTATCATCCAAACCACAGAATACACTAAAACTAGCACTGATGGCATGACGTGACCTGCAGGTACTGCATGCAGTACAGAGTACATGTACAGTGCTAATACTGGAAGCAATAGCCACAAGAGGAAGTACAGTCACGCCACAACATGCTGTGACCATGGTGACCACCATGTACCAGTGGAAACACGACAAGCGTGGGTGACGCGACTTTTGTTTGTCACCGTTTGCTCGTTGCTACGCGTACGCGTTGTCAAGAAATCGTGACGTCATCACTTCGGATAGATCTAGGCTTAGGCCTGCCGGCACTCCCGGTCCGGCAGCCCCATATAATGCGTCAACGACATTGACGCACTCGACATGCATACAAAACTATGCCTGGCATGACGGGAAGCATCAGCCCACGGGGATTCCCCATGGCCCTAAAGCCTAGTTCACATTCGACGCAACGCCGACGGTACGGGGCGTAAAGCACTAAGGCCCGTAAGGGCTTGTCGGGAGGGCTGGGGTGACGACTGCTGCATGTCGTGTCGTACAGGATTTTACAGCGCGCAGTGTTCGAAATGCTAAAAATGTCCAAGTACGAATCGGGAGTAGTCGGCGCACGACGCCGTCTCCTGTTCACACTCGAATTGCAGCCGTTTTGTACGCTTGCGTCCCCGTCTACGCCCGTCTACGGTATGAAAAGTTGGATCGATCCAACTCTTCCCGTCGCTTCCCGATCTGTACGGTAGTACGGTTGTGTTCCCGTTCCTGGTGTTCACATAATCATTGGACGCCGTCAGACCGTCCCGTCGCTTCCCGTCGATCCTTATGTCGCGTCCCGTCGCGCCCCGTCGAATGTGAACTAGGCTTCACACAGCCAAGGTATGTAATGATCCTATCGCTAGCATAGCTGTTAAAGAGATCCACGTAGATCTACGTAACTAATAAACGCGTGTCCCATTCTGCATTCATTGGCATTATTTTGATTTGAGAACTGCGCGATCGAAAACTGACGGAAATACACGCGCGCCGACAATGCCGTCCGCCTCCGTCAGAACATCGTCAGGTGCATTTTTCTCTTGCGCAGTGAGTTCCTTTCGTCCTCGGATGACTTCTCCGACGAGGACCTACAGTCCATTCATCGGAAACTGGCCCGCTGGCTTTTGAAAGTCTGATTTGAGCCGAATTGAGGTTCAAAAACCCACTTTAAATCTCAAAAATCTGGGTTTTGGATCTGCTTCTCCATACATTTTGCCATGGCATACCTGTCCCAATTTTGTAAAACCTGGCCGAATTTCTATTTCCCTGTTCTTGGACTTTTCTGGCCTCAAATGTGGCAAGGAGTAATTGCACGGGTCACACAATGCAGGATGTACTCTTGGTTTCACGATATCTACAACTACATGTATGTGTGGGAGACACGAAAAAGTTAGGGTGCCAGGTTCCAATGAATGGACTGTAGCAGTCATTCGCTCTGGGACCGACGACAGATAGATAAATACTTCGTTCCAGCCGCCGATGCAAGCGAATTTCAAATAAAAAAATTTAATTACGGAGCAGGACGCACGCCAAGTAAATTCTCACCCAAATATGGGGAGCGCCAGCCGCTGAAGACGATGTCGTCGTGATATACCTGGAAGAATCTGATGGTGCTTATGGTGGGTGTTATCAAAGGTTTTATGGTGGTTCACACACGTCCAGAGATACCAGTTAGTTGGGAGTCGGATAGTATACATTCAAGACGAGGACAGATTATTGAGAGACCAGCAAGGAAGAAGGAAGGAAGACAGGAAAGAAAGCCATATCTGGAATTAGCTTACACTGGCAATGTACATGGAGCTCCATCCTTTGAGACGCTAGCGCTATCTGTCATGGAGCCCAATCCCTAGAGACACGCTGGCTGCCATCATGACTGGCTAGTTGTGGCGGGCGGCAGGAGCAGCGGAGCTGGGGCAGGGGCGGGTGACGGCGGGTAGCCCTTTCCCAAAGGTGCTCTTCTAATTCGCACTTAGTGCTTTTCGCGTCCCTCAAAATATGCTGAAAAAATGCTCTTTTTTCAGTGAAAAAAGGGCAAAAAGTGCTCTTTTTCAGTGAAGCATAGCCATGATACATGTTCAGATATGAACCCAAGCTGAGAAATCGAAAAAAATCGAATTTATGGGTCCTCGAAAGGCAAAACAGGAAGTAAAGTTCAAAAAACCCACTTTTTACAGCATTGTGTACACCGGGTACAAGCTTCACCAACTTGTTGCCCCCCCCCCCCCCCCACAAAGCGTGCCAAGGCCCATCGAGCACTCGGAAACTGTGATCGCATGCACGAGGAAACAAATTTTAGCACTTTTTTCAGCTAAAAAAGCTCAAAAAGGGCGATATTCACCAAAAAACGCAATAAAGGGCGAAAGAAACGGGCTTTTCCAAAAAGGGCGAAAAAGGGCGAAAAAAGGGCGAGCACCTTTGGGAAAGGGCTAACGGCGGGTGCTCCTTCAGATACACTAACTGTAATAGGCAGCCGCTTGGTATCAGGAGGCACACACAAGAAGACTGACTAATATTATGTTCTTCGGCTCAATCTGCCTGAAGTTATGTACAGTGTTGGCCAGATGTTTGGGCCTACCCAAGAGAAAACAGGTTTCTAGAGAGAATCTTTGTAAAGTGCACGAAAAAACCTACTGAAGTTGACTGTCTATAGAAGAGATGATATTCTGATCCATCCTTTGACGGCTACATAGTTGTAAAATAAAATAAAGTCAAATTAATCGAAAAAGCGTAGGCCCAAACTTACGGCCAAAATTGAAAAACAACAAAATCTGGGTGACTAGCTGATTGACATCAACTAAAACTAATCTAAACGATTTGTTTCCATGCTAAGAACCTATCAGTGAACTGTTGCGCAATTTTACCACTTAGTAGGTACTCCCTTTGCCTTGACGGCAGCCTCCATGCGCGCCGGCATGGCCGCGACGGGTTTCGCGGACTTGTCCCTGCTGATCTTCCGCCATGCTCTCTTGCACACTTCCCCAGGCTGTGTTTCTGTTGATGGGACTTGGGGAACATCATGGCAGAGTCAATTCAGCATTTCCCACAAATACTCAATCGGATTTAGGTCCGGCGACTGCGCCCGCCGCTCCAGTACGCGATATGGGCGGTCCGCCAATTACGCCTTTGCCGTGTGTGCGCGCAAAAATACATCATCCAGACCGCGCAACACATCAACCATGGACGGCTGCATACTGTTCTGCAGTATTCCTTAGTATTGGTCTGCTTTCATCGCCCGTTAACGTTGTAGAGCCGCCCGAGACCGTTGCCGGCGACGCGGTCCCATATCATGATGTAGCCACCACTGTGCTTGACTGGTCCAACAGTACACTCTGGCACCAGTTGTACACCTGGTCTACGACTGAAATACACCACACCATCTGGTGCTCTCATATTAAATTTAAACTTGTGGGACCACAGCACGTTGCTCCACTGGTCCACAGTACATCCTGGGTGGGGCCTGGCAAAGACCAGTCGTTTCTTCAATTTTCTGACTGATATACGGTTTTGTTGTGGTCCTGTAGCCTCTCAGGCCAGCTTTCAGCAGTCTGGGACGTTCCATACGGCTCGGGACATGTTTGCCACGGTTTTGCACCAGTCTGCCTTGAGCTCGTACGACAAAATCCTTCTGCTAGCCAGAGACATCACCTTGAGGCACCTGTCGTCACGAGCAGACGTCAGCCTTGGATGACCAGAACGAGGCGTATTCTTGCAGCTTTGCGTCACTGCGAACCTGGTGACAATTTTCTCACCGTACGCACACAAACGTGGGTCAAATTGGCGATATCATTCGACGAGAGGCCATCACTATTCATCTTCACTGTCAACTCCCTCACGTCAGAACCAAAGCTGCTTGGATCGACCCATGGTGAAGGAGAAATGTCAAAAACAGCAACTAAAATTTGTTGTTCGTGTCGTGAGAACCACCACGTGTCGTGTAGTTGAATTTCCCGCTGGTTTTGCATCACACATTTTTGTACCGTACCGTACCGTACAAATTCGAATATTTTGGCCAAAAATGGACCGTATGCGTGTTAAAACAAAATGGCGTCACGATTTATTGAAAGACTAAGTGGTATAGTTGGTGGTACGAATGTTCAAACCCATTTGAATTTCATACTGTTCGTCTTCTTTTTGACATGCTCTCTTTCCATCGTCCTTAGCTTTTGTTTGTTGAGAGCTGTTTTGGCTTTCTCCTATACCTCTGGGGGATGCCAAGTGATGGTTTTGAGAGGCTGGCGATGGCTGTGAGCGAGAGTTTGCCGATCGGCGTCGTCCTCGCTATAGCGATGAAAATACTAGTTACTGCGCACCTGGCAGATATCACAACACATCGGAGCGTCCAGGAGCAAAGGAATCTTGGGTTTTCACTGGAATCTAGTTCCTCCAGCATCGTGTAGCCCACCGTCGGTGAATGGCGGTCCAGAGAGGTCGAACCTGGTCTTCTGCAGCATTTCGCAGTCCTGCGAGGCACACTGAATACGCCTGTCATGTATTCTACAAATAAAAATCACGAAGTAGTGGACTTTACAGTGATGAGTCTATCCTGTATGCTGCAAAAGACGCAGGAAATGTGACTGGTGTCCATACACTGGACGCCAATATCATCCCAGTCTTCTCCTGCAGGATCTGTTTGACATTGACATACCGGTATGCAGTGGGTCGACATTGGCCTGGTTTGGCAGCTATCTGCCTGGGTGGATGTAGCAGGTTTGCATTGGCGCTTCGTCCAGTCCGACATTTTCTTGTAACTGTGGAGTACCGGCAGGGTTTGAGAGGTTGCTCGTGCTGTGAACACATCTCTACCGCCTGTCTCGTCCTGGAAGTGCCGTCTCGCCGCTTCCTTGCTCTACAGTCACGCCGTTATTTCGCTTTGTTTCGTGGTGCAGCTCAAAACCTGCCCAAACAACTGTGAGCTCGCAACATGGTATGGACAAATTGCACCACTCATGCTGGTTAACTAAAACCGGGATAGTCGAGTAAGCGAGTTCACTCCCTGGGCCATGGCAAGATCTGTTCAGCGCGGGCTATTCCAACCTCCAAGTGCATAGTCACCGATCGATCCATGCGATGGTTGTTGACCTACAAAGAGCCAAGGTCTACGAGTACTACTATTGGATGCTGTCTACATGCAGTCAACAAAATCAAAGTACCTCAGTATGCCCAAGAATAGGGCATGTGCATCTATAGCATGACACAACAGGGGTTCTGGCGGCACCTGTCAAACAAGCAGTAGCGACTAGTGCCAGCTACCTATTGGAGGCTAGCCGCTACAGTCTGTCACTGGAGATAATTATTATGTTCACTGTTTAGACTGAGCACAATCAATGATGCCCAATCAATCTGCCCAATGTGTGTTCTGTTCCACCTAATTATAACGTCCCATCGCATCAACCCTACTACACGCACATGTCGTCACTCTAGCACGACTTGTGTTATTATTGTTTATTTTGATTCGCACGATAAGTAGAGTACAATAAACGTTAACTTGACCGAAGGTTAAAGGCGACTGCAGATAGAGGAACACATCGAGGTACAGGTACCGGCATCAATACAGTATCAGAGAGAAACAAACAAAAATGAGAGGTACGCAGAAAAAACTCTCGTAAGCCCAAGGGGAAGTGGTTGATGAGGGATGAATGCACTCTCCACGCTCATCTACACTGTTCGTGGAAATGCACACATACATACAATAATATACAACATAGCAATAGCATGCACAGAACCGAACAATTTCATGTTCACACATGCAAGCACAGACCTGAACATTAGTACCAAAAGCCGATACAGACAATATCCCCATACACACAGACGCACACACACACAATGTCCCATGTATGCGCCCGTGGCGAGAAAAGCACGCAAATCTACAAATGCACTGGATGTGAACCCACAGATTTTCTCTTATAGCAACGATAGCGGATCTGATTCTGAATGAAACGCACACACAACACAATCATTGAATGCTTATCCGCAGATGATGGCAGGTCCTGAAAGAACAGGCAGTGTTCCAGTGATGGGGAACAGAACTTCGAGTGGCGAGTGAGGTATACACACACACACACACACGTGCGTGCGCGGGCACACACAGCGGCTAAAGTATTCAGAAATAGAATCGACATCGTAGTATTCATTGGTTGGGGAATGGAAAGGAAAATAAAACATTGCTGTAGGTTATTGTTGTAAGGACACTGGGAGCACAACAGAAAGGTAAGCAACTTGCTTTGAAGCAAAGAAAGTTATTATTCCACGGATCTCAGAAGGAAGGAACGTTCCAGAATGCTGCACTGGCAACAGGCGGCCTGCATGTGCGCGGCCCCTGCAGTCGGTCCAGCTGCCGGCCTTGCAATACTGAAAAGAATGTGCAGTACAGCATGTCACATAGTATCGCAGCCTGGACAAATAGGCGCTGGGAAGTCCTAGTTATGTGCTCACCTACACCACGATGCACCAATCTTCTGAGCTACTTTGGCAACAACTTTGTCCACTTGAGACTCCCATGGGCTGAGCCAGTTGTTGAGGGCTGCATCAAGGTGGACGGCAATGACCGCTGATGGCAAGGTAATCCATGACACACAGTCACTAGGGCATCGTCAACATGGCGCTGAGGCTGGATCGATAAAATCAACCTTTAGGCTGCCGCGGGGTTGACAACGAGGCCGCTGTCTCGAAGCTAGTCAGTCAGCCTGGTCACCGCCATTGACGAACCAGTCGCCACCGCCAGCAGTGGCGGTAGGTTGTGACAAGTGTGGTGCAATATTGTCAGCAAATTCAGTACTCAGGATAATATGAGTGACAAAGGGAACGTTGTGTTTGATAATATTGAAGTGAACAGGGATGATCACAAACCCTGCGCGTACTCCACCGTGAGTTACAAGAAAATTCCGGACTGGACGACGAGCTAACACCAACCTGCTACATCCAACCAGGCAGATACTATTACGATAGCTGCCAAACCAGGTCAATGCCGACCTACTGCATAATGTCAATGTCAAACAGATCCTGCAGGAGAAGACTGGGGTGTTGGCGTCCAGTCACTGAGTGTACAGACACCAGTCACATTTCCTGCGTCTTTTGCAGCATACAGGATAGACTCATCACTGTAAAGTCCACTACTTCGTGATTTTTATTTGTAGAATACATGACAGGCGTATTCAGTGTGCCTCGCAGGACTGCGAGATGCTGCAGAAGACCAGGTTCGACCTTTCTGGACCGCCATTCACCGACGGTGGGCTACACGATGCTGGAGGAACTAGATTCCAGTGAAAACCCAAGATTCCTTTGCTCCTGGACGCTCCGATGTGTTGTGATATCTGCCAGGTGCGCAGTAACTAGTATTTTCATCGCTATAGCGAGGACGACGCCGATCGGCAAACTCTCGCTCACAGCCATCACCAGCCTCTCAAAACCATCACTTGGCATCCCCCAGAGGTATAGGAGAAAGCCAAAACAGCTCTCAACAAACAAAAGCTAAGGACGATGGAAAGAGAGCATGTCAAAAAGAAGACGAACAGTATGAAGTTCAAATGGTTTTGAACACTCGTACCACCAACTATACCACTTTCAATAAATCGTGACGCCATTTTGTTTTAACATGAATATCGCGGATTTGGGCCTAGCTTTTTCATGATTTTCACGTGAAAAATTGTTTTGAAGCGCACGTGCACTGTAGAAAACTTATCTCCCGCGTTTTCATCGGGCTTGCAGCAGGTTTGAAGATAAACAACCTGGCAGAACCACTATATTGTGCCAAACCCCAAAATATTATAGGTAGGCCCAAACTTCTGGCCAACACTGTACATGTATACAACTGCTCCGGCTCAATCTGCCTGGAGGGACTCTGAAAGGAATATGACTGCTCCGGCTCAATCTGCCAGGAGGGACTCTGTTCTGTTCTGAAGAAATGAGTAAAGCATGGCAGCTTTTATAGGGCGAAAAGGAAGGAGATCATCATGAGCCATGAGTCATGAAAAAGGGCAGAAGTCTGTTGTGTTAGTCCAAACAGAACTTGGGAAGGCATAGCAACCGTGTGTAAATGTATAAGGATGAAAGAAGCAAACGGAACTTTGGGGGAGAACAGAGGCCAGGGAGGGCATTAGCAAATGGCTGCAAGCAGGATCTAGAAAGGGTCATGACTGTCCGCATGACCTCAGTCAGGGTCAGGGAGGTACAGTACAACATGTGGGTGTTAGTTCTACATGTACATACAGGTGTGATGATCTAAACTAGCAAAGATATGTAGTATGCAATCCAGCAAGCGCAAGAGAAACACAAGTGGTGAGAAGTGATATACATGTAATAATATTAGCTTTGCAGGCTTGTCAGCTAAGCTTAGGAGTGACAAGAGTCATGCAGTGCGTGTACGTGTACATGTGACATGATTAGAGGTAAAAATAAATGTAGATGTAGTAGTCAGCTACAGTTCAGTACTAGCAAGGCAGGGATACTACACTAACTAGTTACTAGTACTTGAGCCCTCATACACACATTATCAGCGAAACGTGGATGAAAACTAAAACTAAACTTGACGGCTGTCACAAATGTGTAGCGGCCATTACGTCGGAAAACATGCAACTAGAACAAAACTTTACCGCTGCCATCAATTTTGTAGCGCCATTGCTACCAATGTAAAACAGGTGGGGTCGAATCTGACAAAGTTGACTTTAAGTTTAACCACCGCTGCCACCAATTTTGTAGCGGGCCTGGAGGCAAAACAACCTAACAACTCGAAACTAACTTTATTAACAACTCTCTCACTCTCTCTAGAACGGCAAAACTGCCTCTAGCAGTAAAACTCTGATCTCACTGTGAAAGATAAAATAAACGCAATTTATGGAAAATAATCACAAACAGCAACGTAATAATATACCATGTATACTGTCATGCGACCGTTGTATGGTAGAACGAACGTCGTATTGAACAGTACGCTGAGCGTATACCTATACGCAAATGTTGAGCTTGTAGCGTGACCAACGCTACACAGCCTGTTTGAAGTGATTTTCTTACACACACACACACACCATGCACACGGGGGCGCGCGCGTACATACACAGTCCAGACTTTGCAGCTACATGTAGCTACGACTCACGTGATTCATTCATTCGCCGGCGCTCCGCGATCCGCGCCATGCTTCACAGCCTTCAGTCTGTCTTCCGGACAGCACATGCACGTAGATATCTACATAGTCATGTGTAGTCACGATGTGTGACTGCAGATTATCATGATTATTGTATGCTACTCTGCACGACTGCAGTCTGCAGAGTGCAGACTGCAGACAGCAAGCCAAGACTGCAAGACTACACGTAGTGCATCACTCATATTCAGTCATAATCTCCAGATACCAGCTGCACTCGTTTGAACTGAGACTGTTTCAGTGAGGTGTTGCACTGACTGACTGCACTGTTTGTGTTCGGCATTATCATGATTATTATGCATACTGTACTACTACTACTGGTACTAGTCTACTTGTTGCGCCTGCACGTGGTGGCAGTCATCGCTCTGTAGCTGTACGGGTTCAAGTAAGTGCATGCTGCCAGAAAAAAAGTGAAAACGATGTAACACTACATTAGTTAGAAAGTAAGAATGTAAATAATTCAGTTAGAAGTCCGGCCTCTTAGCCTTGTGACTTAGTCATGTCGTGTCGACATGCTCGCTACAACAAATGAATGTAGCGGCGAAGATGCAACGGTCAAGTGGATGAAACACCACGAGGTGACATCGGTGAGCGACAATCAGCGCGACTCCTTGACCCGCTGGAGGACTAGCTACTTCAGATCGCAAGAGACTCCGCGATCCGGTGTATCGTATATGCATAGGACATAGCGGAAAGGCCCAGCACCGAACGGCGAAGCATGTTGTACCCAAGTCGCAGAATCCTGATTGCTGGAGCGGCGGGACTATGCTTGATTTGGGCATGCTTGCAATTCGTTGTGCCAGAGGTAAAACGAATGATCACTTGTGTTACCTAGGGCTGAAACGATCGTGCATTTTCACCTACAGTATTGATTACTCGGTAATTATCTAGTTTAGGGTCCCAAATTATTTCGCACTTTCCCAATGTTCTGTGTACTTTCTGTGTACGTGTGTTTCGTTCCTCTCGAACTCTTTGCCGCCACACGAACTCGCAGAGGTAGGTTGGAAACAACTCGCGACTCGGCGAGACGTGCCGAAGTTGCGTTTGAGCTGGCGCTTCGCACGCATCCACATATTTTCGACATTGTTGGTATGGATGCTTCAATCATCCGGATCAACAAAGTGGTCGTCAGTTATGTCACATGAACACGCACACGCAAGTACTGCACCTACTTCAAAGTAGTACCACTCCGCGGCACTCGGCTACGTCTCAATGATTACAATTACCACAAAGTCAAAGGAAACAACTCTAAGGACACTAAACTAATGGTAACACTCAACCACGCTCTCAAGTACACAGAACACTGGGAAAGTGCGAAATAATTTGGGACCCTAAACTAGATGATTACCGATTACTCTTAGCTTTACCGATCGATTCATCGATTACATGAATCAACCGGTTAGCAAAATTATATTGCCAGGATTTTGTGCAAACATTACTCTGTTTCCACAACTTCACAAGCTATGTCTTCATACAGGTAGTGCCAAAAATCGTTAGTGAAAGGGTGGCTCCGAAACATGGCAGTTTTGAAGTCAATTGAACCTGAGAACATGAACCATACCCCTTGCAGCTGCATACTCACAGCGGAAACTGATTCAAAGTTTCCGTACTTTTCGGATTCTAAATCCCTGACGATTAATCAGACTATCTATAACGTAACGATTCGTTGATTGTTTTAAAGGAATTATCAATCGATTAAGCCCTACCTTTGTCCGATTATTGTAGCGACCGTCCGTAATAGGGCTTGAAAGTGATGATCTCAAAAACAAACAGGGAGTAGTAAGTTGACATCAGATTTCTATTTTGGATCCACTAAGGTGTGACTTTGCTATTGGAGAGGTTAAGTTTCACGTAAAATTCTTACATCCGTGAACTTTTACGTCAAAAATTCAAAAATCTCACGTAAAATTTGACGTGTTTTACGTGAGTTGACAGTCCCGCACGTAAGTTCGTGACGTGGGTTTTTGGAAGTTTCGCTTGGTTATCCCGATCGAATTTGTGTGAGTTTCCGTAGTTTTATCGAGTTTTACCGAGTTTGTTGGAAGATTTGATATTTGTGTGAACTAAACCCGAATCCTGCCAGGCAAAATTTCACGTCATGTCGCACGTGTAACTCAACCTCTAAAATGTTCACGTAACGTGAGATTTGCACCGCGTTTTGAAAAAAGGCAAAAAAACATGTAACTTAACCTCTCTATTGCCTCAGTATTTCGGTGCATAGCAACCCACTCATGTCCTATGCATGTGTGACTTTTACTTCGCCACCAGTTGTCACCCCGCCCCCAGTAGCCAAATTAGTCAGTTTCGCCGTCTACATTACCTTGCTGTGAGTAAGACCGCTTGAAATGTGCTTGGATCCATACAAAAACTGGATCCAGTTTTTGAATTTTTGAAATTGTTGCTATGCTGTGACGTAGCACTTTCAAGCCCTATTACCGAAACACGTACATGTACATGTAGATGTACATAGTGCAGTGCTGCTCAATGAAATCCCATGTGGCGAGTCAACTCGGTGCCCTGCGCCAGTGAGTTTTCCAGTGCAGATCTAGGGCTGCACAGGGTTCGGCACATACAGTCACACCTCGCAAAACCGCACACATCCATTTTCCAGAAAAAATCCCGCATATGCGAGGGAACCGGATAATCCGACACACATATTGTATGTATGCATGGCATATGCTGTAAATCGGTAACCAGCGATTTTCTTCCGGATCTCGGCATCCGGATAAACGAGGTCTGCCTGTACTTGACACATCGGCCCGGACTTCCATGAGTCTTTACTTGATTGTAGTTGCTGTAGAAGTTTATTTACCGTCGCGCCACAAACATGCGGTTTCCTCCTTTGATACATGTGGACGACAGAGGGAATGAGAGAGAGAGGGGTGGGGGGGGGGGGGGGAGCAGAAATACGGAGAGAGGAAGGGTAGGAAATAAATAAGTGAATCAACCTGAGGGCTACACTAAAGCAAAAACGGAATGGGAATATACTTGATTGGTTTAAGCACTGCAATGAAGAGACCGATGCAGCACCGTGGCAAAGTATTGTATTTTCCGGAGTATACTCCGCACTCTGAACACTCTAATTTCATACCAAAAAGGGAGTGCGGCTCACACTTAGATGACCAAATTGACAGTGATAAATAGGGAAGATGTCTGTATGTCGTGGCCAAAATGGGGGGGGGGGGGGGGGGGTGCGGCTTTTACTCCGGAAAAAAGGTATTGTGGTAAAAATACGCCTGACGAAACGGTAGAAAATGAACATATTACGAAGTCTAAAGGAAGTGTTGAGCGGGTTTTGTGGTGTCTAACGGCGACTGCTTGTATGATGGCCACACCGTTGCTTAGGGGTGTCGGTGAGAGTGGTCACTATCTGATTTTCCCCATATCATTCGCTCAAACTGATGAGCATCTGGGCTCCTCGATTGCAAGTTTATGCTTGAAGTACAGTGAAACTGGTCTAAGGCGACCGCACAAGCGACCTTCAAAATGCAGTCTCTGATGCCAGGTGGTCTCCTTATCCAGGGTCAGTTACCTGGAAATAGCATCTCTCGGTCCTGGTTTCAGTAGTCCTCTAGGACAGGTGGTCGGATAACCCGAGTGGTGGCCTTGACAGGTTTTGCTGTATGTGGATACAGTGGGTCCTGCATCCCGCAAGCCTGTCACCATGCAGTGTCTGCTCTAGGATTTCAAACCAACTGGATACACGTGTACCTAGCACAACTCTTGCAACCGCAGTAATACCTGTAACTACAGACCACCGTGACTAGCGACCAGCCTGCTACTACAGACCACTTCGCCAGGCACGGACGGTCTCACAATCATAATAATGGTTGTGCGTTGCAAACCTCTAACTAAGGACCACCTGCCACTGAAGACCGCTTTCTCTGGCCGCAAGGGGTGGTCGCTAGTCAAAGGTTCTACTGTACATGTAGGTCAGAGCTGGGTGCGTTCAGGTGCGACCACTGTACATCGGGGAGTCGTAAAATATTTTACAACTCCCCGAGGGACATTAATTTGCTTGTATGAACGTACCCGGAGCACTCTGTCGTCCGCGCACCTATACGCGCTCGCACTAGCTGCAGCCTGTCATATCAGAG
Organism: Sycon ciliatum; assembly: GCF_964019385.1. Classification (NCBI taxonomy): domain Eukaryota; kingdom Metazoa; phylum Porifera; class Calcarea; order Leucosolenida; family Sycettidae; genus Sycon; species Sycon ciliatum. The sequence continues at coordinate 16,148,610 of NC_088654.1, read as the reverse complement.
TGCACCTGCCCCCCCCCCCCCCCCGCCTTCAAGTATAAAAACGCTTGGTAGTTTCACAGAATGCGGAATCTCAAAAGTCCTAAAGGGGAAGTCAAGCCTAAAATCAAATTTTCACCGGTTGTAGTCTTCGGGGTGCTGAGTCGAATGGTCTTGGTCCGAGGAAGCTGAGACGCTCCGTTCCTCCTTTATCCCCAATCGAAAAGTATCCTAAGCGATCTCTGCTTGGACGATTACCTTACCATAGTGTAGAGGAAGAGCATCGCTTACCTATCGATTTTTCGGCCGATCGTGGAATCGTACAAAAACCATCAAAATCGGCGCAAAACATTGCCTCGTGTGGAAGGTGTTGTTGAACGCGTTTCCAACAGCATTGTGTGGGAGTGTATAGGTCCGACCCAGTCGGCCGATTTCTTGTCGGGGTCGGTGTAGGAGCATCAGCCAAAATATTGGCCTAGTGTGAACCAGGCATAATGTTTCTCACAGTCACCAATTTATTCAACATCCCAAAACTCTTCCATCAGTGGTACTTTTGTCGTAGTATGTCGCATTCTTGTTTGGTTTCTTCACACTTGTGCCTTTCACCATTGCTTTATGTGTACGAGGGTATGGCTTTTACTAGTGGTGTGCGCGGGTAGTCGGGTACCCGTGCTACCCGTGAGGACCTCGGGTAGACGGGTACAGAATAGTACCAGAAAACCCGAAGTCGCAGATGACATCATGTACAGTGCATGTGTACAAATTCATGTATTACTATGTCTACCCGGTGTGCAAAGGAAGAGGTGCATTGTGGTGTTACCATGGAACCATAACCCAACTGGGTACCCGTGCTACCCTTGGAAAACTACCCGAACCCGAAACCCGAAGAAAATGCTACCCGACTCAGCACTAGGTTCTTCACACGTGCGCGTTTCACCATGGCTTCATGTGTACGAGGTTCTGGCTTTTACAGCGGTGGTTTGGCTACTCTACTTTGAGCTGTTTTGACCACACAGTCATACTGTGTATAATTCATGGTGCCGGGCTTGGGCAGTTTCTATTTTCCTGTATTCCACCTGATGAGAAGGCAATGAATGTACAGCCAACTTTGCGTATAGCGACACTCGGCGGGGTATCAGAAAAGTGTCCTTATACGCGAAGTGTCGTTATACCCGAATTCTCATTACAGTGAAACCTGTCTAAGACGACCGCTCGAGGGACCTTCGAAATGTGGTCTTTGTTACCAGGTGGTCTCCTTATCCAGGGTCATTTTACTGGAAAGAGCATCCCTTGATTCTGGTTCCAGGGGTCTTGTAGGACAGGTGGTCGCCTTATCCGAGTGGTCGCCTTATCCGAGTGGTCGCCTTATCCGAGTGATCGCCTTGACAGCTTTTACTGTAGATGTTTTACAGTGGGATGTGACTTTGCTGTGGGCATGGAAATTCTGTCGTTATTCGCGAATTGTCGTTGTATCCGCAGTCGTTATTAGCGAAGTTGACTGTACATATAATGAGACTTCGGGTATAAGGACATTTCGCGAATAAGGACACTTTTCTGATGCCCCGCCGAGTGTTGTTATACGCAAAGTTGACTGTAGCCAACAAGTATAATCCCTACTTCAATGACCACCTGTTAGACTTTTTATCATGCTCTTTGAATGCAGATAGTCTGTGAGAGCAGGCTGGGCTTTACACGGTCAACACATTTGGTGCCTCTAAAGATAGTGTTGCAGACCAAATGGTCAGTCGCGTGTCAAAGTTTCACCTTATGTTTTGCGTAAACAATTATGTGTTTCCTCTGCAGTTGTCTCATTGGCTAGCCTCTGAAGCTGTAGATGTCGGTGGCTACCTGCCGGCACGTTCTCCGCACACTGTTCCCGAGCTGGTGGATGTCAAAGGTAGTGGGGGGGGGGGGGGGGGTATTAGCTGGTGGATGTCAAAGGTAGGGGGGGAGGGGTATTAGCTGGTGGATGTCAAAGGTAGGGGGGGGGGGGGGTATTAGCTGGTGGATGTCAAAGGTAGGGGGGGGGGTGTGTTAGCAAGAGTACATAAGCCCCAAGAGTGTGCCACTCCAGCTATGGGGTCTGCGACGGCAGAACTTCACATCACGTGACGAACCCGTACACATTATTTGTACTCTGTGCATGATAGATACAGGGTTGTACGCAACCCAGCTTTGGGTACAACTCTCTTGCGGTCACTTTGCACTGTTTGCCTGTGTAACCTTTTGAACCATGCAACGTGATGTGAAGTTCTGCCGTCGAAGCACTGCATAGAGGTTGTGCAGGCAGTTGCACACTCTTGGAGGTTATGTACTCTTGGTATTAGCTGGTGCATGTCAAAGGTAGGGATATTTGTATCACACTGGTAGCACTTCTTGGCAGATATAGTGCCGGATAATGCCAGAGTAAAACGTCTCTCTTCTCCGGTTTGTTTTGGTGCTGTACCGGCACAGTGTTGCTGACACCATGTGGTCAGTGTAGTGCTGGCAGACTCACAAGCATAGCTACGACTGTCCTTGTAGCGACCACCTTTTATGTCCATTATTTACTTTTTGATTCCAGCTCTCCTGGTATCTAACTTTCCATTCTCTCCTTGCTACTGTTTCACTCTCATCCATTCTGGTGGTTCTGTGCTCTCAAGAAAAATTATGTGTTTGTGTGTGTGTGTGTGTGTGTGTGTGTGTGTGTGTGTGTGTGTGTATGTGTGTGTGTGTATGTGTGTGTGTGTGTAAATATGTCTTTGTGTGTGTGTCTTTGTGTATGTGTGTGTGTGTGTGTGTGTGTGTGTGTGTGTGTGTGTGTGTGTGTGTGTGTGTGTGTGTGTGAGAGAGTGAGTGTGTGTGCATGTGTGTGCGAGTGTGTTTGTGTATGTGTGTGCACGCGTGTGTGTGTGTTGCCGTGGTCCAGATGTTGGCAAGCCACGTCACGTTCTCATTCTGATCAAGACAGGTACAGACAGGAAATACAAGTGGAGACGAAACAACCTTCGCAATAGCTGGTTTTACCGGTGAGTGGAATGGAATGCCGTCGCGCCTGGTCCACGCTAGGCCGATCTTTCGGTTGATTCTCCGACACAGATTCCGACATGAAATCAGCGGACTGGTTTAGACTATCTGTACGCACACAAATTTGTCGGAAACGTGTGCACCAGGCACTATAGAATGCCATACACTGCAGTACACTGCTGCCAACTTTCTGTACTTTTCCGTATTTGTAAAGAAAACCACTCTTTCGGCTGCACTGCAGAATTTGCGCAAAAAAATGGCACGAAAATTGAAAAAAATATCGACTAGCTGAGTAGGAGCATGGCCAGTGCAAGCTGAATGATGAAGTTCCTTGCAACATCAGTGGACATAGAAGTGTGGCGGACCTGACTGGTCATTAGCGCGTATACTCACTGTAGTCCACCTCCACTGTGAAAATGGACGAGAAGTGCTCACGGCTGCAAGGTGAGCGTCCCATGGCCGCTTGACATCTCGGCGGATTTCAATGTTCACTGCAGTACTTTGCTAGCGCCAAAACACTGCAAGATGCGCAAAGCAGTAGTCCGAGTACGCAAACTAGAGGACGATTGGCAGTGCTGGCAGTGCGCATACAGATAGAATATACATGTCCACGTCATGTTTTCAGTAGGGGTGAAACGAGTATATCGAATACTCGAGCGCTCGCTCGAAAATTTGAAACGAGCGAGTACTCGTTTCGCAAAATACTCGAAGTATCCTTTGTACAGTGTATTGTATGCATGTACATCAAGCATTTCTCTTACTCTGACTGGTACTGATAGTCCATGCAAGCGCGAAATTACTGCTTGTCCCTACTTACCAGCAAAAGACAGTAGTTCAGACTATGTCCTGCACCATGCTGCATGCAAGACTACACGTGCAGCGGGTGTACTACGTTCGGTGGTGCGAGAGTGTGTGCAGTGCATTGTTTTATTTTGTCAGTAAAATACTCGTACTCGCTCGAATACTCGCTCGTTTTTTCAAAGAGTACTCGAGTCCCCAATTTTGGCACTCGTTTCACCCCTAGTTTTCAGCGGCATTGGAAACTGTCAGTTTGCCACTGGAGACCTATTGAGCTTAGTTGCATACGTTTGGCACACTGTATAAGCAGAAATATTCGTCTGGAATTTAATTTCGTCTTTTCCATTTTTTTTCATCCAAGGAGGTTTTGGACTAAATAAAATGCCAGACTAATTTTGTCCAGCTTTTCAATACCCATTTAGGAGCTGCATCTGCGCCTTGATCCTTGAAGGGTGGTGGCGTTCCTACGGATGCGGAAAACTCGGTTTCCAGCCGAGTCTCACGCGAACCGTGGCAATTTTTTCAATACACTCTTATGATCCCTGGACAAAATTTTCAACCGGAAGAACTCCCTTTTTTTGGAGTTGGACGAAATTATTGACCGGCGAGATTTTCTGCCTCTACAGTACTACTGACTATTTACGGCACCTTTGCATTTTTTTATCTGATACGAAACTCGCACAAAGAAGTGTAAAAAAAAACAAGCTAAAAAAACAGAAAAACGGCACCTTTGCATACAGTAAAATCAGTTTTTGCAGGACTCTGTATCAAGCAGAATCCTGTATTGATCGGACAAGTTTTCATGCACCAACGTGCTGTGGATCAAACGTGCATCCCTAGGTCAAGCGAAAACTGTCATATCAAGACATTCTCCGCTGCCCGAAGGGTGTCCGGTTAGTGCATGCACCTTGTACTGTACTGTGTAAACATAAATACTTGTTGGCGCTTCAATTTCATCCTCTTTGGTGGTCCAAGGCGCAAAGCCCGGACTACAGTCCAAGTAATGACCTTGGGTACAATAACATCTCTCAAGTAACGACACAATCGTTAGGCCTGGTGATCATTTGACTGCATGCTGTCAACCTCGCGAACAACGACAACTTATTACTTACGAGTAATGGCGCTTTTCTCATGCGCGATCGAGAGTCGGTATTTCGGAGGTTGACTGTACATCAATTCATTGACAAAAGCTGGACAAACACGAGTGTAGCATGTTGTCAATCCCTTTCGATCTTGTATGTATAAACTTTGGCCGAATAAATTTACTGTGGGTTTTAGTAGTTGGATTGACCTGCTCACAGACAAAAGCTTCTGCTTGGATTGTACAAGTGGAATATTAATTTTTATCAGTGAAGCATTTTAGGAAGGTATGACCCCCCCCCCCCCCCCCAACCATCCATTGAATGTTCTAGATTTTCACACAGGTGGCGAATGGTCGGCACAGCTTCTTCCTCTTCTGTTGATTATGTGTACAGTCGTCCCTCTCTAATCCGGCACTTGTTTATCCCGAACCCTTGCCAACCGGCGCACTTTCTGACGAAACCGATTTTTTCGTTCAATTCCTACATCTTAATCCGGCACTTGAATTCCGCCTCCTGCAGTGACTTTTTGAAACGAATCGCTCAAACTGCACGTAGTTTGATTTCATAATCCGGCAGTCGTAAATCGCGTACCGTACAGGTCTCCTTGCCATGCCAGGTTAGGCTTGTCAAGGAGACAACGGCAGTCAACCATACTTTCTTATTTTAGCAAGGAGTAGTGTCCTGCCAATTTTCATGCGTGTGTGTGTGCGTGTGTGTGCAAGAGTACATGTGAACATGTTCTCTGTTTTACTTTATCACTTTATCACTGTGTATATTCCCGGAGAACAATTGAGAATATAAAGCCGTGCACCAAATACTTGGGTCGACACGGAAAAACCCTGCGTTTTGACGTACATATGATACATGCATGCAATTGGGTAGGGCCGGGTCAGAGGGCAGGATTTCTTAATCCAGCACCCTCGTTAATCCAGCAGAAAACGCCGTAGCAAAAGGTGTCGGATTAGAGAGGGACGACTGTATATGGATTGGCAGCAATATCCGTTGTCGTCTTTGTTTTCTGGTCTACCTTTCTGGTTAGGTGTCGTTCCGGTGAATACTACCCGCCAAACGTGAAGATTCCAAAGCACCTCAACAACATCAAGCTCTCGTGTTACTTCATCATCGGCGTCAAGCACATCTCGAAGATCAACAACGAGAGTCTGGAAGATGAAAACAGGAAATATGGCGATATCATCTATGCGCGTGATATTAACGACCTGTACTCAACGTTTCTAATGAAAACCGTCTGGATGCTGAACTGGGCAACGCTCGCGTCGACGCGCCGATTCGTCAAACGCAAGCAGCCGGACGTGCCGGTAACGCACGTTATGCTGGCCGACGATGACACGTTTGTTACGCTGTCGCTGTTCATCAACTGGGCGTCGCGGCTGCCGCTCGCGCGTGTGTTCACCGGCCACGCTCACCGGTTCAGCCGCCCTCTGTACTGCCACGAAAACGCGCACCCGAACTGCATCGACAGCAAAGCGTACCCGTCGCTGCGCCGCTACCCGCGCTACCCGAGCGGCTTTGCCTACCTGCTCTCCTTGGACGTGTGCGTGGGCACTGTGCAGTCGGCCATCCGACACTCCGCCATGGACTGTCCGGTGCCCGGGAACAACGAGGACGCGCTCATGGGCCTGCTGACGGCCGAGGCGGGCTTCACGCTCATACACGAGCCGTCGTTCCACCACTTCGCACAGCAGGTTTTCCCGTGCCCAGGCGATGGCGTACCGCTGATGGTGATCGGCAACGCACCGCAGGGAATTCTCAACATTGTGGCGCGCAACGAGCGCCTGGGCGAGAGGAATCTCTGCAGGGATGTTGTTCGCTAGAGTGCAGCAAACACTGTTCAACTCGGCGTCCGCTGGGACCATAGTTTGAGCTGACTATCCCCAGCAAAGCCAGGAATTTCCCAGTCTGCGTGCATGCACATATTTGTGTACATAAGAGGAAGTGACATAGTATGAACATACATGTATGGACTGCTGGCTCTTGAGATAAATTCATAGTATTTTTTTGCCTTTTCTGCCGGTATTATGTGCATGAATCCGCATCTTGCAGCGCACTTTATAACAGTACTTATTGGATTCTCCAGATTACAGTATTTTCAAGAAAGCAGAAGCCATTGAATAGGGCTTGAAAGTGCTACGTCACAGCATAGCAACAATTTCAAAAATTCAAAAACTGGATCCACTTGGATCCAGTTTTTGTATGGATCCAAGCACATTTCAAGCGGTCTTACCCACAGCATGGTGATGTAGCCAGTGAAACTGACTGATTTGGCTACTGGGGGCGGGGTTACAACTGGTGGCGAAATAAAAGTCACACCTGCATGCGACATGAGTGGGTTGCTATGCACCCACATACTTAGGCAATAGCAAAGTCACACCATAGTGGATCCAAAAATAGAAATCTGATCTCAACTTACTACTCCCTGCCCGTTTTGACGTCATCACTTTCAAGCCCTATTGATCCAGTCTCGAGCGGTGGTCCTGTAGTGATCACACAATAATAATAAGGCCAAACTAAAGAAGGTGTGTGGTTCGACTAACATGGACATTTTTTTTACGGGCGGGCGGGCGGATATTTTTTTTAAATATAATTTTTAGTACATGTAAATACACTGTACTGCCTTTAGACACCCAGTACATCGGCATTATTACGCAGTGTTATGCCATACATGTTGTATAAAGGGATCACTGGCTAATACTTTGAAACATTGTGCAGCTCTGGAACGAGAAGAGAATAACTTCAAGCGGTGACTCTGACTGTCCAAATCATCAAGCAAATGAAGAACGATGCGAGTTGAAAGTAAGTTCGGGAACTACTTCGAAGTACAAATTGTACAATGTACCGGTACATGTATTGCTAGTTTGGTGTCGGCGTGCACGAATACATGGGCTTTTGCCATCGACGCTTCCTGTGCTTGCACACATGGAGCAGCAACTTACCGGTACAGGTGAAATATCGTTCCCAATACACGAGGAAAGTGCAATCTCGTCTGTCCTTCATCCCAAAACAGAAGGCCGTCCTTAATCTGGAACGAGGCAATCACTCTCAACCGGACGGTCACTTCAAAATAAGTCTCGCCAGTCTGCCGGTGGTCGTATCGATCGAGTAGACTCTACTACCAGCACAAGGCAGCAGTCGTACCACTCACTGCACTGCACTGCACTGCAGTACTACAAGTACAACTACAAGTCAAGTCCAAAAGGAGCCGCCTGCGTCCGCAGACTCACACTGCACAGCACGTAGACGTGGACGTGTTCAGTCCACGTACGTCAGTCACACGACAGCCCGCCGAAAAAAAGTAACGGTCGGGCTGAAAAATGTATGGTCGGTCGGGTGAGTCGAACCAAAGACCTTCTTCAGTGTGGCCTAACAACACTAACAGCTTGCGTATATAAACGTACTCAGACGGTGAGCCAAGGAATATATGAAATGGAACGAGGAAAACGACGGGGCAAAAATTATGCGTTAGTTACGCAGGCTGGTGGCACCTTGTGCACGTCTGACTGTTCAAAATCCGGTTCAGTTGGTGGACTCTATACAAACGCATAACTTGTGCCCGGCCGTTTTCCTTGTTTCTTACTCAGATTTGAGGTCTACGCACCTGTAGGTGAAATACTTCCATTCGTGTCTCTGTTTAGCGAAGACGAAGGCCTCACCACTCGTAGACATTGCAGTACCAATAGCCATTATGTCCACTTGTGTGTTGGAAGCTAGAGGTTACACCTATTTTTAAGACTGTACTCTGGGGCCTAGCAAAATGGCAATCCTTGCAGTCGGCTATTGCGTTTAGTAAGACTAGTTCAGTAGTTGCTTGTACAGCTACTAGTCTGTATCGGCTATAGCGTACCCTTTTGATTTCCGTGATTTTATCACTATAACCGATGGATCACTATTATGCGATACGATTGATTTTTTTCTTTTTTCGATCGACACATGAAAGGCAAGGAAATACTTCCAGCATGGCGTTTTGACAAATGAGCATGCTGCATAGTTGACAGTGCCCGCATTTCCTTAAAAAATTCTGTTATGTACATTTAGAATCAACTCGTAAAAGCTCCAAGTCAATCTCCCATTGTCACAAACCTCGTTTATTCAACATAATCATATCCTATCCAATAAAAACAGTTCATAAAAACAGTTCATAAAAACAGCTTTTTAGGATCGGACCCAGTCCGCATAACCAAGAGAGCTAGCTCCCTTGGCTGCTGTTGGAATATGCAAGAATGGGCCTTCCAGATAAGGTCTAACAAGGAGAAATGGCAATAGTTATGAAATGAACACCGGTAACCATGGAGACAGACCACACTCTCATTATAGATACTGGTTATAAATAGACCGAATAAGGAAAATGATCTGATAGCCTATGAAGAGTAAAAGAAATTGAACCAATGACAACAAATACTCGTCCAGCACACGAGTTGTCATAGCAACACAAATAACAGCTGTCCACTAATTTTGTTGTTGGAGATTGAGTAGGAGTTTTTACTGGTTGATTCTAAATACATGTGTAGTATCCCTGCCCGACCAATACGGAAGCAGTACGGAACTAATACGGAGCTTTGCCTAGTGTATCTCCGTATGTAAGCGGCTGCGCATTTCTGTTTTGATGAAGATTAGATTAGATTAGATTAGATAGCAATGAAAGCTAACTCGAGGAAGATTAGATTTTGATAATAACGAGCTATTCAACCTCCAGGTGTGCACCGGAGAGAAAGTCAGTTATTTTGCCGTTTCTTCTTTCACTAATAATAATATCTCAGGGAATACAATAAATGCTCCGGCCTTGGGTTTATGACCAATAAACCCTCGGCCTCCTCATTTATTGTATACGTATAATAATTATTATTTATCACTATAAAAATAAGCAACGTTAAGAAAGTAAAAATATAGGGCCTTTGATATTATTGCTACATGTATTTTTAAAGTTATCACTGTAGCCGATAATAATATGTACACGTATAAAATACAACCCAACAGTACAAGCGTACTAGTGGGATGTATTATACTTATGCTGACCTTCATACATTCTCAATCTCTAAAAAGGAGTTTGTATGGTGGTGGTCTATATGGGGTTTGTTTGAGGTTTATATGCCCAGTATAAACCGCCAGCATGATGGGCAAGTTGACTGGAAGTTTGTATGAAAGGTCAGCATAAAGTGTGTTATGCATGTTTTGATTCGTTGTTGCCATCATAATATCCGATATATCATTACATCCGATAAAATTTAATGGCGATAATATTGGTTTTAGTGATATTTTTACTGGATAAAATACGTTTTGCTTTTGATATTTCGCACCAATATCACATATTCTTATATCCGGTCACTATCCGATACAGACTGTATGGATGTTGGGAGCCAGTGACAGAGGCTACATCATGTACATGTACATCATGCATTCATGGTTTTTTTGACAATGCAACACAATTATTGTGGAGAGGTCACAACAATAAGAGACAAGATCAAAAGGAAAGCTTTACAATAATAATAATAATAATAAAACGTAGCCTGTAAAATGTAAAAAGTCACTGAGTACAGTTTAATTCAATATCCATGTCCAGTATTTATAATAAAATAATCTGCTGCAATTTATATGTTGGACTCAGTAGAGCGTCCAACCCCTATATGATGTCCAACCCCTATATAGAGTCCATTGGTCCAAAATCCACTGTACAGAGTCCAAACTTGGAATCAACTGTGAGCTCAAAGTTTCGATGGACATCACTCCCTGTATAGAGTCCAGCCAATTGGCTTCACCCCTATACATGTATAGAGTCCATTGGTCCAAAATCAACTGTACGGAGTCCAAACTTTGAAATCAACTATAAAGAGTCTATGTGGACAACACCCCCTGTATAAAGTCCAGCCAATTAGGCATCCCCTATCGAGTTCGAAAATAGACATAGGATCTGCTGTAAGCAGTGAATATTAACCAGAAAACGGCCTCTCCCTTTAATCCTTTACATCATTCACTTCTCAAGATAAAAAAATATGTATTGAGACGCCACTGCAGCCACTTCATTACATGAAAAACCCTACAAACACCATCCTCAAATCAAGTGGTCTCTTCGCAGATGCTGCAAATTGCAATATCTCAATCATGTAGTGTTGCCAAATTATTGTGCACGCACACACACACATGCACACACCCACACAACGCCAAGAAAATACCTAGAAAAAAAACCAAGAATCGAAAGGGAATGGAGAGCCCAGGATTAATTATTTGTTTTCAAATTATTGTGCGCGCGCGCGCACACACACACACACACACACAAACTTATACAACGCCAAGAAAACACCAAGAAAAGAGTAGAGACACAATACACACGCAACTCCAACAGCCATGCAAACGTCCACCCATTTACATGTAAAGTCAAGAGGGATAACAAATAATTATACGAAACGAATGCGTACGGGGACGGGTACACGCACGTTTACATACACGTAGTAGTGTAAGAGAGTAACATAGTGCAGTGGTCAGCATAATACTAGTACATGCTGAGAGTGCAATAGCAAGCTTCACCATTGCTCATGGCCATGCAAATGTTCAGCAGCACTCAGTTCCGCAAGCTTCTGAAGATCAGCACACCTGCAACAAATAGATAGCACAAGGATACGCTTATTACCGTAATGATGCATGGGAGCACACAACTACCAAGTTCTCAACGAATGTGATGCTCAATGAAAATCAATCCACTCAAAGACTTGTGAACAGGTGATGGTGGGGACAATAATCTATTAGTAATACGAGGAATAAGATCGTTTGTGCACACTCAAGACGCACAGACACACCAAAATACATGTAGTGTACACAGTGTTTCACTTCACTGCAACTAAATTGAAATGAGATGATTTGAACAATCTGTACAGCGTTGCTGTCAGTCTTCCCCAAGATGGAAATGCAATGATTTGTTGTCACGAGGCAGTTTCACTGACACAATGTCATGTTCGTGACATCAAAACGGTTACTTCAGGGAATACGAGTACTAGCTACGAGTATTAGCCTGAGAAGCTTTTTCTTGTCATTGGCATACAAGCAATCCTCCTAGTCCTACTACTACTAGTACACTGGCACTGCGTTTGTGGATCCCATTGTATTTGACATCATACTACAGGAAGAGTGTCGTGGAGTTCACATAATTATCACAGGGATAAAAATACATTTCTCATGAAATAAAATAATAATTGATGATAGCTAGACGATCATAATATACGATTGATGCAAAGTCCTTGCAGTCCTTGAGGACTATTACGAAGTGGTTGATTACTTTTAGGGCATTCATTCAAGCAACATCAAACAAACGCGATACGCTCCTTGAAAATGGAAAAAAAATTCAAGCATAACGACAGAACAGCAGACCAATCGAAACGAGTAAAAGCTTCCTTACCTCAGTCATCGTCCTGCCATGTAGTTGCACAGCCTTTTGACACGGTGGTACAGGCAGCTCTTGTCCAGTCAAACAGGGGTATCCTTGTGGCGTCGAACGAAAGAGAGTGTCAGTGTATCTGACTCGTCAGATTGCAACTGTGCTGAACTTTTCTCTTTCTCCGCTTTCTGCTTTCATCCCTCGCTCTGATGAAACCGTTCAAACGTCTTACTGGCAGAAATGGCCAGCCAAACAGGGGATCCTTGTGGCGTCGAACGAAAGAGAGCGTCAGTGTACTTGCCTCGTCAGATTTGAACTGTGCTGAACTTTTCTCGTTCTGCAATTTCTGCTTTCATCCCGCGCACCGATGAAACGTCTTCAGAGAACCACAAGACGCTTTCCAGATTTGATTTTGAACGTCTCCTTATCCTCCTTGGTTAGGCCGTCATCACACCATGTTCTCCGACTCCCGTTTACGTCTACGTCTATGGTGAAAAAACCAAAACGGGTGGTCGTGTCATCAGACAGGCACAGTTCTTGACGCGTACACGCAGTCAGGTTTTGTGGAGAAATTTGAACCCACGTACATCGAAGTACAGGGTCGCTCGGAAAAAGGCTGGGGGAGATACGCACGTTCATACAAAAAGTCGTATACCCCCCCCCCCCCCCCCCTCTTTTTTTTACAGTATACTAGTAATCAATCAGTAAAATCCAAAGAAACCGCTAGAAGCAGTATGCGTAGTAGTCTACGGCCAAGATACCAGAAACCGTATCAAACTCAGCACGGGGTTCGAGGTACTAAAACGATTACCAAATTAAGTCAAGGATTGACCATTACATGCTGCATTCTGCCACTGCTAACGTGATCGAAGGGCAGCCGTTGATTCTTGACGCTTTGTGCCGATGACCTCTCAGGGCTGTGACTGCGGCATTGACCAGTGCAAAAGACAGTTGAGTGCGGATGTATGCCATGACGATAGAGAAAGGCTCGGACCTCTTATCGGCCAACATGGATGCAATCCGAGCGTAGAGATTGCCAGCTGCCTTGCCATGACCACCTGTAGTGCTGAGCACGACCGGGATGAATGATCCATGCTCTACCTCAACGACTCTTCTCTCATAACTTCTTCTCTTTTCCTTTTCGTGCTTGCGGTACACTGCCGGGATTGATGACTTCTGGTTTGAGGGGGCAAATGGGTTGAAAACCCGGACATCAAGGAATGTCCTCTCAAACCGTCCACCATACAATCCACTGACTGCGATATCAAGGCGCGCGTTGTCGTCGGTGATGGTAGATCTCAAGGGGAAGTGTTCCCCCGAGAGAGGCTGGAGATGGGGTTCGACGGCTACATCATGGGCAACTTCCCGGAGAAGGTGGGCCGTGATGTCCCGAATCTTGTTGTGGCGGAGAGAGGGATAGCCGCCCAGCGAGCAGGACAGGGCATGGGTGGTCGTGAACGACTTTCCACATGCACACGTTGTCGGGAGATGATCCGGCGTCCATCCATATCGGAGGCATAAGGAGTCTCGAAACGCCCCCTTGTGCAACTTGAAGCCGAAAACTGCAAGTGGCTTGGATGTTAGCCAGCTTGAGGCACCCTTCTCTGACGCGAGGTTCACGGCATACTGGATGTCTGGGTCCAGTTGCTGAAGCAGTGCAGCCATCTGCTCATTGGCCAGTTGCGTTGACTCCTTTCGGACTTCTGACTTCAAGAGCTGCATAGCCACTCGAACTCCGCCGTTGTTGGACTCCTGTCTGAGGATCTTGTCGACAAGAGGTTGGGTGATGATGCTGGACTGACGGAATTGGTCCTCAAGATGAGTGGGGTTGATGAGACCCAATCCACCAAGTCTGCAGGGCAATGACAGTACGGCCCTGGTTTGGTCACCAGGCGGGCACCGGCCGGTAAGCGCGGGGATGAGCTGAAGACGTACGACGTCCTCAATGGGCTCGAACAGCGGACCTGTCGCCGGGATGGTGCGAGCGACAAATGACCATTCGTGCTTAACACCATTGCAGAAAGCCGTGTATGCCGCTTGTGGGTGGCTGAGGGCGTACTGGGAGAGCACACTGATCTCGTGACTCCATTTCTGAACCTTGGTTGACACATAGGTTTTGCAGAACTCCTCAGTACCAAGGACCGCGCCAAGATGACGAAACCCATCAGTGCGTATTTGGACCTCCGTGTCGGAGAACAGCTTCCTCGCCTCGGCCTCATGCTGTGGCTTCACAAGAAGAACGGATTTCGTCGCGTTTGTGAAGTACCCGTACAATGGACCCCGGTCCACAAGAATGGACCACCACTTCCTCAGGCGCTTAATGGTGCTTGCTGCGGCAGAGTCATCTGCATACCAGGACTGCAGAGCTTCAGCAATGGAAGCCTCGCGGATGAGGGGGACCGTACCCAAGGCGTACATGGGCATAGCGAGCGGGTCACCTTGGGTTGTCCCCTCACACGAGAGGATGGTCTCGCCATTGCTGAAGAGCCTGGCTGGGCTGCGGTAGGTATTGACGAGTGCCGGTGCCAGAGGTGGACAGAGACGTTGGACATTTTGCAGGCATACTGATCGATTGAGACGGTTGAAGGCATTTGATGCATCTGCAAACAGAGCCCCTTCTGTGGAATCCTCACTGAATGCATTGCGCATGGCATGAATGGCTGCCTCAATGCCCGACTCTTGGCCGCCACAGAGTTGAAGACATCCAACGGCATCCTCTATGTGGGCTTTGGAAATCTTCAGGATTGCCTTACTGACGATGCGCCGTACCACCTCACCGATACCGATGGGCCGGACACCTGGGTCCTTGTCCAGGGGTATAAGGCGGCATGCAACAAATGACTCTAGTGAGATAGGATCGATGTACTGTGTGGCAAGTCTCCGGGCGCAAGAAGCCAATGCATCACACAGACTGTCAGATGCAGCCTTAAACGATGTGCAGATGTAACGCCAGTCTGCCGCATCCATACCAGATGGACCTGCAGCGCCCTGAGTATTGAGGGCAGCCTGTCGGATGACGTCTCGATTGAGGGCAGCAAAGTATGTGTCGTGGTGGGGCTGAGGGACATCTCCCGGTAGAACAGCCTCAGGGTGGAGAGGTTCGGCTGGTGGGTGTTTCTCCTTGAGTGTATCTCGCACGGACTTGCCCTCTATCATGTCATCCAGGGATAGGACACCTTTGGCTTGGTCCTCTGACAGCATGCGCAGGCCCGACCGGAGCTTCCCTTCGTGAACGTGAGTGGCAAAATGTCTGGCATCATCCTGTGTGTCGCGCCGTTGCTGATTTTTGCCTGCTTTTTGCTGGAATTGCCGCTGGATGGTCCGAGCTTCCAGCATAAGCTCGTTCACGTTGCCTTCTGCCCACAGGGCAAGACGATGTTGTAGGCGGTCCCTGTGGACTTTGTGGTCTTTGCATTGGAACGGCTGTTGCAGAAGGAGCTGTGTGGCGACCATTGCAGTTTTAATTGCAGCACCCTCTCCTGCCCCCCTCTCACCGAAGCATTGGTAGAGTGTCGCCATTATCGATACAAACTTTGAGCCTATCGCTCCCTGAGGTGCTCTGAACAGATTCGGCTTGAAATGGACTATCTCTTCAAATGCTGCAGAGATAATCTGTGCTGTGGATTCAGCATCGTGGGTTCCCAGTTGTAACGTGCAGCTGCTGCGTGTGTACAGAGGGAGTGACAGCTGGGGCTCCTCGTCGCCTTCCTCTGCAGTAATTTCCTGCGAGTACGAGCCCGCTAGGTCGGCCAGTAACTCAACTGCCTCAGCTGTCGAAGGCATGTCTGCAGTGGATTCATCTTGCAGCAGCGTGGTCGCAGGCGAGGAATGGACTGTGTCACGGTCGACGGCCGCACTAGCAGTATTAGCAGTGTCGTCTATCTGTAGTTGTCGGTCTAGCAGGTCCCATGCCAGCTGCTGAGACTGAGTGCTGACATCAGCTCCTGTACCCACGGCTCTGCCGCAGGCCGCATGCCCTGCCGCCATTACCGTATCGCCCGTACCCGTATCCTGGGAGGGTGGTTTGCTCGCCGAGGGTGGTTGGTTCTTGCATCTCCCATTTTGAGCAGGGCCGCAGTTTTGGCAGTTCCGTCCACTCTTTACGCAAGCACAGCCAACACAGGAGCCTTTGCCGTTGCACCGACAACATTGGTGGCCGCCCTGCATGGCGCGCTTGGCGGTAGGACGCGCACCGAACTAAAACTAATCGACAATCTGCTCAAACGCCCGGAGCTGCAAAAAACTCAACTCATCTCTCAAGCGCGATTTTTCTCTCTCTCCATACCACGTCCACGTCTCCCGTTTCCTCTGCTCCCGTTTTCACCCCGTATACGGATCATCATGACAACCGACCAAAAACTCCTTACGTGGACGTAGACGCAGCGCTTTGTACCATGTAATGGTGTGATGACAGCCTTAGCTCGAGACAGATTACTGTCAGCAACTGCACAGCCATGGCTGAAGTGAAGAAAGGAATGCGCTGCCACGAGGCAAGCAAAACTGAAAATGTGTTCTCTTTCGGGCACAACACACAGGACGGCGTGACTGGATAAACTGGACTCCGATCCTGGACCGTGAATAGGGGACTTGTAGAAAAAGTGTACTCCTTATAGGGGATTGCGTGGCAGGATGAAGCTGATCAAAACTGAGTGGACTCCTGGACTCTGTATAGTGGATTTTGGACCAATGGACTCTATACATGTATAGGGTGCTGGACATCATAATTATAGTGCATGGACTCTATACTGAGTCCTACATATAGATTCTTTTTTGCACTTGCGAAAAGAAGAGGGTCGAGGGCCCAGTCTCTACCTGTCAAGATGGTCTTCTCGTGTGATGTTGTTGTCCCACGGCATTGTTGCACAGCCTGTCACTGCGAATCAGTGTGTCAAACAAATAATTTATCTCATTGTCAGGACCAGAGGCAACCACTGAACCAGCAACTAGATTTTTCTGGAGAAAATCAGCAAACATGCAGGGCGGCGAAGGCCAAGTGAGAGTGAAACGTTGAAATACTAAAAATACATGTAGTTTTCGCTGAGAAGCTGTGTGCAACAGTGTAGTCCACAGTCTCTGTGTTTTGCTGGCTGTGGAGCCTCGGTTACGGGTAGGTTGTAGTGCAGTACATCCCTAGAAACTCGGTGTCCATTCATTTCAAACAGAACATAATAATTATTTGGCTTCGCAATAGTCAACAACAACAATAATAATTATTGTTGTTGTTATTAGATTTTGGCTTCTGCAATAGTCTCGGACGATGGAGGACGGGGAACAATCGCCACCTTCTCGACACAACGAACAAATGAATGTTGGTACTACGGCTGATGGCGATGAAGGCAATGCACAGACCCAGCCGGAGAAAGCTGCTGCTACTCAGGACCAATCCACCACCGCACTCCAGGGCGACGAGGCTGAAGTGCCGGACGCTAGCACTGACGACGGACACGACGCGGCGCCGGGGAAGAGTGCACCGAGCGAGGACAGTGCACCTAGTGTGAGTAGTGATGCACCTGTGCCATCGCCAGCCAGCAACGAACCCACCGTAGAACCGCGCACACAGGTCGCAGGTTCCGACGAGTCCATATTAGATGTGTTGATTGTGGGGGCTGGCCTATCGGGCCTTACAGCTGCCTACACGCTGAAGAAGAAAGGAAATGAGAACGTGGAGATTGTTGAGGCGAGCGGTAAGAACAACATCCATACACTCAAGACATTTTCGAATTAAATTTTATCAAATGACTGATTTTGTTCATTGCCAACATCCGAGTTTAAATTTACACAAACAAATATTACCGTGATTTCCGGAGTATGCCCCACTGGGGTATAAGTCGCACCCCCCCCCCCCCCCCTCCATTTATTACCACGAAATGCAGACATCTATCCTATTTTATCACCGTTAACGTGATCATCGGAGTAAGCCGCACCCCTGTTTTGGGGGTGAATCTCGGGTGTTCAAAGTGCAGCACATACTCCGGAAAATACGCCAAGTATAAATAAATGGGAAAAATAATTAATGGTGGCTTGGAGAGTGAGATGTGGTCTGTCAATCGGGCCCGGCGGATTCTGCCGGCAGAA
Organism: Sycon ciliatum; assembly: GCF_964019385.1. Classification (NCBI taxonomy): domain Eukaryota; kingdom Metazoa; phylum Porifera; class Calcarea; order Leucosolenida; family Sycettidae; genus Sycon; species Sycon ciliatum. Next base: position 16,130,295 of record NC_088654.1, on the reverse strand, counting down.
AAATTGGCAGAATTCGGTACTTTTTCTGGTAAGTTTCATGCATGTTTGGTATGTGGATAAAAAAAATGGAGCAGAATTCGAGGAATTGCCCGCCATAAGGTTTGTATGGTTCTGCCACTTTCACTGCTTTTCGAGCAGAATCTGTCACCTTTTCGAGCAGAATCCGCCGGTCCCTATCTGTCAAGAGCTGCGCCAGAAAACTCTTTGCACTACTGTACTCTGTAGGATGCTGATGAGCGGAGCGCCGCAGAACGCACAGGCTGGGATGTCACCCCGCACAGCATACCGGTATAATTATACCCCATCTCCACGGCTTCGGCCGCCAACGTTATGTGCCTCTCTGCTATCTCTTGCCGGCGTTTGCAGCACCATGATGGTTTGTGGCAATGTTGTAAAATAATAGTGATAATTCACGGTGGACGGTTCACTTGTGCGGTCACGGTAGCACATGAAACGTTACGAACAGCCCAGGCTATTATGGCGCGCTCACACTGCGACCATGAGCACGCGTCCATGCGTCAGCAAAACGCAGAAACGTGGCAGTCGGGCTCACACTAGGCCTCGTACACGCGTAGACGTGAAGTTGTCACACAAACTTTACGAATTGCAGTTCGTATCCAAAAGAGTTCGTGCGTTTCCTAATAAAGTTGTGGCCCGTTTTGGATGCAAATTTTCGCATGTTGCGTGTTGGAGGAAGTGCCTCGTGGTGCGTATTCTTGAAGTTGACGAAAATAATTCATACAATCAGGTAGGTTTGGACTCTTGAGGGACTGCCGCTGACATCCAAGCTCTTTCGCTTTCCTGACCTCATGGTCAGAGCAAGTGCCAGTGCAGTGGAAATTCCGGTAGTGGTTTCTTTCGTCTGTTGCCGAGATGAGAACTGTATTTTCCAATGATATGTAACTGAAATGTCTTGAGGTATGGCATTCCATCATCGCAGAAAAGTAGAGAAAGATGATTTCCGAAACCAAAAAGCCAGACCAAGCTGCCATCGTATTATACGAGTACACTGTAGAAATTGGTCACTGACCCGATCACAACGAAGCAACTACCAAAAAATCGACATCGTCCAAAAAGCGCAAAGAATGCATATAATGGCGGTGCGTGCGTGCAGGACCACAACTACAAAATTTTAAAAATGTGCAAATGTCGAGGTGACATCGACAACCGCCGATTTTAATGAATCAACACACCGGAATTTGAGAAATTGAACATACTTCAGGCCAGGTTGTACACAAATACGCTTCACGTCTGCGATCATGTTGCCGCCAAGTCGTGGCACCCCCCTCCGGAGGTCGCGGTCACGATTTTAAACGTGGCCGCAACGTTTTTGTCAAGTTCATGCCGTTGCCATGCAACTTGGCCGCATGGACGCTGGTTTTGGTCGCAGTGTGAGCGCGCCCTTACTGTCTTTGCCCCCCCCCCCCCCCCCCCCCGGTTGTTCATCAGGCGAGAATCTTGTAAGCTGGTTGTGTTCCTGAACACTGCCGTATAACCAGTGGAAACATGGATGTACGAACTTTACTTCCAGTAATTTCAGGTGCGTGAGCCACACCTGAACACTCTAAATTCAACCCCCAAGTGGGGTACGGCTTATACTCCGATGATCAAATCAACGGAGATGAATAGGGTAGATGTAGGGTGGATGCCTGTATTTCGTGGCAAGGGGGGGGGGGGGGGGAGGGAGGGTGCGGCTTATACTCCAGTGCGGCTTACACTCCAGTGCGGCTGATAATGTAAAAGCAGAAATTTTCGGTGGTGTAATATTTTCGGTATTCTCCAAAATCGGCGGTTCGGTGGAGGGAAATTTTCGGTAAAACCCGTTTTCAAGGTAAGTGTACTAGTACTACATGTATACAGTATTGGCTGTACCGAATTTTTCGGTGCTTTTTATTTTCGGTAAACATTGTCGGCACCGAAGTTACCGAAAATAACACACCACCGAAAATTTCTGCTTTTACAGTACTCCGGAAAATGCGCTACTTACACACTGTCACTTTCTCTTCACTCCGATTACATTTAGTGACGACGATCCTATTGACCATGGGGGTAATGTCATCGATATGGGTGGTACTAATGAGGTCCAGCTCCCTCTTGATCTCTGGCTGTGAGGCTTACCACCCCACCCTTGCCACTAAGCAATCCACAATCTGCAGTCTTGTACAGTTAACTTCGCTAATAACGACTGCGGATACAACGACAATTCACGAATAACGACGGAATTTCCATGCCCAGAGCAAAGTTTCATCTAACTGTGATACATTATGATGAGACTTCGGGTATAAGGACACTTCGCGAATAAGGACACTATTCTGATGCCCCGCCGAGTGTCGTTATAACGCAAAGTTGATTGCAGTAACCTAGCATGGTGGTAGCCCGGCACGCTGGACACTTTCTAAGATGGTTGTATTTTTATTTTTATATTTTTTACTAAAAGCCATGTGGTGCACGCAACAGGAACATGCAGCAGCCATGGTGGTGGGGGCCAGGCGCTCCGTCGACCAACTGGTCTCGTATTTCTCAGTCACGCGGCTAACGTGTAGAAGATAGTAACGCGAATGTGAGAACTTTTACTTCACAATGTCATGTTTACGTTGCCTTTGATGTTCAGATCGCATCGGTGGCCGGAGTAACTCAACGGAGCTAAAGACGGCGCTGGGTACGAAGAAATTTGACACCGGCGGACAATGGGTAGGCAGGTGAGATGATCTGTTTTGATGAGTATGGAATGACCAGAGGGCGATAATGTGATATTGGCAGGGCTGCCACTTGTTCAGATTCTAAGGAATTTTTCAGATTCCTACAGGTCGTTCCGACAAACCGACCGAAATTATGCTTCACTATCATACTTTGAGTGTTCATAAAACGTTCCCTGATGATCTGATGTTTCCGACCCTTGAAATTCTAAACAAACCCTTTGGCTTCTAAATGGGGAGCTGCGGGGAGTTGTCTCCGCGTATACCCCTCCTTGGCCGGAGGGGGGGGGGGGGGGGGGAGAAGGGGGCAGCCCAGGATTTCTGATGCATGTAGTCACTGTACTGTGTTGTATAAAAGCCTTGTCTCATTTCGAAAGAAACCTGTTTTGACTACAAGCCTGATGTTAAGGACGCACTGTTGGCAAATAAGCCCGGTTTTAGTATTAGCGTGTATTCAACTACCCGATTTGAATACAAGCCTGATTTTAACAGAAACCTAGTCCTGGTATTGCCTTCCGCAGGAATATGCCCAGCTTTAGTACGCGGTATTGCGGGTATGAACTCCGACGACGAGCAAAGGAAATTTAAAAGATGAAAGTGAGGTGGACAGTGGCGCACAAGTTGTGCGTTATACCCCACCAACTAGACCATACTGCACGTCCACAAATATTCGGCGCATATTGCTGAGTCTCACGCGAACCGTGAAATTTATTTATTTTATTTTTTTATTTTATTTTTCGGCTATTTTTCGGGCCTCAGGGGAATTTTTGGCCGAATATTTGTTGCGGCCGAAATTATGTTCCGCAAGATTCAGTGTGACAGTGTATACAGGCAGCGGCAGCACAGGCTGAAATTTTAACGCGGCCCAAATGTATTTTAGCCCCGAGAGGCCGAGATTTCTACCCTCCGAAATTTGTTACACTTACAGCACCATGAAGAGTCAAACGAATACAATTTTAAAAGCACGAAACTGGCAGCCAGTACCGAGACATTCCACGGCATGAACATGACTAGGAGCACTACTTGATAGAGCTGACCACTGGCTTTCCAACCTTCGCAGTCTAAATGGGCTGTGGTGACATTGGACCCTCTGTTTTTTTGTGTTCGTTTTTTGCTGGAGAAGTGAATAATGGAGTACGGTGGTGGGGGCCTGTTCATGCGTCCCTGTCGTGCAGCACGCAGCTCAACATCACGAGCCTCGCAGAGGAGCTGGACTGCAGAATCACCAAGCAATACACGGACGGCAAGAAGGTGCTGCTGTTCCCGGACGGCAAGACGTCGCTCTACAGTAACACCATCCCACCGGTGTCCGCCGTTGGACTCGTCAAACTTCAGCTGCTTCTCAACAAGGTAACTACCGTTTTATTTTTATTTTATTTTTTTACAAAGCACGAAGAAGTGTAAAAACAACAGAAAAATGATAAGGCACCCATTTTGATAATCCAGGGGATGGCCCACGCCTGGTACTGCCACTGCGCTATAAATCATACGTACCGTGTTAGCGTGACAATTGTTGTATACATTATACAAATGTTTGGTACCTCCTCCTGTACATTCTACAAAAAATTTCCAAGCTGGCCTGCATGCACCCCGTACTTGCCCTCGTACTCATCTTTCGTTCCGTTGGCCTGGGTAGCTACTTGCCTGCCCATATTTGCCATAGCTACCCAGGCCCTTTATCTTGCACGTTCTCTAAAGCGCGCTCTCTCTCTCTCTCTCTCTCTCTCTCTCTCTCTTTCTCTCTTCCATCCTTTTGTGACTCGACACATGTACGGTGGCTGTCTGTATCTGCAGCTGGACAAGATGATGGTTCAGGTTCCACTCGACGATCCCACAAAGTGCAAGCACGCCGAAAAGTGGGACAATACCAGCGTTCATGGGTTCCTGCAACAGAACAATGTCAAATATGGCAATGAAAGTAGGTACATGGTTAGCAATGTTGATCTATCCATTTTATAATGTATATCCATCCTCCTTTTCTTATAGTCCACAAACTCAAACGAAGTTACTCTAATTTCAGAAATTTTCGGTGCTCAATATACTCGGTATGAGGGCTAAAGGCCAGGTTAGGTGAACAGAAATTTGAGGTACAGAGAAGCAGTTCCCTATTGGATTATGTGTGTTAGTGTTTGTTCGGTGTATTGAAATTTTAGGTATGAAACAGATGCACCGAAAGTACCGAAAATAATAGTACACCGAAAATTTGTGAAATTACAGTGCTCACACGTTTTAAGAACTGCACTTCTTAGCTCCAAACACCAAAACGGTCCCTGCAACTTTCTGCAACTTTCTGAGATTTTCTGAGATTTACTAGTCTGATAATGGGCCAGGCACGTAAATTTTGGTGATATAAATTTGTAGAAAAGAAAAGGACATATGGATACAAGTTAAGAGTAACTCTCCATCACTGTAACTGGATACTATATACAGTCAGAAAGTGCAATAACTAGGCACAAAACTGACAAGAGTACTGAGACATTCGACGTCCTGACACCTAGCTTCAACACATCTCCGTAGCGCTAACCGACAGCCTTCCAACTTGGAAGGTTCAAGGTTATGAAAAGACCAAAGAAGCTTGTTTTGTAGTCAACTAGTCCATCACAATGTCATGCATGAGGAGTACTGTAGGAGTTTGGCTTTCGGCTTGTACAATTCGTTTTCGCAAAGCTTCCCCTTTCATTACTTATCTTTGATATTTATGACCCACCCAAGTTGGGTGGTGTGCTGCTTTGCTGCTTCGAATTGTAGTTAGACCGCTTTGTCAAATATCGTACTGCATAGCCAGCAATCGCATGTCATCACGT
>NC_088654.1:15982295-16119795 GCF_964019385.1 Sycon ciliatum | reverse complement strand
TTGTGTTTGTCGTACTGGTGGTCTGTTTTTCCCCCAGATCGCATTACGTTTTCGCCGCATCTTCCGACGTCGCTGAAGACGTTCACGATGCAGCAGTCGCCTGGGCATCTGATCAAGTTCATCGTCACCTATCAGACGGCGTTCTGGAGAGAAGCGGGAATGTCGGGTGAAATCGTCGCCATGTCCAACCCGCTGGCGGACGATGATGATCAAAAAGAACGAACTGCTGGTATGTCGCTGTTGTTGAGGAAATGGGATGTATGCATCAATTTCCCGCCATTAGGTTTTGCGGGGCAAGTCTCCTACGACCGTACACACCTTGATACCAACTCTGCATAAATAGGTCATGAACTTTGTGAGGTCATACCCATAAATGTACTAGAATGGGTTGTACCTGCCAAAAATGGGGCCACTTTGGCCTGCAAAAAGGTGACGGCCATTTTCGATGCGTACCTCCCATTGCATGCTCTACTTTGCATGTTTGGAAACTGCTTGCTGTGCCGGTACGATTAGTGCCGCCGAGGCACAGTTTTATTCATGAGACAGAAGTGGCACTATCTAAGAGAGGGCACTATTTTCGAATGCTGATACATTTATGCTGTGGAGCCAGGGCCGGAGGCAGCTTCCGCGGAGCGGTGCGGCCGAAGGGCCATCTTTAAGGGGGGTGTGGGGGTCCTCCCCCAGAATGTTTTTGGAATTTAGACGGCAAATCCTGCACTCTGGGCGACTCCCTGTACAAAATCATACATTGAAACTTTTTCTCCCCGGTTTTGGACGTTCCACGTGGACCGACTTTTTGGGAAGTTGGTACGGCCATGGCCGTACCGGCTGTACCAGTGGCGCCAGCCCTGGGAGCATACAAAGTCAAAACATACAATCAAAATACACAGAGTCAAAACTATCAGCACTTGTAATCTGCCGACAGAGCTGTTTCGTCCTTTGTGGACTCATCAGCGCAGCACAGAGAAAATGAGACCGAACCTGATAGCAATGAAAAATAAATTTTCCAAAGCCGGATTTAAACCAGGCCCAAACGTACCTTGCCTACTCCGTAACAGCTTGTAACCATACCTGCCAAGTATCCAGATTTTTTCGGGATTATCCCGCAATTTTCGATGAACTCCCGCGATCCTGAAATTCCTGTCGATTATCCCGAAATTCACTGTACAAGAAACAAGCTTGATATTGTACTTGGAGCACTTCAAATGACTTGTCACAGGCCAGTAGTTGTCCTTATTGATTCCGGACCGCCATAGCCTGCAGTACCAGTGGATCCACTAGTGCTCCTTCCATGAGCAGTCTCTGAAAAACCTCCGTTTTTCAGTCTTGAACATGTGTAAGTGTGATCCGATGATCACCATCAATCAATCATCTATTATCAAAATGTTGGTGCCATCAAAAGTTGAGAGAGGATTGTTTTGGTAAAAATATTACATATCCCGAAAAACCAAGGCAAATCCCGCGATTTTGCCATGGCGATCCAGAAAAAGCACTCTCAGTACTTGGCAGGTATGTGTAATACTGATATAGAAGTGATGCCCGACTCAAAAGAAACTGCAACGAGAACCGCGATTACGATCATGACACCGACAGGGTGATTAGATGGACAAGATCACTTGGGAAACCAAACTTACGCATTCCCTTGTCGACAAGCCCGAGACCCCATTCAAGAGAGGGCCTAATTTTTTCATTGGTTCCCAAGCCAGGTGTATTATTCGAGACAGGGCACTGTTCAAGACAGGGTTCTAATCATGCGAGTGCGGTTCTCATTCCTGTTTAGTTACATGCCGGTTTCAACGTGTACTACAGTTCACATTCCCTGCCTTCTGTATGGTTGCTAAATATCATGCCACCTCTCCTTTGCTCCAGAGATCATGTTGCATGTACGCATGAAAACATGATTGTCAAGCCGGTGTCACTCATTCCTTTGGCTATGTGGTTTGATACTTCTTCATATTAATTTTTGATCTGTACACACCCTCGTACACACACATACACACATGCACACAATACACACGTACATACGTGTACACACACAATACACACGTACATACATGCACACACACACACACACACACACATACACACACACACACACACACACCTTTGACCTTTGACGCCCATCGCCGGAGGCGATGATAGCAATGCTACGGCAGATGCCATAGCAGCTTGTGCTGGGATTGCACCATTCAACAGCTTGCAAGGCTGAAGAATTGACCGTCACTATTCAGCCTGGTCTACACCATACAGCTATTTGAAGTGACTTTTTCTGGCCAGTGAATCCCTATTTTTGGTCTTTTTTTTCTTTTTTTTCCCGCACACACATCACACCACATACTCCGGCATGCACTGGCTGTTGGTAACCACCCAGGAGAATGAAAGAAAAGTCAGGAAGAGTCTTAGAAAGAGAAGAAAGACGTGTGTGACCATAATCGTCGGGAATCGAACCCGCAACCTATCGATTGGAAATCGCTGCACATACCACTGCACCATATGGGACACACACACACACACACACACACACACGCACAGATGTGCATGTGCGCGCCTCTAATCTTGCTCTTTTCCGATATCCTTCCGTGTCCATAGGCTGCTCACCAATGGCGCAATCTAGAAGTCAGAGCACACACAATGAGAACACACTGTCCGCTGTGTTTGACGTTAGCAAAGAAGATGAAGCTGGTTTGCACCCGGCGCTGGTCGGTCTAGCCGGTGGTATTCAAGCGGTTTACCAGTCACAGCTCAAGGTAAGAGTCATGTAGCATCTACAGTAAAAGCTGTCAAGGTGACCACTCGGATAAGGCGACCACCTGTCCTAGAAGACCACTGGAACCAGAATCAAGGGATGCTCTTTCCAGTCTAATGACCCTGGATAAGGAGACCACCTAGTAACAGAGACCACGTTTTGAAGGTCCCATGAGCGGTCGTCTTAGACAGGTTCCACTTTACAGTAACACGTGTAGCTAAAGACCACCCCTTGGGGCCCAGAGAAAGTGGTCTTTAGTCGCAGGTGGTCCTTAGTTAGAGGTTTGCACCGCACAACCAGTCAGCCACGCATGTATATGAATGTGAGACCGTCCATGCCTGGCGAAGTGGTCTGTAGTACCAGGTTGGTCGCTAGTCACGGTGGTCTTTAGTTACAGGTCTTACAGTGCATGTACACGTAAGGCACTGGGAGAAGAGTAGGTACAGCTTCATCGTCCTTGTTGACGTGCATGCAGCCTAGTCATGGAGTCTTCCAGAGACTTGCGGTCCCTGTGCATCAAAGAACATTGTGAACCATTGTGAATATTGTATCGCTGGGTTTATAATAGGGCTGAGGCGGGTAGCATTTTCCTTCGGGTATCGGGTTCGGGTAGTTTTCCATGGGTAGCACGGGTACCCGATCGGGTAATGTTTCCATGGTAACACCACAATGCACCCCTTCCCCATACACCCTGGGTAGACATGCGGAGTACTACATGAATTTGTACACGTGCACTGTACGTGATGTCGTCTGCGACTTCAGGTTTTCGGGTGCTATTCTGTACCCGTCTACCCGAGGTCCTCACGGGTAGCATGGGTACCGGCTACCCGTACACATCACTAGTTTATAATATGCTCCACTGTTCACGCACCGGAAGTAGTAGTTACGTGATCACGCAGATATTTCCCACACAAGAGAGGGTGGGACGTTTTTCAATACACAAGACCGGCAATGTTGCTACACGCTGTAAATTCGTCCTCGTAGACGAAATACAAATCGAATTGACATCACATTACCTGGCTGGTGACAGGTGGAATTCGCTTCCAGCAGCATGCCGCCAGGCAGCCTCATTTGCAATGTTGAACAGTATTCTACGCAGCCTATTTTTCAATACATAATGGCATAGTATGCAGCCACCGTTTTTCTTTACTCTATTTCACGCACTTACGGTTTTCTTCATTTAGCTCTATTTCACGCACTTACCTAGGGTACCCTGTAAAAATACTCACAGTCTGTGGGGATTGCCCTAGTAAAATAATAAATACTACAGTCAGCTTGGCTAATAACGACTGCGGATATAACGACTGCGGATATAACGACAATTTGCGAATAACGACAGAATGTCCATGCCCAGAGCAAAGTCCCTTCCAACTGTAATACATATAATGAGACTTCGGGTATAACGACACTTTGTGAATAACCGGACATTTTTTGATACCCCGCCGAAAATTGTTGTAAGCGAAGTTGACTGTACTACAACTACTGAATGAACTCGGATGGAGAGCCAAGGATTATTTATAAAAAGTAAAAAGGACCGAGGAACTAGGGGGGGGGGGGGGGGGGATGTGTGTGTGTGTGTGTGTGTGTGTGTGTGTGTGTGTGTGTGTGTGTGTGTGTGTGTGCATCCAAGGTCCAAGGGGTGTGTGTATGTGTGTGTGTGTGTGTGTGTGTGTTTTGTACATGCACGCGTGCATGTGTGTGTGCGTGCGTGCATGCGTGTGCGTGTGCGTGTGTGTGTGTGTCTGTATGTGCATTCGTGCACGTGTATTGTGTGGTCTGCAGGAGGATGAGCTCAAGACCAAGATCCTAGCTGACCTAGCTCATTGTCTTGGAGAGAAAGCACTCGAACCAATCGATTTTGTCATTCAGGTATGGTGGATAAGTAGCCGAGTGAGTGAAAGGGATGGCGCCGAGTGAGAGGCATGAGACAGAGTGAGAGGGATAGGACCGAGTGTGTGTGTGTGTGTGTGTGTGTGTGTGTGTGTGCGTGCGTGTGTGTGTGTGTGTGTGTGTGTGTGTGTGTGTGTGTGTGTGTGTGTGTGTGTGTGTGAGAGAGAGAGAGAGAGAGAGAGAGAGAGAGAGAGATCTCTGAGTTGTAAGCTCAATCTCTCTTTCTGCAACATGAACAAAACGGCAGTCTGCGTCTTTGTGAATGTCCGGGACTTGTAAATCCTCTATTTCCATCCCAATTCCAACAGGTACTGGTATTTCTATTTGTTGTTTGTATTTCTCCACCGGCGCTATAATGGGTTGTCATGTAGAGTTGATTTTCAAACAGTGTTTGTGCGAGTGCAGTCCAGCACTGTGCATTGTCAGACTTTAGTCGGGACATAGTATTTCAGCCGCTGCAAGTGGTGTTCGGAATCGCACGTCCCACTATGCATTTGGAGAGTTTATGCAAAACGCGACAAGCGACAATTTTTGAGACCTTGAGATTTTGAGCTCAGTGCGATCATAATGTCTAGATGCACCTTGGTATGGTATGGTATGGTATTGATTTATTTGAATTCAGTATCTCAACAGTACATTGTACCTTCCGGCAAAAAGTTACATTCAAAAGCTGACTAGAATACATGTCACTTCTAAACTGACACCCACATACCGTATTAACTCCATGATAAGCCCTGAGCTTATATTTTTTCAACCAGTCCTGACCCTGGGCTTATATTAGAGACTGGGCTTGTAATTTTGAGACTGGGCTTGTAATTTTTCAACCATCCGGTACAAGTATTTTTTTCTCATACTTTGAATTACCAGTAGCACAACATTTCCCACCAGGCACAACGTGAATGCAGTTTTGCACCCCCTGGTACACTGAGTCTGTACAGGTTTATCTCGGGGATCACAGACTTGCGCCATAACATGTGGGTATGTGACTACTGTGGACGTCAAACATGCATGGACATGATCCATACAGTTCTCCATTGTAAGCCTTGCGCTTAAATTGGAGACTGCGCTTGTATATCTTCGAAGCCTTCTTGGAGTGCGCTTATAATGGAGACTGGGCTTCTACAAGAGACTGCGCTTGTGATGGAGATAATACGGTATGTGCGCCTGCCATGTGAAGATGCCGAGACCTCTGGTCGGTTGAGCATGGCAGGACCCACCAGCACTATCTCAAGCTTTGCTAGCCCCACGCTAGCCCCATGTGCCTGCCTGGGAGTTGTGTATCTTGTAAAAAAAATTAAAAAAGCGAATTCTGTTTGGCCTTTTGTCCGAAAAGTGCTGAACTGAACCTGTCATGTTTTGCATCTAGACTCTTCAATTGTTGATTTTGAGGACCGGTCTGAAGTTGTGTTGTCTTCCTATGCGCGTGCTCTGTTGGTAGGACTGGCACAAGGAACCCTGGGCCGGTGGGTGTCCGGTGAGCTTTTCAATAACCGGAGCGCTAACAAACTATTCCAAGCGGGCTATAAAGCCGTTCGGAAGGTAAGTCCGCAGTCAGCAGTGCTGTGGTCTCGTACCGAAAAATGCAAGACATTCGCCGGAGTTTAGGCCACGATGGTCGAGTCAAAATGCTACAATTCCAATTTGTAATTCTTTGCATGACCATCAGTGTACGTATTGGGCATAATAGGGCTTGAAAGTGATGACGTCAGAAGTCAGTTTTTGTATGGATCCACACGCGTTTGGGTGGTTTTCCTTCGCAGCACAGTGACACATCCACTGGTAGTGATTGGACTAGGCCCTCCCGGTCGTGGACCCACACCGACCGGTGGATGTGCATACATATCTGTGTGTGTGTGTGTGTGTGTGTGTGTGTGTGTGTGTGTGTGTGTGTGTGTGTATTACGTGCATATAGATATCTGTGTGTGTGTAAGGAGTTGCCTGATGATTGCATTGAGCAAGAAACTCCGAGTTGCGACAAATCTGTAAACCCCCGTTGTGCCTTTCGTGTATCTGTGTGTGTATCTGTGTGTGTATATATTATGTGCATATACGTATCTGTGTGTGTGTGGTATGTGTACGTATGATTGCTGTTACCTGGCAGAATTCACTGGGCCGGCACTGAGACCTCATGTGTTTGGAGAGGCTATCTGGACGGCGCTGTGGCATCGGGCAAGAGAGTTGCCGAAGAGATCCCATTGCCCTCTGATGCAGAATAACTCTGGTATCAGTTCAGCAGTGATATAGGTACGTATCTGTAAGGAGACTCCCTCGATGTAGGCTAAGGCCCGTGGAGAATCCATGAATACAAATACAAATCTGCACCTGCAGCTTATACCCAGTGCTCCTACACCTCAGCCCAATACACCTGCACTGTGACCTGATTTTTCAGAGGCTATGCGCTTGCGTCACCAGTTGTAATGCTTTGTGTAGAGTTCAGGGTTCTCGCCAAAGCGACATAGCGGGACGCTGCGCCCTCCTTCACTTTTTGACCCCCCCCCCTCCCCCGTTCACTTTTTGACCCCCCCCTCCCCCATTCACTTTTTGACCCCCCCCCCCCCCCCTCCCCCATTCACTTTTTGACCGCCCCCCCCCCCCCTCCCCCATTCACTTTCTGACCACCCTCCTTTACTTTTTGACCGCCCCATTCACTTTTTGACCCCCCTCCCCCCTCTTTCAAAATGAATGTGCCACCCTTCAGAGTGTGATTTCTACCTTTTCATATGCATGATAAGTACACTATCATCATGTAGTAGCACAACACAAAATGGCGGTAAAATCCCAAAATTTTGGGTCCGATGATCCCATTCACCTTTCTTCTGGCTATAACCCTGGAGATTACACCTTCAGTTTAGATGCTTTGTAGAGAGTTGTAAAGTCGCGGTGCAGCAGCGCAGCAGCAACGTTCTAGTCCCTTTGCCGCTCCGTTCCTCCTTTCACCACTCCACACTCCGTACTCTGAAGGAAATCTGACTGCTGAGTTTCGATTCTCTCAGCAAAGTTGCCTTAGGTTGCTTAGAGCTTGACAAGCATGCCGTTGCACACTAGCTGATTCTCTTCACGCCTATGCATAACTGCTGATGCTTTTCATGAATATGTGCTGTGTATACACTTGACTTAGATGACCCGTGTGCTGCACCTTGATCATAATAGTAGCTATCACATCACTAGAGATATAGAGGTAACATTTACGCTTGGTCCCATATTTTCTTTTATTCTGCTTTGCATTAATATTTTTGGTGCCCAATTGGCTAGAGAAACTCATAGGGCTTGTATTCTAGTATTAATCTTGGACTCAAACCTTAGCAACCAGGCGCGTGCCCGATATGGGTTTATGGGTGCCCGGAACCCCCCTTTTTTCGCTCAAAATGCAGGATTTTGCTTCCTTTTTTGAAAAATTTTCACGGGGAGGCCCCCGGAACCCCCCTTGAAGGGCACCGGCGCACGCACCTGGCAACGATGATGTTTGAATGACTGAGTATCACCATGGTTACTCTATGGTCAGCATGGGACATGATAATTGTACATTTTATTCTTCTGAGTAGCAATCGACTGTTCTTTCTGGATAGTGTTGTTTACATTAACCACCAGACCAGAACAGTGGCAACTGCGCTCTCCAGCCGACATCGCACGTTGTTTAGTCTTGTTCAACCAGCAAAATGCATGGCAAACTGGATCCTTGGAGCACTGCTCTCTTGCCTGAAACATTGTATGTCTGGTATATTGCCAGAGCCAGAGTGGGGTAGCGCTGCTGGTGTGGTGATGTGTTCAAGTTCAAGATCTCATGAAAGGAATTTGGATGGACATACCCATTCCCATAGCGCTGCACATCCGAACCAGTTCCGTTGTTACATGACTGTAGAACGTTTCGGCACTTGGCTATCGTCAGGTATGAAGAACAAGAACTGATTCGGATGTGCAGCGCTATGGGAATGGGTGTGTCCACCCGAATTCCGTTGTTTCACAGATGAAGCTGCAGGAAGCCTCAGCCCTTCTTCAAGATCTCAGGTCTTGGAAAAAGCGTACTTGTCAAGTACATAGTAGGCTATTAGCTATGTGGCATGTTTGCATACGTTGTGTTTGTGCGTGCGTGTGATGATTATGTCCACGTGTGCGTTAGCATGGTGATCGGCAGCACTTCGCTTTCCAAATGCCTTCTTCTTAACCTGAAAACGAATACTGGTAGTTGCTTGTCTATTTGAACCTAGCTCATTATCCAGAATTGTGACTCCATGCTAGTACAGTAAAACCTGTCAAGGCGACCACCTGTCCAAGAAGACCACTGCAGCCAGGACCAAGGGAAGCTATTTGCAGTCAAATGACCCTGGATAAGGAGACTACCTGGTAACAGAGACCACGTTTTGAAGGTCTCTTGAGCGGTCGTCCTAGACAGGTTTTACTGTACATGTACATGAATTTCCCTGAAAGCTGTGTATAAGCGGAGATGGCTGCTTTACTCCTCGCTGTGTCCGAGTCATGGCCATGTTGCATGGGAAATGATGTTGGGGCCCGGAGAGGGGGTGGGGGGTGGCAAGAGTGGACAAGGTGGTGAGTGCACAGACTGCATTTTTGATCTACAACTACAACATAAAGTACAAGGAGAGATAGAGAGTCCCTACCGCGCGGTTGCCCTGTCAGTCGGTCTACGAGATCATACTAGAGATCATGTCAGTGAGTCATTTCATTCATCCCTAGCCCTTGGCTCTGATCTAGGCACAAAAGCCTGAAAAGGAGATTTTGAAGAATCTGAAGTCCAGGCTCTACAAAGCAGGGGAGGTTTGACAGTACTTCGACGTCGAATTGTTGGAAACACTTCGAAGTAGTTCTTTCAGTACCGAGCCGAAGTGTTGCGTTACTCTAGACCAAAGAAAAGCGGACCATAGGACAAGGATATCATCACCGGCATCTTCCTGCAACGATGGTCTGCAGAGCCTCGATTCCAACCACAATCTGCTTGCTCCTTTTCATTCAAACGACTCATGTCCGACCCAGCGAAGCCACTGCCAACGGGAGGAGCGGAAAATTGGAACTCGATGCGAAAGGAGCGTATCACAGTCTTGTATCGACGCTGGGTGGCCTGGAAGCCTTGCTGATTCATATCACAAATGGAGCGGATTGGCTGGTGAATGTTTCGCAGGTGAAAACCGAGTCCTTGCCGGTGGATCTGAAAAATTCTCGAAAGTACAACTATTCCAATTGGAGAGGCGCGTTTCGGAACGAATATGATGCTGGATCGAAGACATGGGACACGTACGGCCCGGTTTGGCACGGTGGACAAGCTATACGCGGTCTGGTGGCGGCAAGCAGAGTCGGACAGCTCGTTTTGGACGCGCTGGAAGCCACGAACAGAGACCAGCTCGCAGGTTTGACAGCAGAAATGTGGAAATCGAGAATCGACGCCTGGATGGACGGTGCTGAACTGTGCGCAGGGTTTATCCTAGACAAACAAGTCAGATCCTCTGACAAGGAGAATGGCATGATTCTCTCGTACGAGAACTCTGCGAATGCGCCTCAATCAAGCACGATGCTGGAAGGCATGCGTGGCCTGTGGGACTTGGCTGCGGCGACAGGGAATGCGACGTACGCGCAGGCAGCGAACGCTGCAGTCACCTGGTCGGTGGACAATGCTTGGATGCGCGGCCATGGCCTACTCTATGACCTGTGGGACCGGCAGAACCAGTCGTTCCTGCACGAAGGCGGGTGGAACTACGTGACGAAAGACGGCGCGGGCGACCACTAGCGGACGACTGGACTTATCTAGAGCTGTACAAGCAAACTAAATCGGCGACCGCTCGCGAGGCATTCTATGATGTCATCGAGCGATTGTACAATGACGAACGACCGGTCGGGAACTGGGTCGATTTCATTCCATGCGATTCGAATAAGTCACACGGTGGCTGGTTGCACCCTAGACAGGCATTCTGGTGGGGAAGACCCTTCTTGGCCGCCTACAACGACACGAAGAACGTCAGCTACTTGAACGTGGCCCAGCGTTCTGGGCGGTGGTACGCGAACGCCAGCCGGCTGGACGGCGGGCTGATCCGGCAGACGGCCGTCGACTTCACGACGAGCACGTTCGGCCAGGTGACGAGCGCTGTGTCGTGCGCCGCGCTTCTCTGGATGGACCTGCACGCCAGCGACGGCGACGCGGAATGGCTAGAGCTGGCCACCACTGGCCTGAAGTGGGTCACCGCGCAGCAGTTCGATCCCGCGCGAACCAATGACCCGAATCTCCGCGGCGCTGTTCTGGAGCTGACCAATCCGCCGGCTGGTAGCGATCGACCGCCATATCACATACGTGATATTGCCACTAGCTTCACGCTGCAAGCCCTGGCCAAAGCAGCTACCGAGTATATGACCAGAGGCTTTCCACTATGAGCATGAGCAAAATTTGACATCAGACATGGAGTATTTTTTGGCACAAGCCTATATTAAATCTGTTTGTAACCAGTTCCTGCAAAGAGCAGTTTAGAGAGTTATATACTAAGAACAGCAATACTTATAATACATATACACTGGTGGATGTACCCGGGCCAGTGTACTGACAGTGCTCAACACCGCGGAGGCAGAGCATAATACAGAGCAGAACAACAAGGACAATCAAAACAAGCCTTGATTGTCCTTGTTGTTCTGTAATACATATACATGTACATTCATACTGTAGCCCATGTCTCCTTTTTGGCAAAGACTAGCAAAAGTGCCCGCTTAGTAGGTGCAGCAACAGAATCTCTGTGCTCGAGTCGTGATTACGTCATTATGTGTAGATCTACTAGCATGACTTGTACATGAACTCATACCAACAGCTACTGTCAGTGCGTGTGCGATGTTGTGACTCCTCCACACAGTGTGTATAGAGCAGGGGGAGTGATGCGTTCTTGAACGTTTGGCGGAGTGGAAGGTGCATTGGGGCTGCTCCTGTGTTACTGTCCGTATGACAGTCGTGAGTCAGTCAAGTGTCAGGTTCGGCTGGAAGCGTTTGTTCCACGTTGGGACACCCAACTTCATCTACAAAATTAATATGGCCGCAGTCGCAGTACTTCTGAGAACCAGCGCATAGTCAGAAAATAAATTCTTTACCCCTAAAAAGGCAAAAAAAAAAGTATAGGAGAACAACAGATAAAACCAGCGCAACCTACAACCAGCCATTACAAGGTGCCGCATTTCCTTTGCCCTCCTAAGGTCCTGTATAGTGTGTGCCCTAGAGGGTCTAGAACAATATTTTGGAAAATATCAACAAAGAATTGATCAACAAGAGCCTCCCGCCACGCTAGCGGTTTCTGAGGCAGCTATTCCTGTTTAGTACTTGTATTTATTTTAGAAAGTTTATTATTCATATGTATTTGACTATTTGTGCAGGCTTTGTGGCCGGATTCCTTAGTCTATTATTCATATGTATTTGTGCAGGCTTTGTGGCCGGATTCCTCAGTTTATTATTCATAATTATTATGTATTTGTGCAGGCTTTGTGGCCGGATTCCTCATTGTCATTATCATGATTTCAAGTGGTGAAAAGATGGAATTGCAACAACATGAGCAACAGTCTCCAGGGGAGGGGGGGGGGGGGGTTGTACACTGTAGATCTACTAATCTCCTGGCACTTCAAGTCTTTGACCCAGCTGCCATGTCGTGCGGGGCTGTCTCTTACGGGAAATGGAAACGCGCTGGCAAGCACCTGCAAACGAAATGACACGCACTTGAACATCCACTGCTCACTCGGGACTCGGACCGGAACATTCTACACAGCCTACCCCAACTGGCCCAAGCCAAGGTGGGGAGGGCCTCTCCCTAATACATGCACATGTACATACCCAGTGGCATCGACCAAGTAGGTGGCACGCTGCCAAGTGGTGCTTTTAGGGACTGATGATAACAACAAAACTTTAGATGATTGGCAAGCTTGCCTCATAGCTCGAGGGTGCCTTCCATCTTTTTTCTGAAGTACCAAGTCGAGTTGACAAATCACAATCCTTTCCTAAGGGCCTACAGTGAATACAGTGCACAAGTAGATCAGAGGAGACCATCGGATGAGAGTCAAGAATATCTGTCGGATCAGGCTAGCTGTCCAACCGTCCTGCTTTGGACCAACACATTTATAATTATACATTTACATGGGAGACCGTTGCCTTTGCATACATTTTATATGGGTGTCCTGCTTTGGAATGTGGCAAGGTTGGACCGCTGTCCACCCCGGGCCGGTATAGCTACAAATAATAATCATGCGGTCAGAATGTGCAACAACTAGCTACAGGATCGAATACATGACGTCGTGCATTGTACTGAGACATTCAACGACCTGCCGCCCACAGCAAGAGTACACAAACCGGAGTGACTAAACCGGAGTGCGAATCTTTGGGAGAATCATCCCACAGAGAATTGTTTGGTTTAGGTGATACCGTATCAGCAAGGACTTAGCAATAGGTAATGTCTGTTGCGCATTGCTGCTTCTGCTACAAAAGGTGAATTCGCAACGGTTAAACCGCGGGGGCTGGACTTTCGTGAATAATTCACGGTGACCTAAACAAAAACCGTCTCTGTGAACTCAGTTTTATGCAGCCGACATGCGGAGCTAGCTGCGCACTTTGCCTTATGCGTGATTGTACAGCACTAGGATGATTATTGCTCGCGGCCTACACTACAGCCTAGTACTAGTACTAGTAGTACTAGTAGTACAGGGCCCCCGGGGGGGCTCGCACGCATGATCGAAAGCAATGCAGGCAAAACAGTTGCGATAAGCATACATGTATGCATGAATACGAACACTACCATCTGCTTCCATCGCATCCGAGTAAGTTCCGTGGTGAACAGATGTTGCGTGTCGCTCACTGAACTGGCTAGTTGCCAGACTGTATGCATTGGCAGTGACCCAAAAGGGAACGAACGTCCTTCAAATAGGTCAATGCTTCCGCGTGGCGACCAGCCATGCAGCTATCAACTAGCAGGAACTGACTTAGATGCGATCCTTGGCGGTTCCCGGAACGGAGCATTGACGTCACAATCACTCGGCTATGCTTCCAGAGTGACTACGCTGAGGCTGGTAGAGTCCCTGCCACCGGACGTTGCGCACGGCTTTTCTCCATCAGGCCGTTCGATTGCCAAGCTTGGGAGTCTGTTATCATGGCCAATTTTGTGTAAGTTCCCTGAGCGGACATCCGCACGCTGTGGAATATTGCGAAGCGTCGATTCGCCCCGGCTATTATGGTGAGGGGGAAGGGATGGGCCAACGTCTGCACGAAGCCGCAGTTCAAACATTCCATCGCCTTGTGGGCATGTGTCACTTGACATCCTAAATTTATAATCTGTAAACCCGTAACCTGATGCCCTCATCTCAGCGTGGTGATGCCTGGCGTTCCCAGAGGCCAGAGGGTCAGTTGTGAGAGGTTGTTGCAGCCCTGGTCAACAGCTGTGACACGCTGCACTGGACTGTACTGGCATGGATATGATGCACATGATTGTATGTTCGGTGTCACATCATACTTTATCTAAAGAGAGAGAGAGAGATAAAGAGAGAGAGCGAAAGAGAGCAAAATAGGTTAACGATAAAGAACAAAATTAATGATAATGTTACAGAGGGAGAGACGAGGAAACAAAGATAAACAGACAGAGCCCATTGCAATGTGGTTGTGATGAAGCCGAGACCCAAGGTCAGCAGAGCATCCCAGACCACGCCACCACTCCCCTTTTTCATGGCTCACACATGACGGGTTTACGTGGCTCTACTATTAGTACTAAAAAAAATGTGAATGTGAATACAGACTAGCCCTTGGCGGATTAGGCTCGTTAAATTGCTGAATTATGCTTTCCATTATGCCCAGATTATGCCAGCGATTATGCTATATTATTCTGGAATTATGCCAATGATGGTGCTATACTGTACCCTGGCACTCTTGTTGCACTTTGCAACGTTACAACGACTCTGGGCAGAATCTGCCACCTTTTCGAGCATTATCCGCCGGTGCCTGACGTTACGTCTCTTGCACCATGACAGCACGGCATATAATGAGTGACATCCACCAGGCTATTTCCTGTAACATGCCTAAATACATGTATGCCTGGAGCATTAATCTTCAGTCAGCATCGTAAGGTTATGCCGACCGTCGGGTCTCAGAAGTCCTTTTCCGCGAGGGCATACGTTTTAGGCAAATTCCGAAAATTATGCCAGAAACTATGCCAACATAATCCGCCACGGGCCAATACAGAGTATACAATCGTGTACTAGTAAGCAAGAGTATGTGAAATTTTTAATTTTATATGCACCGGCGGATTATGCTCGAAAAGGTGGCAGATTCTGCTCGAAAAGCAGTGAAATTGGCAGAGCCATACAAACCTTATGGCGGGCAATTCCTCGAATTCTGCTCCATTTCTTTATCCACAAAAGAAACGTGCATGAAACTTACCAGAAAAAGTACCGAATTCTGCCAATTTTTCTGCCGGCATAATCCGTCGGTGCCTACGTGAAAAAATACCCTTGGTATAACTAAGCTTGCACACAATGTTATGTTTGTTCAGGGTGGATCCAGCATTTCTACTCGGTAACTGTTACCCACCTGAAGACGCAGTTGCCAACGACCCAGTGCTGCAAGCGCTTGGCTTCTTGACTGCCCGCGAAGATTACTTTCAGACAAGGGTCCCGTATTGCCACCTCTTTAATAATCTGCGGTTCCAGATTCCAGCTTCAAAGTGGGAACAACGAAACATCTATTAACGGTTACCATGGCTACATGACCATGGTTATGTTGTCTTGCTGAGTACATGCACATGTACATTGTACAGTAAAACCTGTAACTAAAGACCACCGTGACTGGCGACCAGCCTGGTACTAAAGACCACTTCTCCTGGCACGGACGGTCTCACATTATGGTTGTGCGCTGTAAACCTCTAACTAAGGACCACCTGCCACTAAAGACCACTTTCTCTGGCCCCAAGGGGTGGTCGTTAGTCAAAGTTAGTTGTTACTGTACATTGTACATGTATTACACTGTGATACATTATACATAATTACATGTACATAATTATACAATCATGTGTATCTCGGTATCACATGTTCTACAAGTATTAATTTTCATCTAGTTTTTGGTTTGCTCCTTCTTTTTTTCCTTTTATCTCCTTGTGATCGGTTTTTCGGGCCTTTTTGTAGTAGTAAATTGTACTGTTGAGCCACCGAAGTAAAATAAATGCAACACAATACAATACAATATCTACAGCTAGAGTGCAAAATATAGAGCCCCCCCCCCCCGAACTCCTGCCGTATAATACATGTACATGTATACAATCATGCATTGTGGTTCGTTCGTGTGGTGCCCTCGAAAACCTCAAGACTTCCTCAGGAACTTTAGTGAAGCGCAGACTGTACTCCCTGGTGGGTCCTAACATACTGCTACGTGTTTTACATGTTGTACAAGAGCTAGTGTATGCCTAGCCATTGGCATTGGTGGAAACTGCCGGTAGAAACATTGGCAGAATGTTTTACTTTTTCTGGTACATGTTTGTTTCATGCCTGTTTGCTCCCTATAATTATTGTGGATAAAGAAATGGAGCTACATGTACATGTACATTGTATAATTATGCTGTCTGATGAGTGTTTTCACACGAAACTCCGAGTAACAGCGGAAAGAGATTTGTTTGCTTCATTGCTGTGTAGTATTTGTATAATAATTACATGTACATGTACATGTACATGTACGTCATTTGGAGATGACAGTCTTCCTGATTCATACTCACCATGTGCACTACAAGTCACAGTGACTAGTGACTACCAATATTACTAGCCATTGGCGGACTATGCTCGGCCAATCGTCAAATTATGCTTTTGATTATGCTTTTGATTATGCCAACAAATATGCTGAATTATGCTTGGTTCCACTATGTATTCACGCTGTACATAAAGGATTGAGAAACCACGCATACACACACGGCCATGCCCCAAGCATAATTTTTTGTCTAAACCGAAAGATTATGCCGACCTTACACGTAGGAATCCGTATTATGCCGGAGCATAATTTTTTGAAGAAATCCCAAGATTATGCCAAATATTATGCCGGCATAATCCGCCAAGGGCTAAATATTACGGTACATACACATGTACATGTACAAACTCGGAGGGAGTTGTGGTTGCTCGTGAGAGTGCTCAATACACCAAGGTGCAGAGCCTAGTACACACACTTGAGAGGGACGAAAAGCGTTTCTTCTGCTGTCTGATGATCGGTTAAAACCGTGAAACTCAGAGTTACAGAAGAAACGCTTTTCGTCCCTCTCAAGTGTGTGTACATGTACATGTGTATGTAATAACAATCTAATAGTAATCTATATTTCAGGATTACCCAAACAAAGGCTACCGTCTATCTGGGGGATCTCCTATTTGTGTATGCACTGGTAACATAACAAGCATGTATCAATGCACATCAAAGGTGTACCAGTGCAGTCGAACTGATACTTTGCAATGCGAATATGTAAATGTGTAGACAGAACGTTTCCCATCGCTGCCACTGGATCATGCTTTGAAAGCGTTGTTTGTGATCTTCTCGTGGTCAGCTCTTGCTTGACTGCCGCACATTGCGACACTGACGATCATCTTGATACCGTTCTTTAGCCGCCCGGGCGGTCGCTTCCATCCAGAGGAGCACACCAAGAGGCTAAACTTAAAAAAGGTATTTGTGCGATTCCCTGCTTCCGTCGCTTGCAGACGATCGATCGTGCGATGGCTACCCGGCCCAGCTGTTCGGGAATAGCTACCTCCCGACGTCAGCGCTCAGGATGCAGTCAATAGTTTTCCTGCTTTCGTCAATGAGCCGACTACCACCAGTTTGTCTAGTGAGGTAGGTTTCTAAGTTCGGTGTTATGACGTATGATCGACGGCGACGCAGCAGAACACCGCAAAGAATAGCTAATAAACATGGCACATGGCACACACACATTAAATACGGAAATTTGTATGTAAGGTTTTAGCAACTGCCGTGACCTGGTGACTTGAGCGAATGTCCAGCATGTGCCTGACTTCGTGTTGCTGGCCCGCTGTTCATGTTGCTGAGGCGCTTCAACAGTGCACGGCCGGCGATACCGGCACATGGGATACGGTCGCTGAGGGTCAACGAATGGCTTGCGATCTCAAGTTCTCAACCTCTTATCTCCCTCTCAGCTCTCAGCTTTCTTCTGCTCACTCTCCGTGGCGGGTGAGGTTCTCTGTATTGACTACGTGGACGCCGGCCGGAGCGCCGGTGTTTCGAAGCGCGCGCTCACAGCTGTGCATATTGAGCTGTATCGACTACAGTGCTGGCAACTGAAATCCGACCCCCTCAGCGGTGCGCTCACATCGCAAAGACCCAACACGGGATGGTAAAACTACGAAACAGAGACTGACTTCTCAGGGGATCGGATTTCAGTTGCCAGCACTGTACATTGTACATAGTCCTTGTACATGTACATGCAGTTAGACATTCGCTCGTGCTCCTTATTAATATCGTTCTGCTGGTGGATGGGATTCAAAAAGTTTTCTCGCCTACACCAAAGTACCTACCGTTCTGCGTCAGTGGGCGCTTCGTTCTAATATTAATATGTATGCCAACTGCTGCCGGCATACGGCTCCATGTACCGCCAATTATCTGTGAGTGCCTCTGAGGCAGAACATTCTTGTGGCAAGGTTGCAGCGCATCAGACGTATTCACGAGCCGCCGCCGACGAGGCCACGCTTCAAAGAAGTGCAAAATTGACCTTTTCATTACTTGCACAAGAACCTTCAACTTCATTTCAACTTGGTCATGTTTCTAAACTCGTAGAGTATCCGGTGGCAACGCTGATTAAAAAAACCGTTCACGGTTCGCGTCAGACTCGGCCATAGGCCGAGTTTTCCGCACCCGTAGGAAATGCCTCATCTCTCGTTGGCTGACGTAGGAAAGAAACGACAAAATGTAGTTCTTTTTTGTCTTTCTTTTGCATGACGTAACATTTGCTGCTCGCAAATGCGAGATATTAGGAGCATGCGCTCCGCGGCATTCTTTTTCTTCTTGCTTTGCAAATGTTTGCAAATGTAGTCATTCTTTTTTCTTCTTGCTGTTGCTGCTGTCCCCGCAGAGCTAGAGGCTGTTTCTTGTTGCTGTGTGCATGTGTATGTGGGTGTGCATGTGAGTGAGGTGTGTTAGGGCTGGGAGCACGTATGGGGTGGCGGCACACAGGAGTGAGAAAGAGAGTAAAAAAAGAACGCCATCACCCTTTTGTAGAAGTCTATTAACATCGCACCACAAACAGGCGGTTTCGCCTACTTTGACACTGTATAACATGTGGACGGCAGACCCTTCAAGGATCAAGGCAACGCGGATATGCGAGCTACTGTTTGCATTACATTCGCTCTTGCTCCTCGTTTTCACTATTCCGCAAATCTGTACGTGATCACACACATGTAGGGTACCCTGTACAGAGGCCTTAGGGCTGTGGAGATTACCCTATTCAAAATTTAAAATAATATCAAGAGCACATAACCAGATTGCTGTACATGTATTAGAACGAATGTACGGAGGGCTTCTTCTACAATCTA
Source organism: Sycon ciliatum (assembly GCF_964019385.1). Taxonomy (NCBI): domain Eukaryota; kingdom Metazoa; phylum Porifera; class Calcarea; order Leucosolenida; family Sycettidae; genus Sycon; species Sycon ciliatum. Next base: position 16,100,639 of record NC_088654.1, on the reverse strand, counting down.
TCTGTACATGTACATGTAGATTGTAGGCAACAGTTCAGTCCGAACTGGGCGACTGGGCTTCCCTCTCCACAAATCACTGACTGATTCGTTTGATGGTACTTTCCGTGCAGCTCTCTGAAACCTTCATTTTCAATAGCCGCACAAACACTGATGAACAGCATCCATTAGGAAACTGCTTCTGTGTACCTAAACTTCCTGGTCACTTGACATTGGTTTTTTGGTCTTTTGCCTTTTGGCCTTATACCTAAATTTAATTGGTGAGCACATTCAATTTCAGAAAGTGGAATACTAATTACGCACTTGTATCGACATAAAACAATTACAACCCTGTTCGCGACGCCAAGTATTGATGATCTGAGATAGCTTTTTTAAAAGGTCGCGTGTTCTCCTCGGATGTGGACGATTTGACATTTCCACGCTTCAGATTTACGGATTTTGCTCTGCTGTAAATAGTGGCATACGTTGACTCGAGTTTTGGCAACTTCACTCAAATTGGTGCACTTCCATGTACTTCTCTACATCTTTTTGGCAGCACCTGTACTCACTCTGCATGCATCACGCTTTGTGAGAACCTTCTATTCACAATGCGTTCATGTTATTTTATCATCGCTTCCTTGGGTCACAGTAATGCTCGCTGCTCACTCAGTCCGAGGACATGTCGACTTTCATTCCTGATAAGTGCTTGGAAGTACCCCGCTCGTTATAAGCTTATCCGCTTACGTCATTATGTATAGTGGGAGTCACAGCAAGACCACTCGATCGCCTAATCTAATATTTGAGGCAGGAACGTCCTTGAAGCAAGTCGCGGGCGTGTCACCCATGTCGTCAGGCATGCCGTGCGCCGCACCAGGAACAGAATTCGAAATGTTTTCCTCAAATCGAACTGACCGGAACTCTTACTTGCGGAAGAGACACTTGAGAGAATTAGAAGTGATCAATGCAAAGATTGAAGTTCGCACGCCTGAAGCAACATGCATGCGTACTGGTTCAGGCATGGTCTACTTGGAGACCATGACAACCGTTGGGACTTTAAAGTACATGTATATTACAAAAATAATTTAATTATGTCTCGACCTGGCACGATTCCAGGCAACCACCATGTGCACTAGTCGGTAGAATCATTACGTCATGCAAGTAGGGTGGGACCGCTATAACAGTATAAGTGACTCGAGATCAATGTGTCCCTGTATGGGTGCAACCGTGCTTCAGGTTTCTCCACGGACGCGGTGAAGTGTTCTCCAAGTACTGTACCGGTGTGCTACGCGCTCAATGGACGGGGGGAGGGGAGGGGGGACAAAATCAAGCGTCAAAAGTTGCAGACGAGCGGAACGTCAGTGTAAGGTTTGGTTCGTCCGCTATCTCTTTGTCTGTCACCAGTTACATAGGATTAGACTTACAGCAGCATTTGCAGCCTCGAAAATGGTCGAAGTGGAGGTAATGTTATTGAAGATGCATTTCGATCTTTCCCACAATGCATCTCTTTCTTTAAAATGAATGAATAGAGTTTACCCAATGGCTAAGACCCCAGGAAAGGTCTCTGTGTGCAATTATTGCTGATGAATTGCAATTACAAGTGGTAGAAATAGACTAGGAGTGGAATAGATGAATATTAGCACCATCCTAGCATTGAAGCAGTGTTGTAAAGTGCTCGCAGACCAATATGAACTAAGGACACTACATGCATGGGGCATTTACTAAATCAGTTGTGTTCAAGTATGGACACATATTTTAATAGTGGAATACTCTTTTGGTACTAGCCTAGGAGGTGCTTGTTCTGTAGCCATAGATGATTTTTTGTTAACTCCATGTGGCCATATCTAGGCTTGGATATTGCCAACTCGGGTTTTTATTGGCATGGGAAACTGGGAAGAACAAAACCAATTTTTGAAGAGGCAAAATCCTTTACATGGATATTATAGGATTTTGAAAATTCTGGACACTTTTGCACGAGAGGGCCTGTTACAGAAAAGGTAAAGCCCTTGTGCTGGTGACACTTGGCAGACATCATCTCTGATAAACATGGAATGCAGACTCCAACAGGTTTTTGAAGAAAGAACTTTACTTTGTAAAGTATGATCTACCCTTTCCCAAAAATTGGGAAATATCCTATATAAGGATTTGACAGACAAAGAGATAACTTACACTTTCATTTCAAATCTCAATCTCCTTCTTCACCCCCACTCTCTCGCACTGCAATCGTAAAAAAGGAGATTGAGATATGGGCGATTGGCTGCAGCGGAGCTTCTGCATATTGAAGGAGGTACTTTCCTTCAAAGAGGAAATTCCCTTCGGCCTTTGCCTGCGGAGCTGCCGGACAGGGCTCAACACAATAATGTGGAGCGCTGTTACACACAAAGGGGCACAAAGGAGGTCTAATGCAATCATTGATAAAATGATCAGCTGTAGCACCTACTCCACTTTTATGTTTATGTATGTATGTCATTCGGATCTTCCCTAGTTGTACATTGTACTGTTGAGATACCGAATTCAAATACATCAATACCATACAATACTATACCAAAAAATTGGGCGACTTGCTTCATAATTCTCACACCTCACTCCTCTTACCCTGGACCCCGTCTTCTAGCACCTAAACTGGCACCTTTTGCCTGATGATCGTAGTAATACGTGAAACTCAGAGTTGTAACAAAGCTTCCAATCTCTCTCTTGTGTACAAGGCTTTGCTCTACATGGGTATTGAGCACTCTTCGGACAGTGAAGCAAACCACTTGACTACATCATTTTTACTTGAGGCAACGAACTGAAAATAATAAAACCAACCAACCAACCAACCAACCAACTACATGTACATGACATTATTATGCTGTTGTGTTTTTGTTTTTGCGTGTTTTTTCATTATTTTTCTTTCTAGAACTTTGAGTTGATGTTTTTGGAACACTTGGGAAAAAATATTCAGTTTATTTTGCCCGTAAAAGAGGCTGTACACATGTACATTGTACATTGTACATGTAGTACTTGCTGTGGTGACGAAATTAGTCGCCAGCCAGTACACGACCGATATGAAGCCCCTCAGAAGTCTGAACTACTACTTGTAACTCTGCGATAAATAGAACAAAATGATGCCAACATAATACCATGATTGTACTTCGAAGTAACAATTATGAAATGCAAAAATGACAGTGCTCGCTTCATTGAATTTTGCTGTATTTGAGTAGGGTTACTTATCAAATTCTTCCTTTCATTCAATTGTTTTCAATACTTGAATTGTGTTCTACTCCTCCATAACTTGCAAATAATTGTGTTTTGTTTGCCCGTAAAAGAGGCTGGTGGTGTGACTGTGAAAAAAATGAAATGCAAAAAAGGAGCCTTACATGTACATGTACATGTACATGTATGTGTCAGTGCCATTTACATGTACGTGGCACTACCGTTGATCATACATGTACATGTACATGTACCTAATAATAATGACATTATCCATCAAATGACTGAGAGGAGGGCATGTGATGCCATCTGTGCTACCAAAAGAATATTTAAAATTTTGTTCGTTCGTTCGCTACCCCAACGAATATTCGCCTACTAGGTACTAGTATTGACATTCGTTTCACCACTAGCAAAATTGTATAAGCATTGGGTAAACTGTGATTCATAAACCTTTTACATGTAGCTCCTTTTCGCTTTTTGCTACCACTGTACCAGGTCATACTTAGTGCTGGCAGGCAGCGGTGCGGACAGTGCCGTGCGCTATTGCCATTGCTCTGTGTGCTCTTACTGGCTTCCTGCATGCAGTCAGCCAGGCATTCACCGGTCGGCAAGGCCGTAATGCCCGCCGCTACACCGCTTGTCTGAGTGAATCGGATAGCGTTGTCGCTGAAACCCAGCAAAGACAGTCAATGACTTGGTCTCCATTTCCTCTGCAACCAGAATCAGACCTACAATGACATAATCCTGTACACATGTACATGTGTACAGGATTATTATTACAATTTACATTCCCCTAACCCGATCTGACTTTTGTTGATAAAACAGGATGGGAATGTTTCAATTTCATTTCAGAACAATACCAATGGACACGTACATGTGCATGTAGACGAACTGACATGTTGGCGACTTCCGCGGTGATATTAGAACTTAGAGAGGTTAAGTTTCACGTAAAATTCTTACGTCCATGAACTTTTATGTCAAACATTTAAAAAAAACCTCATGTAAAATTTGACGTGTTTTACGTGAGTTGACTGTCCCGCATGTACATGTCCATGTGAGCGGACAAGGTAGAAATGGAACGTTAGCTGCATGACATCATTTTGAGATACAGGCGTTTGAAGTTTGGCAAACTGTGGCATATTTTTTACCTGGGTTAGAGGGCTCTATTTGCATCATGCGCTTGTGCCTCGCTCAGCACAGGGCTTCAAGGTCCAGCACTGAAAATTTGAAGTGAATCCGTTATGGCTGAAGGAAGATATGGCAGCTAGTTGTGCGACGTGTGGCGTATTGACGGGCGAATTTGGAGGTGACGGCGATCAGCTGATGGCCTGCTGTCAGGTGCTGAGAGCTTCTCTGATTCTGAGAGCGTTTCTGAGTCAGGTAGTAGTCGAGAGCGTCTTCCACTACGCCGAAAACGACGTGCCGATCAGCGTTTTGTTTGCTGCTGGCTTCAGCACGGTACAAAAAGACATAGGGAACAAATGAGATGGATCTTTCGGATGCAGGCGAACGTGGTGACAGCAGTGATGATGATAACACCAATGAAGGGGAACGTTCCTGTGGATGCTGAGTTGTACTGAATGTATACGCCGAACTGACTTCAGAGCTCTGAAGCACACAGCGCAGGAGCTGAAGAAACAATAGCGTCGTGCACCACAGGGGAACGTATGCAGGGACTTAATAGCCCAGAACTGGGCAACTAGCTAGCTGTTGCCCAATGCATTGGATGCAAGTGGCAGACCTGCATCGTGCACTGTCTGGAAATGAGTGCTTTAAGAATTGAGATACACAGAATGGTCAAGGCTGGTGAACATGAGCTGAGTGGAAAGAAGTCAAATCGGGCCTCGGATTGCGGACTGATGTGTAACGTTACGTTAAGTACAGTTTCTCAAGTACTCGTCCTGCTTCGCCAATGGGCACCGTATTGGTGGTGCGTCTCCGGAATATTATTTCGATGCTGTGTGTTCAAGAGCTGTCTGTCTCCTGCCAAAATGTTACAATCTATATTACCAAGGTGCGCCGCTCAGTCGTCGGGAGCCTCAATGCATCAGAGCAGAGTCCGAGGTCGCCAACAGTATACGATGAGAGTGTGCACACATGGCTGAAGCAAGAACGCACTGGAATTGCCATTTGTCCGCCAAATTCTTCTATTTTTGACATGTGTGTAGTGGTATTTGATGTGTGGATTGAGTACCAGCTTCAACAGTCCTATTATTTTGCCTTGCATCACGAGTTACTCTGGAGCTGATTTTTCGGCTCCGGCTGTTTCTAGTTATGTTGTTTTGTTGCTTGGTTCCACCTCAAACGAGTCCATGTGTGTGATCAGCTCATCTTTCACACTGATATACACCTGTGGAGAAATACAGGCCAAGAAGTAATGGTTTTTTTTCAGTGTTTTGGTTGTACTGAAGGGTGGACTGTTTAAATCATCCCGAAACAGACGTTAAAATACTGACCGGCATCTAGAAAATAGTGAATGTAAGGCACTTCCCACCATAGTATCAGCCTGAAACTTTGGGATCTGAAAAACAGATAGTTGTAGGTGACCTTCATGCAAAAAAACAGTTTTTGCCAGACTGCAGTTAACGTTCCATTTCTACCTTGTCCGCTCACACATGTACATGTACATGTAAGTTCGTGACGTGGGTTTTTGGAAGTTTCGCTTGGTTATCCTGATCGAATTTGTGTGCGTTTCCGTAGTTTTATCGAGTTTGTTGGAAGATTTGATATTTGTGTGAACTAAACCCGAATCCTGCCAGGCAAAATTTCACGTCACGTCGCACGTACATGTATAACAGTACGTCGCACGTTTACGCGTAACTTGAGATTTGCACCGCATTTTGAAAAAAAGGCAAAAAAACGTGTAACTAAACTTCAACCTCTCTTAGAAGGTTGAATGTCAGTTTGTCGGCGGGAAGCGCGAGCTGTGACATTAGGAATAAACCTACGATCATGTACATGACTGTAATACCAGTAGGAGTGGAACGCATTACTTTGAAGTGCGGGAATGCAAACACTGCTAAAATTTATGTACATGTACATGTACAGCGGCCAACGAAACACAGCATTAGAAGAAGAAATCGAAATGTCCTGGGTTCTCCTTTCGTCAACATTTGGAGGCTCCACTGCAGCCGCCATTAGCAGAAGTAAATTATCATCTTGTGTGTATTCTTCACCATGCGAGAAACCACGAACCACGAACCTCGAGACCAGAATACTGTTTGATAGAGGTGGCTTCAGTCGCATTGCTCGCAGCTGTGGTGGTGAAACTGGAGCATCTCCGCTGAACTGAGGTCTCGGCGAGTAAGTTCAGCGACACTTCGCATGTTTTCAATGTTGGTATGGGGGTGTGGGACGGCGGGTAGAGGAGAGTACTGAAAATCATGATTGTCTGGTTCCCGCCTCCATGGGGTGATGATCTAGACCTTTTTTTTTCATTTTGCCTTCCCACTGCATGTGTAGAGTGTAGAAGTGAAAGGAGCGATGACAATAGTATAATGTATTGTTAGGACGTACATTGTACAATGTCATGTACATGTACATGTACAAGGAGTGGTTACCGTTGGTGTGATGTGCCGTCCACCCCCGCCCCCTCCCCGGAACGAGAATTTACAGAATTCTACAGCGGAATTTCAGGAAAGCCGATTGTCCGGATAAAATTGTGTTTGGACTTGAAAATTCACGTTACCTCGCCTGTACAATGTACATGTACATGTTAATGTAGATTGTTCCTTACCAAAGCCCTTCCTCTTCCTTACCCGTTGTTTTGAATTCAAGATCGAGCACCACCGCTAAAGACTGAAAATGATTGTTCGTACTAATCTGTAATTGGCGTGTGAAACACTTTATATTGTCAACACAGAAACCGTCAACGGCCGAATGCCGCTGCTCACTGCCTCTGGTCATACTGAGGTGACATTGAAACTCGTCCGTAAAGTGTGCAATTGCTGATGGTGCAATTTCAAAGGTGAAAACAGCTTAGACAAATGTCGCTCCTGGCAGTAGCGGTGTGTGAATGTTTGCATCTCTCTTCAGGTGACAAGCTTGATGACTTTCATGATTAATATTATCGCCAGCTCTTCTAACAAAATACAGTTTTCATTATCACTATCCCTCAGTTTTCCATCGTGTTGTCTCTGTTGAGTAGCTTCCTTGAAGTCTATTTTGGATTTTTTAGCTGCATTCTGAGTGTTGTGTGGGACTTCGTTTTGTCTCCGCCACTAAAGTATTGTTGCGGTTCTCGCAAGTATTATTACTATTTTACTACAAAATTATTTAAAATACTTCAATTTTGAATAGGGCAATCTCCGCAGGCATAAAGCCTTTTACAGGGTACCCTACGTCAGTGAGATATTGACTAGACACGTCAAAGTGGTGGAGCGGATTGCTGAGAGCTCGTTGAGTGTGGGTTCCTTTGAGAGGAAGGCCTGTGGTTGCCTTGCCGGCTTACCAAACATGACGGGATGGACGCATAAGAAAAAAAGGAGCTCAGGCCCTGTACTCCATGAAAAAGGTAAAATAATGAATTTGCTTATCTGCTTGCCTGCTTTGTGCTTTCCTAAGTGTGTGCCTGCTTACTTACTTACTTACATGTACATGTACTTACTTACTTACTTGCCTATTTTGTTCCAATGATTCGAGTTCCGCACCCTACGCACATTGTCCTCCACGTGTACATGTATTCGAAAGATGGACCAGCTCCATACTTTGTAACAAGATGTCGAGCAAATCGCCACCATAATACTTTTTTTCCAATTGTTGACTCACCGGTCCCAGTCTCCATCCCGAAGGACGAATCTTGGATTGCCAAATTCGACAAGAAGTCAGTCTGTGATGTGAAAAAGAATGTCGTAGCTGTACTGACGGGGCATTTATGGCCGAAACAGCTTGCTATGTGCAGGGTTGGGTATCTCGCTCCTCGACATTTGTCTTGTTGAGCACTCTCGGTCGGCTGCTTCAATTTCGGACGCATCGCTCGCCACCTTTCTTAGTTTGAGCTCTCTTATGCTAGAGCAACGCCATGTCTGTGGTGCCACCTTTGCACCATGGCTGGCAACTCGGCTTACTTTCAAAAGCTCGTGGCTGTACTGATGAGTACTTTATGGCCGAAACAGCTTGCTGTCTATATCATCGGGTATCTCGCTCCTCGACATTCGTCTTGTGCGAGTTGTGGAGCACTCTGCAGTAGGTCACTAGGTGGGCTGCTGTACTGTAGTCTGTAGTGCTGCTGTGTTAGGCATCTCTCGCTACCTTTCGTAGTTTGAGCACTCTCTGGCGCTAGAGCAACGAGTTGTCTTTAAAGACTTGTCTGTTGTGCCACCTTTGCACCATGGCAGGCAACTCGGCTTTACCTTATTAAAGCTCGTGTACTGATGCGCCTTTCCGGCCGAAACAGCTTGCTGTCTACAGCATTGTGCATGCTTGTACTGCATGTACATAATCAATTCAAAGTACAATGTACATGTACATGTATGTCGTGGTACATCAGTATTGAGTAAGACCAAGAGTCCATAACCCCCTGTGGGTTATGGACTCTTGGTAAGACATTAGTGTTCATGTGCCTCTGCGTTTCCAAGAAAAGGATTTGCATGCACTGTCACATGTACATGTACATGTACCTCGACTTGGGCCATCCGGAGCGCTCGAGCACACGAGGAGCCGCACCTTCCACTCGGCAAACCTGCAGGAAAGCATTACCCCGGCCTATCAATACACGGTGTTTCGGGGAATTCACCCCTCATCAGTTGAACTTGAGTAGGCTGAGGAAGATTGTGCCTGAAGAGCACCACTTACATGTACATGTATACTGTACATGATGTATGTAGTACTCTCCAGGCCGAACCATCACCAGGGATACAAACTTACAGAGACGCTCCATTTCCAGCGCGACAAGCGCCTCGTTACTGACGTTAGGCCGATTCCACACTACACCAAATCCTGCCTAAAAAGCCATTTTTCAGGCACTTTTCAGGCAAGTTGCCATGGCGATCACTTTGAGGAACGCGCGAAAGTGAAAAGTGCTTGTTGTCTACAAAGCAACACCAGCACTCTCTTTCAAGGCAACTTTTTACCTTTTCACTTTCAGGACACTTTTCTGACTTTTCTTCAGCCTTTCGATTTTTTCCGAATGTGTTCCCTGTCGTATCTTTCAGTTGTGGTGAGTTGTGGTCTGTCAACAATGCCTAGGTTCATGTTTAGCCAGGAGCTTGAGGGCAAGCTGATCGAGCTTTGGAGCGGACGTTTGAGGCGACCTCCGGGCGGTACAGTTCGCAGGAGCTACGCCGGAGGAGATCGCCATCAAGCTGAATTTGTTTGCTGAACAGCTCCGGGAGGAGGCAATCTATACTGCGTCGATCGTCCATTCCAAAATTGACAACATGAAAACCAAGGCGAAAGGACTGTACGAGACATACACAACGAAAACTGCCACCGGACTGGAATGCCTGTTGGCGAGGTTGACAAATATTCGACCTAGGATCTGGAATCCGCCTACACAGCGCGCGCTAGCGTGGTCAAAATGAAATTTCAAGATTGGGCACGCAAAAATGGGTGATATTCGAGGATTTGGACCAACAAAGAGCCTCTCCACTACCGCCGTTGCTACATCAAGCACAGGAAAGCCTCACAGTCTAACCTTCAAAGCAAAGTCCCGTGATCGACACTAAGTCTTGTAGGTGTGAATGCAGCTTCACTTTATAAGCCACTTTATGCCTTCAAGGCAAAGCCACTTCCGGCGTAGTGTGGAATCGGCCTTACGCTCCAGGTAGCAGCGTGAGTCAGAGTTGCTCAAGGAGTTTGGCTACTCACTACGCCGAAAGGCGGGCTCACCACCCCTTTATGGCAACTTCCCCAGGTCTGACCCCCAAGACGACATGAATACTGTAGTAGTCATACTGGGCCTGGCCGAAGTTTAAAAAAAAAAAAAAAAAAAAAAACAACACTACGCTGTCACTTCCAACAACTACATTATGTAGTCGCACGTCCGCGTGAGGGACAACAGTACAAACTTAGAAGTCACGACTTCGACGATATTAGTGATGAAGTTGGTTGTACCTCCTGTTTTCCTTCCCTTTTTCCTTCTCTCTCTTCGCTTTGTTTTCGCTGCCTGGGGTCTCATTTTTCTTTGCTTGTATTGCTGAGGGAACATACATGTTCAAGTATATGTAGGCTGGTTTGTATTCGCGGGTCCCCATGCCATGGTTCATGGGCCACGCGTACTCATCCCGCGGATTAAAAAAAAAGTAAATTATCGTATCCGTTCCCGAAGATATGTGTGAATAATAATAATATTTTTTCCTTTTGTAAAAACTGTGAATTTCCACTGTAGCCTTGTCATATTTACACTTCACATCCGACCCACGATCACTCATGCCATGGGCTACACCACGTAGACTACTGGTACAACGATTGTTTGTCTTAGGCCTTGACAGATTATGCTAGCATAATTTTTCGCATAATTTCTACCAAAATCGAATACAGGTCGTCCCTCTTTAATACATAATCTCTGGGACTTGACAAATGTTATGTATTAACGGGGTTTATGTATTAAACGAAAGTGTACATAACTTGCTTGTATACTAGAATTTTTCACTTTTTTCAACTTTTCTGAGTGTTTCTTGCTGCCATGACTAGGGAGCGAGATATTCTTGATTCCCTCGATATAACATAAAAAGTATGTTATAACGGTCACAGTCAGCGAAGATTCTACAGTTTACATGATACATGCCCAGTCGCGCCTGTACAGTCACTCGAAAAAAACAGAGCTTTGTTGGTTTATGATGACTGTGCGCTCTGATTTCTGAGCTAATTGCGTCCACAAGTAGAAACTAGAACACGACGTGCCTCCACTGGAAGGCCAAAAGACCAACAAATTATGTACTATTGAGGTAGGTGGCATGCGGGTACGGAGAAATGTTACATGTATGTACTAACGGGGTTTATGTACTAACGAAATATGTACTAACCGACAAAATTTGTATGAATGTGACCACGTTTCGTCCGGGACTTGAGATTTCTTATGTACTAACGGGGTTTATGTACTAACCGGACTCGTATTAACGGGGGACGACCTGTAATCGCATAATTCGAGGCAAATTGCATACGAATTGCATAAAATTGGAATAATCCGCCTGTTCGCATCAAATTCCATACAGTTGTACATGATCTACAAGTACAAGTACAAGTAGATGCACCAGGAAGTCGTAGGTTTACGACTCCCTTGAGAATATGTCTAGTCCACTACAATCAGTGACGGTCGTAGCTAGGTCGGACGGTGCGTTGACCCCGTTGAACCTTTGCTACTACAGTACAACGCCCACTACAAAAAATTCCCCTGTTATTTTGCACAGATCCATTATACATGTACATTAGCAGCATTATGTGAGCATAATGCGGCATATTATGCTAACTTTCAGCATCAAAATAGCATAATTCTGCAATTTTTTCAGCAATGCGAAATGCATAATTTCACCAAAATATTAGCATAATCTGTCAAGGCCTAGCCTAGTTTGTCTCCATTTTTTACCGTTTTGCTAATAAGAGTTTCTTTTTCCGAAATTTCTTCTCGTTTTGTATCATTTTCCAAGCCTCGTATCGCCACTTCTGAGTTGTTCGGACCTCTCCCTCTCGCTTGCTTGCCATACATGTACATGTACATGCACGTGTGCGCGCACACACACACACATACACACACACACACACATACATGTACACACACACGTACGCACATGCAATATGCACGGACTATCGCACACACCTCAGACCTGCCCATCGCGGAAGCGATGATAGCGAACAGCTATGTTAGACATAGCAACTTGTACTGGGATTACACCATTCAACAGCTTGCAAGGCTGATGAACACACACACACACACACACACACACACACACACACACACACACACACACACACACACACACACACACACACACACACACACACACACACACACACACACACACACACACACACACACACACACACACACACACACACACACACACACCATTGGACCATTAGACGCCCATCGCCGAAGGCGATGATAGCGATGCTACAGCAGAAGCCATAGCAGCTTGTGCTGGGATTGCACCATTCAACAACTTGCAAGGCTGAAGAATTGACCGCCACTATTCAGCCTGGTCTACACCACACAGCTATGAAGTGGCTTTTTCTGGCCAGTGAACCCTACTTTTTGGTCTTTTTTTCATTTTTTTCCGCACACACATCACACCACATACTCCGGCATGCACTGGCTGTTGGTAACCACCCAGGAGAATGAAAGAAAAGTCAGAAGTCTGAGAAAGAGAAGAAACACGTGTGTGACCATAATCGTCGGGAATCGAACCCGCAACCTCTCGATTGAAAATCGCTGCACATACCACTGCACCATATGGGACACACACACACACCACACACACACACACACACACACACACACACACACGCACGCACGCACGCACGCATGCACTAACAAGTTAAAACCTAAGACTTTACATGACTGCAGTTACGGAAGAGGTACACAAAAGGAAATACAATACCAGGACTGTTTCGTTGTTACTCCGAGTCTCAGGGTATAAGCCAATCATCAGACAACATAAGGAGTTTAGAAGAAGCCATGGCCCTGTAAGAAGACCTTAGGTCTGTTGAGAATGCCCAAGTAAAATAATAATATACAATACAAAATACAAACACATGTACATGTGTAGGTACATGATATAATCCCAAAACTGGTAAACCAGTATTAGATAAACCTTGTTGTAGTTCACGCAATTGTTAGATTGACAGAGAAAAAGAAAAAGGAGTTTTTATACAAGTTAAAAAAGAGCGAAGACAACAAGACGAAATCAGGAGTAGTCTCCTAACCCCCTAGCATAACGAGGGTCAGAACCGGGTGCCATACCCATATCAGGCATAATTATGGTTCAAATGGTCCGCAGGGACCGGGGCTCTGCCAACCGCGGAAGGTTGTAGTAAGGTCACCGTTTTCGAACACAGTGTCCTCCTCCTTGTTTCATGCTGTCAATCTAACAATTATGTAGGTATAACTGGTCACTCACGACTCTACTCTAGACTAGAGTCCAGAAATCACAGGCAAAATGAAGATTGTAAAATTGATGTAATGTAGGCTATTGGCTAGCACTTACTGTCAGTCACATACTCAGTGATGCCGATGGTGCTATCAGTCATGACTCATGTGCCTACCACTACTAGTAGTAGTACACGATTCATGTTATTGGTTTGACAATGACAGCATGAAATCTATCCAATACGGCAATAGTCCTGATTGTACATGTACATGCCGTCATGCGTGTGCGTGCACGAGCACTGATACATGTACATGTACATGTGCAGTCATAGTCATTGTACATCATCGCAGGGGCTGATACGCCAGTACATGTACAATGATGTTGACTTTCTGACCCTCTGCATTGTGTACTGCTATGCTTGGGTGACCTACGTATACGCTACACTACATCATGTCCATACAGCCTTAGCTTACAGGATCAGAAATACCTCCCGCTGCTTCGTGACTAAGCAGCCGCACAGAAGGGGAGGAGCATCTCAAGTGCCTTCCAGTTCCACTCGACCCCAGGAACGACTTACGAAGTTCGTTGCGTGCTAGTTCCCGGGTGGTGGGGGGTATATGTAGCGTACGTATCTCGTCCATAACCATAACAGCTACTGTACATGTACATCACGTATTATGACTGCAGCTTTACAAGAAAGGAAGCACGAACAGTGACAGTACAGTAATAGTCAGCCCTGACACACTGTGTCAAAGAGGGCTGTGACGTTTCGGCCGCACATCATTATCAGCTTCCTCCTCTAAGCCTGTCACGTGACATTATCATATCAGCGACCACATATTCGTTACTACTAGTACTAGTACGTCACAGTATTTCCAGTCATGTGACGTCACGTCGTTAACTACATCTGCATCTGTTGGCTAGGCCTAGGCCCTGACAACAACTCAATCCAACAACGCCACGTCACAGATCCTTGTGGTGGTGGCCATCTACAATGACAATGTGAATTGTCTCATTAGGTATCGCCGCCGGAGCGACCACCATCAGCATATCCTTCGTGGATCACTTATCAACAGTGACGTCAGGACGCGCCCTTTTGGCACGGTACGCGGTGCAAGCTGGTGATGCGTGACAAGCTGCCCCTCGGGGGATCAGTTACTGAGTTAGCAGCTCGGTCGATGGCAACAGACCGTCTGTATGCACGCGGTGGTCTGCTTGCCCGTGTCCCAGACGACGGGATAGGATTGACCACGAGCCTAGCCACACGCAACCCAAGGCAAGGGCAACGGAGCCTGCTTTTTGATAGGGCACCACCGTACAACAGCAGGAAACGCATGAGTAGGGAAAGCGCCACTCGCGCTCGCCAGGTGGTGCTGCTCGCTGCTCGCTTGGATAATCACGTCTTTTGCCTCGAGGGCGGTGTTATCAACCAAAAGGGGGAAAGTCCAGCGCTCAGGGCGCGCGGCTATTATCATGATTTATCACGATACTACTAAGTAGGCCGTGTGGTAGCCAGTAGTTTCATCTGGGACGACGTGCGGAAGCTGGCAGCGGTGCCAAGAACACTGTTTGCTGCTTGATCGTGCGTCACAAGCACGCCGGTACATTGTACTTCTCTAGAGACTCTACCTCCTGCACTCTGCAGTGCAGGCACGGGTAGCTGACCGTCTACTGACAGTAATGAGTACGTATGTAGACTCCCTACAAGCATCATCGACGCATCATCTTTACCATAGCCATAGAGAGCGCTATGACTGCACCGCCACCACGGCACCAGCTCATTACTGACATTAGGCTTTGCGCCGCTGCAGTGTGATGTAGACTTTTGTAGTGCGTGCGGTCCACTCTCACGTCACGCCAGGGGATTTGAGTGGTTTTAGGATGTGAACTACGCGCTGTGCAGCCCTTACTACCTTAGGCCGCCCACTAGACGCACGCCCAGCAAAACCATATGCCACGCTTGTCCTGGTCGGCCTTGTCAACAATGTGTCGACTGCGCGCCTGCTGGGATCGCTCGGCGAAAACCCTTGTAAATTGTGGTCTGTTGCCGTAGCAGCCCTGCCCCGTGCACTTCGGGCCAAGTGCCTTATGAAACGCGTCCGATTTCAACCCAGAGCCAAGATTCGTGCAAATGATCGTGGACAAGTGAGCTGACGAGGCTGCCTGCCTGATATGACTGTGACTCTGAGACATTCTGTTTTGAAACGTTTGAGACGTGGGACGTGTCTGTGCACAACTTTCCTTATACCATTGTCCACTAGTATTACTAGCCTTTGGGCGAGTTGGCTTATGATATTTTATGCCAGCCTACCTCTGTCTCGGAATTATTTACATGCAGCCCACATTATGTGTGTGGTCTTGTGATGCGTGGAGAAACTGCTGATTCCATTGACAGGGAGACGAACAGGCCTACGTAGTCTGCCTCCTACTACTACTCCACAGCTAGCTGAGGTCGTGAACTATTAGTATTACTGATCGTCTGCACTCACAGCTAGCTGTACTGCATGCAGAGGTCGCTGGAGTTACCCGTGCTCAGCAACGCACCTGAGTCTGCTGAATCCCCCACCAAGGTGCCGCGAGGCCCTGGCTCATAACGAACTTGAGCCCTTCCTTGCGGACGCACTCGTTGTAATAACGGGAACAGCAGCAAACGTTCACTATCCGCTAGAGACACGGTCAACCGTCGTGTCCACAGTGCTAGCGGCGAGGCATGCAGTTTGACTTTTCGGTGGGCGAGCTTGTGCTGGTCGATTGGACGGACGGCAAGATATACTATGCCAAGATCAAGCGCATCGACGAGAAGAGACAGGTCTGCGCCATAGTGTTTGATGACGGAACGCGGGACGAGGCGCATTTTCACAAGATTCACAGTGGTAAGTCTTCTTCATCTGCCTGCAACGTTTTCCGAGAACCAGTGCTGCGAGCCCCGTTCAAGCTGTTGTGGCATTGCTCGCCAGGTCAAGCCCACTAAAACCTGGTAACTCCGAGCTTGCACATTATTTTTTGACGAATGGATCGGCAAAATTTATTTGTATCATTCTGCACTACTAAACTCTAAACTCTATAGTACTATTGCGTACATAAGCCCTGTGCTGCATGCTGTAGTGTACGTGTAGTCCAGATCGTTGAACGCACTACGTGCATGTGGATTGTGGTGCAGCTTGCTTGTTGATCTGGCCTTTCTGGAGTCAGTGAAGATCTACGACACAGACTACATAGTCAGTCGACGTCTTCATGTGCATGTGTACGAGAACGAGTGCTTGTTCGGGCGCTTGAGCTGAGATTCCGCCGGTCCTGTTCGCGGTGTACTACTACTAGATCATGTAGCAACTGAAGTAAACAGTTCAAAATTGTAGTTGTGTAGTTTGAGTTTCTGATGGTCGAGTGGCGACGAGCGCGGCGCGTGCGTAGATCTACTGAGAATTAGATCCCTTTTCCTCGAAGTCAAACAAAAAATACGCCTACGTCTCGCGAAACAGAGAGTTACAATCATGATCATTGTATCGCTAGCGCTCGGTACCGTCTCTGAATAGTGCCAGCATAAACTACATCGACGCGTACCCCGCTCCTAGGACCTAGATTGCTAGAATCCTACGCTCAGTTTGTTGTGAAGTCAAGTGTGTCCTCACGTAACGACACGTCTTGCGCTATCTCCGAGACCGCGAGAGCTGACGATCCTGGCCGGGACGTGGACGCGTCGGCGGCGCGGCCCCGTCCTGGGATCGCGAATTCGCGATCCCATTCATTCAAAAAATTGAAAAAAAAACAATGAATGAGATCTCGACTTCTAAAAAATTCCTTGATTTTTTCATGGTCTACGGACATGAACCATGTTCTGTTTCAGTGTTTGTGTGGCCCGGAGTTCTTGCGAACTGGCAGTGCAAATCATGTCACCGTCGTCAGTACATGTGCCAACGACACGTTTTCGTTTGGCTTGGCGACAAGAACATAGTCAAGCCCACAAAAATAAAAAATAATTGAAGCACCGTCTTTGGAGATTAGTTTCTCTTCGAGTCGTGCCTGGAATGCCAGACCTTCCTCTAAATCTTTTGGTCATGGTGCACCAATAAAGCAATACTAGACCCCGACGTTACGCTGCATTCGGCGACAAGCGGACATGGTCTGCCTCTGCTCGTAGCTTTCTGTCAGTTGCACAGCCGGAACACGCTGGTGTTTATGGTGTTTTTCTGTTGTTGCTCATCGGGGGGCAAGCGTTCACCTGACCAAGCTGTGTTTGCCAATCTCCTAGCCATAACTCTTCCCGTGCGACTGCTTGGCACTCCACAAGTACCAGTGCATGTTCTCCGTTTCCGTAACATTTCCGCCTGTCTGTCCCCGGCCCCGTCGACGGACAGATTCGCTACAGTCGAGTGGCAGGCGAGTTTCGAGCAACTCCGCGCGCTGCGTAGTGTCCACTAGAGCGAAGGTACGCAACGCTACATTCGCAAAGTCCGTTCAGAAATTACGGACAGCGGACAATGCTTTTCATGTGCATAAATAATTCAAGTTCCGCGTGTCTGTTGGTTCTGAGACGCACGTAATGCACGGTTGGTTGTGGGGGATAGTTTGTTGACAATGTTTTAGTCATGTAGTGATCATGGTGATCCCACATTGGATCCGCTGGCGTTTGAGCCGGTCTGCGGCACTTTCCGGTCCGACATGTTGGTACTTGGAGAGGGCCTGGGGCTGGGGTCGCCGATTGAGTGCAGCATGCTGCTGTGCACAATAGTGCTGGGGCGGTGACCGATCTACTTCTTTCCCGGAAATTGCAAAGTTTGCAGCTTAGACGTTTTGTTTTTTAGTCAGGTCGAATTTCGTCCTCAGGTAACGCGAGCCCTACATGGCTGCATCCCCGTTTCTTCCTTCCTTGTCTTGTGTTTCCCTCACCTTCCCTGTAGCTTGTAGCACAGGGTTACGGTATTAGGATGGTGCACTAGCTACACCACGTGACCACTACTAGGTTCCCCAACTCACGATGCACAGGTCAGACGAATTTCTCATCCAACTCCTTTACATGTGAAAACTGGGTACGGACAGTGAGCAGTAACTATTTATTTTCCTCATCCTGATAAAACAATAGTGAAGAGAGAGAGAGAGAGGGGGGGGGGGGGGTATTGTTTGAGGTTTATTTTGCACCGCAAACCTAGCGGGCATTGATGCCCAATATTATGGTGGCGATGGAATAGAAGAAGAGATGTGTAAAGTAGTACAGTACATTGAAGGTACGGTGCCAAGATCGATTAGGCACGAGCGTGCGAGTGCTCACATAACACTATAGCGTGATGTGGCAGACGCTAAGCCTGCAACTGCAAAATGAATGATGTGCACTTCAGGTACGACCCTCAAGATGCCTTTGCATACGGTGCCTGTGGATCTGTGCGTTTTCATTGGTTGGTGGTGAATCGAGAATTTGACTTCCATGGCGTTACCTCGTGACGCAGGTGCTGATTGGCTTTTGGCCACATTTATATTATGTCCATGAACTCATTTGAAACTGTCCACCTCTCCACACTGCTCTCTTGGTCCACGTTCACCACACCATATCTCCTTCCTTCTTGTTTTACGAACTGGGTGCGGCGTGGTTTCAAGTAAACAAAATACCATAGCGAGGAAGTTCGTTCTTGGATAGAGGTGGACAGTTTCAAATTATTTTCAAATAGCCGGTTCCGTTGTAACTTATGAGTCAATAAACTCATGGCATTAATAGCGCAATTTATATGACGAGTAGGATCAACATAATAATAATAAATATTTAAGTGGTTTGCTTCACTGTCCGAAGAGTGCTCAATGCCCATGTAGGGTAGAGCCTTGTACACAAGAGAGAGATTGGAAGCTTTGTCACAACTCTGAGTTTCACGTATTACTACGTACGCCTGATGATCGTAGTAAAACGTGGAGCTCACAGTTGTAACAAAGCATCCAATCTCTCTCTTGTGTAATAATAATAAAATGATAATATTCACAGGATCAACATTCTGTGAATATTTTATCAACTTTGGGACAATGTCGACCCAGCTTGTCATATTGTTTGTACTATTAAATTAAAAGTATTGCCCCTCGTCACTTGCTCAAGCAGCCGGGATGATAATTATGTGGATGTGGATGTGTGTGTGTGTTGTGTGTGTGTGTGTGTGTGTGTGTGTGTGTGTGTGTGTGCGCGTGCGTGTGTCTGTGTGTGCGTGTACCTCTGCGTATTCTGACCCTGCAGTGAGTGAGACAACAAACGAGTCTGACTGGATAGTGTGTGTAATCTGCAAAGGCGGTGACTCGGACGCACCCAATCTCATCGTGCTGTGTGATAACTGTGGCATAGGTAAGGCTGCGTGATACGTCCTGCATCTCTGTTGTCAATTGACATGATTGTACCGTATTTTCTCGATTATCAGTCGCACTCGATTATAAGTCTCACCCCCATTTTCAGGTTTGAGCCATACTGTTTTGATTATTGACCATAGTAGTAAGGCATGCTTGATTGTAAGTCGCACCCCTTTTCTTACCCTTAGACTTCAGTGTAAAACAGTGCGACTTTTATTCGGGGAATTACCGTATGCTTGCACGTTCACAATACCTACTGTGAAGTAACCAGCTTTCGCCAGAGATAAATCTTTTGAGAATTCCACTGCTTCACGAGAGAAAAATCATCGCAAACTGCTCCGTAATTTTGCAAACAATACAGAATCCAACTAGAAAGAAGAAGCACGAACGTTTCTCTTTGTGAACCAGTGCAATTCTTGAAAACGTCGAATTTGCACTCGGCGAACGTTTCTGGCTTTACAGTACAGTCAAGTTCACTAATAACGACTGCGGATATAACGACAATTCGCGAATAACGACAACATTCCCATGCCCAGAGCAAAGTCCCTTCCATCTGTAAAACATGTAATGAGACATCGGGTATAACGACACTTCGCGAATAACGACACTTTTGTGATGCCCGCCGAGTGTCGTTATAAGCGAAGTTGACTGTAGTTTGTGCTGATCAATTTGAACAATTTCTCCTGGGGTGTGCAATATTTAACTCGGATGGTGAGTCAAATTAATTATTGTGAAAAGAAGGACAAAATGTTACGAGTTTTGGGCCAATTTGTCGCACTCGCTGACTGTATAAGATCTGGTTACATTGGTGGACAGTTAGTCATAACTCGTAAAATTTTGTCCTTCTTCTTTTCACAATAATTTCTCCTGAAATCATAGTATCTCAAAGAACTGTAAGTCAACAAATTTTCGGCGCTCATTTATTTTCGGCTATTTTCAGCCTGATCTTATTTGGCCAAAAATTTGTTGCAGCCGAAATTTCGTTTTGCAAGGTTCAGTGTGACAGTGTATACAGGCGGCAGCAGCAGTGCAGGCCGAAAATTTGTTGCAGCCGAAATGTGTTTTAGCCCTAGGAGTTGTAAGTCAACAAATATTCGACGCATATTTATTTTCGGCTATTTTCGGCCTGGTCATATTTGGCCGAAATGTTGTTTTGCAAGTTTCAGTGAGTGCGTTTGATCATGCACGCGAATTGATTCATGAATCGATTCCCGCTATTCACATCACCCCATGTGAATATGGTGAATGGATTCCGAATCGATTCCAGGGCTCATGACGTGAAATCGAACGACTTGAATGCATGGGAATGGATTCATGAATCGATTCCAAGTGTGTAATCGAACGCACTCACTGTGGCAGTGATACAGTCAGCAGCAGTACAGGCGGAAAATGTAATGCGGTCGAAATGTGTGTTTAGCCCTGGGAGGCTGAAATTTGAATGGGCTGAAAATTTGTAGACCGACAGTACAGTGTGTGTACTACCGAGGAGTAGGCTGAGCCAAAACCCTACAGTCCATTTCAAAACTATAGACGCGTACCTAGGCAAAAACCGTTATGCCAGCATCTATAACACATAAAATCTGTGATCACTTTGTGCATAATGTTTTCCAAATCGGGCGTCTGTTATCCAATCGTTTAGAAACTATATGAGAGTAATTGTGGAGCGGACCTGAGCAATATTCCGAAAACTATTCTCAAAACGTTTCAGCCAAATTTGAAATATTTCAAAAACACTGCGCGTCTATAGTTTTGAAATGGACTGTAGCACACAATACAAACCAGTTCTAATCCTGTATGGGTTTTGCAGTGCAGTGCTTTCTTGCTCACACTTCTTCATGCAGCGACGCTACTGTAGGTCTACAGATTTTCGGCCCATTCGAATTTCGGCCTCCCGGGGCTAAAACATATTTCGACCGCATTAAATTTTCGGCCTGTACTGCTGCTGACTGTATGCACGGTCACTAGGGGTGTGCGGATTATGCTCGCACACAACCGATATTATGCTTTTGGGCATTTCCAGCGGAACTTCAAAAGTATTCTCCCAAAACATCGAAAACATTTTCTCCAGAATTCACCCCCCAAAAAAGACCCCAGCACGAACTGTGCCTTGCGCATGCTCTTTAGTATGCAAAATGGACGGTCAGGCACGTGATCACTGCATGCAGGATCTACACTACATGTACTAGATGTACATCTGACTGTACACAGCTACTATGTCGTGTCCGGGTATTGCTGCATGTACATGTACGTGTGTCCATGCATGCGCGCTTGTTCTCGGGCAGATCAAAATTGACAGAATTCTCCCAAAACTCTTCTGAAGGTCAATGGATCTGCCAAAAGATCGATAGAATCCCCCTAAAATTCCCAACATTTTCTCGACGATAGTATTCCCAAATTATTCCGGGAATAATCCGCGCACCCCTAACTGTCACACTGAATACTGAAACTTGCAAAACAAAATTTCGGCCAAACATGACCAGGCCGAAAATAGCCGAAAATAAATATGCGTCGAATATTTGTTGACATACAGCACCAAGTAGTCCAGCCTTTCCTTTCAGGGGCGTCGAATAATTTTAGGATGGTACGGTTACTGATGGGGTCGGGTGGCTCCGCTGAAAATTTCGAAAAGTGGAGGCCTGATCAGTGCTCTTTTTTAGTTTTTTTATTCCCAGGGTACCCGAGAGTGGTACGGTCAATGTCGTAGTGACCGTAGCATGTCCGACGCCCCTGCTTCTAGTATGTGCCCTGTTGTCACTGAAGCCCTGTTGTCACTGTGTGTTGCTCTGCTCCAGGCTACCACCAGACGTGCCACAAGCCGCCCATTCCCTCCGCAGCACTCGAGCCCGATGCCCCCTGGGCATGCAGCTACTGCACTGACGACAAACCTCATCCGTTCAGTCCCGAGCGGTCTCACACTGCCGGTTCATCGGACACCAGAAGCCGGGCGAGGGACACGGGCCCGAAAACGGATACAGCCGTGGGTAGCTCGAGCGCGAAGCCTGTGGGTTCTTCTGGCCTTGCCGACGCTGAACAGGAGAAGCAGCTTACCGGACGACGACGTAGCTCACAGAGGGTAAGTGGTGAGCTTAACCCTTTCCGGGTTTATGACGAGTATACTCGTCATGCAGACCCCATCGCGTCTGGGCAATGACTAGTATACTTGCGCTATACTTTTTTATAAAGTCCACCCAAGGTCGGCAGAGCATCCCAGACCACACGGCTGTCAAGAAGCGGCAACTTAGAAAGATGGCGTCGGTTCGAGATGGCATGGTAACCGCGCACGTGCCGTGGTCCGTGACTTGCTCATGTATGCACGCAAATGCAAGTCACAAACTCACAAAGATCGTCTTTGCATTTGGAGAAAATAGCTTCGACTCTCTTTGGAGGTTGGCGAGGTTTGCCTAATCTTTACTTGATTGCGATGCCGGTATGTCCTCTCAATAATTAGAACAAAGAGAGCTGATGATCGCTTCATTGCAGAGAAGAAGTAACAATCAACTCTCCTCATGTCCTCAGTGCCAAAGGCAGACGACTGCAATTCCACAACGCTCATTTCACGATGATGGAAACAATAATCGTGTACTAGTACACACTTGGACCATTTGGTCATCCCTATTCTAGCCGCTAGTCCGTCCAGCAAGCATATATTGACTATTACGATAAGTACAACTGCGTGAACGAGGGCTCACCCAGCAAATTCAATTCAAGACGTGTCTCCAGTCAAGAATTAGGGTCTTTACTCGAGAACTTCACAAATACGGGTCAAGGCACCCCACAAAACTGATAGATGGCACGAACGAAAGACAATAGGCTAGACAAAGTGTCCCAAGTGATTGAAAACAGCAGATCTACCAAATAAGACAGCTACATGTGCCTAAACAACGATTCCCATACAGTAGAGAGTAGTATCAGGCAGAATGAAAGCCTTGGAAGTGCACAAATACAGCCACGACCGCCACAAAAATTGGACGACCGCCACAAAAAAATTCTCATTGCTCTACCTCCTTGAAGGATGAAAGTTACCAGTTATCCTATAGCGATGTCAGTTTATGCCTGTTGGAACCCCCCACAGCCCGCACGAAATACCTTTCAAATAATTCCAGGATGCAATTGCAGCTCCAGACAGGAGGAAGAAGAACACCGTGAAAAATAACGGCAACGATGCCCAAACTCTCGGGAAACGGCTGAATTCTTCCTGAAGATGTTAACGTTGAATAGCCATCGATTACCAGCGTGGTTTGATGACTTTAGAACTGTTTTGAGACTTAGAACGAAGCGATATCTCAAATTTGATGGAATTGTTACCTGTCAAATGCGTGGGCGAGCAGGCCAGCTGACTGGTTATGCATGAACATGCATGAGCATGCATTGATTTTTCATGGTTCATGTGCAGAAAACTAAGTTGCCGCGATCCAAGTGCAGCTAACAGCCGTGACCACGCCACCACTCCCCTTATTCATGGCTCACACATGACGGGTTTACGTGGCTCTAGTAAAAAAAAAAAAAAAAAAAAAAAAAAAAAAACGTACCATACGCACTGATAGATCACTGTACAAACAGCCATAACTCTGGAACGGATTATCGCATCGCCATGATTGATAGCTCATTAGAACGGTCTTGGAAAGGGCTTGTGAACCTGCTTCGAGGCGAGGGCTCTTGTACTCTTCATCAATGCAGCCCTGGCGAGGCGAACCCTTAGATTCAGTCCTGCTTTTTTCTACGCTTGTGGCTATACATTTCTCAATATAGCCATCCTTTATCCAGACATCCTCACGACACATTCCAAGCGGTCTCTGGGCAACAACAATCACTACAAAAAGGAATAATAATAAAATAGTAGAAAGGAAAAGGACATAATTATGGATACGAGTTGAGAGTAACTCTCCATCACTGTAACTGGATACTATATGCAGTCATAAAGTTGGAAGGCTGTCAGTTAGCGCTACGGAGATGTGTTGAAGCTAGGTGTCAGGACGTCGAATGTCTCAGTACTCTTGTCAGTTTTGTGCCTAGTTATTGCACTTTCTGACTGTATATAGTATCCAGTAACAGTGATGGAGAGTTACTCTCAACTCGTATCCATATGTCCTTTTCCTTTCTACATTTATTTATGGCTCAACATCCGAGTTTCAAATAATAAAATCAGTGAATAATAAAATCATCCAAATTTTCCAACAAAGCCCATCTTCAGGAATTCAATCACTTGCAGATAAAACAGAGATCATCATTACAATGTAAAAAATACGAACATTGTGGCTATGGCTACACGTAGCAGCTGTGTATGAAAAATGCTAGATTGTTCGTGCAATCCCCGTCGAATAAAATGGATTTGTGTCTTTGCCCAGCGGAACAGGGGCATAGAATGTTCCAAGAACTTCTTTCAAGTATCATTCCGCTTTAGGCTCGCCGGAACCGGTCCAGTTGGTCAGGTCATCACCAGAATATTGTGTTGGCCACCATTGACATTGTGTGTGTGTACTCTTGAGGGGTGAGGTTATGTGTACTGGCCATGACATACACAAAGCGGGGAAAGGCTGAGGGAAGGTCGGACCAATCGAAAACTGCTTCCGGCGGGCCTGCACTGGTTCTGGGGATGCGCTGGTCACAGTTATTTCCTGCAGACTGGACAGCACTATGTCTCCACCTTTGGATTTTTCTTTTCATCTTTCCAGATGATCATGGATTTCTTTGACTACTGTAAAACGACAAACTTTCGCGGCGGCTAAATTTAGCGTTTTGGCAAACTGGACCAGTTAGCGGCGATTAATTTTAGCGATTTTACCTTCCACCGAAAATCAAAGAATTTTATTTTACGAAGCCTCGGAGTGCTGAGCGCAGAGTGCATGCAGAATGAGCAGGGGCGTCACACACGGTACGACCACTACGACCATGGTCGTACCACTTTTCGTCCAGGATGGTCCACCCAATTCATCCAAAAAAGCAATAAAAAAATTCAAGGATCTTCGGACTTGTACGAAACATCACAACTTTCATTGCAAGGAGCATACAATTATTAGGTTCAGACTTGATGCCTAGCAGCTAGCACCCCAAGACTCCAGGCGGCTATCCATTGCGATAGGCGGTTGGAGTCACGGGTAGAGACAACCAGATGATGGATTCCTCACGGACGCATTCACTGCGAACTTGACGGAAACAGTGCTGGCGGCGATCACTGGGTCCAGAACTAAAAATGTCCAAGATCTACCATGTTACAATGGCGATCAGCACGGTCAAGAGACACTACAACTAACGTGTTACTTGTCAGCTACAACAACATATTCTTTCCACAACGACACCTACCTAGTAGACCTACCTCTGGCTCCTGACGATCTACTGCAAGCTGATGCGAAAATACATTACATGATCTACACCCGCGAACGCCGTGCTTGTCAACGAATTAGGGAAGCGCTTCATTCTCCGAGGTTGAAAAGTGTTTGGACTGCTGCTCTACGGCGGCAGAACATTCTGCAGCTGTTCACCGACACGACCCGCTCCACCAAACGACATAAGATCGTTTCGTTCGAATTTTCTGGTATCAGCAACAAGAATTGCGTCCGCGACGACAGGACGAAAGCCTCTCGCAAACTAAAGTCCTGTTGCCATGAAGACAGAGAAGATTCCGCAAGCCCTTTCTTCTGCTTCCAGTGTTGTAGCTCTCCAGTCCACTGGCAGATCTTTCAATCCCAACGAACAAAAAAAGGATCTTCTTCTCTCTGTATAAAAAATGCAACTAACATAATTCATTACATGACGTACTGTACTTCGCGACTGTCCGCGGGCCGGCCGTGCGGCGCGGCACACTTTCGCAGGACATGACATACGTTTTTGCACAGCGGCTGGCGCTAGGACTGTACTTCGGATTTTGCAATTTTTTCGAGGGCAATAGCTTCATTTTTGCCTTGGTCACCTATGCATGATCATATGATGATATGCAGAAAATACAAAAAAATCCATGAGAAGCGTTTTTTTTTAGTTGGAGTGGGTTGTCTAATGCTATAGGGGAACCCTCCTTTGCGGCTGTAGAGTGCTAAAACGTGCCCTGTTGGCCGAAAAATCCGAATTTTTTCTCCGGGGGACACCCCGGTCGTACCACTCCAAACAGCCCTGTGACGCCCCTGATGAGAGAATAAATCAAAGAATGAAAGAAGGAATCAAGGCATCAAAGAGAACCATAAGGTAAGTACTAGTACTGGGAGAAAGGATGGCACGTTCGAAGAGGGATCATCGGAAGACTTTCTCTTCGAACTGCGGAGCCACTGCGATACTCATCGCGATACAATTCAGAAGACTTCTTCGAGCAGTACAACACTAAAATCTACGCAACAGCAAGCTGGCCAAATGCTCCAAGAAGTTCAACAACACTCTCCACAACA
This sequence comes from Sycon ciliatum, assembly GCF_964019385.1. NCBI lineage: Eukaryota > Metazoa > Porifera > Calcarea > Leucosolenida > Sycettidae > Sycon > Sycon ciliatum. The sequence continues at coordinate 16,073,761 of NC_088654.1, read as the reverse complement.
CTGAGACATTCTCCAGTCGATCGTTTTATTCTCTTCTGGTTCAAGTCGCCGTACTCCAACGACAACTAATGTTTCAACGGTTACTTGCAAGACTGGTGTTGGTACGTAACCCGTCGTTGCAACAGCTGCGCTCTTTGGTTGGACATAGCCGGCCGTACAAGCATCGATCAGCGCTTTGAATGTAGATCTACACTACAGTCAGTGCAGTGAGTGATGCATGCGCATGTACTGTACAGATCTGTTGCAAAACGATCGATCGTACAAATAATAATTATTTCGCGGGTCAAACTTTCGCGATCCGACCCTGCTCGCGAAAGTCGCGAAAGTTAATCGCTCGCGAAAGTTTGTCGTTTTACAGTATCCCCATCCACCTTCCTATTCGTGACATTAGCGTTACTTGTAAGATACCCGCTTTTTTGTGAAATCCAAACCTGACTGTGCTGTTGTGTTCGACTTTGTCCTGTCGCCTCGCTTGCCTGCAGGTTGCTGCTGCTGGCACGAGCGGTAGCACAACGTCACTGAAGGACCCATGCTCATTGCCCTCCGTGCCAGCAGCAATGCGTCCTGAGTCGGATCGGTCGCCTGAAGCACAGGTTGTCGTCAGCACGTCCCACACGACAGGCGTTTCTTCTAGCGCTGCCCAGCCATCTGCCGAGACCTCCAAGACCACTGAGCGTCCGCAGGAGGCAACTCCGCTGCTGCAAGTCGCTGGATACGGTCACGGCGAAGACGACGACGACGACGACGACGCAGATATGTCCTCCATGCCGAGTCTCACAAAGACCAGTACTTCGCCGTCGACAGAACGCCGAGCAAGCCTGCCGGGGGTGCAGGCGCCCGAACCAACGCCAACCGCAGATCACTTTCCGGCTCCAAGTGCATCTTCACCGTCCGTACCATGCAACGATCCGAGCAGTGCTGTCCAGGCAACAGGACCACCATCTTCAGTTCCGATGCCTGCATCCAGGTCACCCAGTGCTGTGGCGAGCGCTTCTTCTCGGCATTCCTCGGTAGGGGAGGCTGTGGAAGACGACGGGGAACGTGAACAATTGGCTCTGTCCACTGAACATGTCGCGCATCCAGCAGGGATGGTGAGAATCGAACTGGAGAAGTATGTCCCGACCCCTGCTGCCGCTACCTCTGCCGCATCCCGGCCAGTTTCCGGCAGCCCTACTGGCGGAGAGACGAACAAGAGCCCAGGCACGCCGTTGCTCGACGAACGAGAGGACAGTGGTGCCGGCACTGTAGAGCGTTACCAGGGCGACAACGACGACGAGCCAATGGACTGCGACGATGGCGGCCTGTCGGAAAAGGAGCCTCCATCGCTGCACGCTGGCGTTGCTATGGACACTAGTACACCAGCGGCACCTCAGCTTTCACCGACTGCAGTGGCTTCTCCAAGCTACCAGCAGCAGTCAGAACCCTTGCAAGCAGCGCGGTCACCGCTCACCGGGCAGGTGCCTGCGCTGAGCAGCTCTGTTCCGCCGCAGGGAACGCGCGGCGCGGACGCTCCCGAGATCGTGGAGATCGTCGAGGACATGGTTGCCGGCGATTCGGCCTCCCCTGATTTGGCTTCCCCGCCGGCTCTGCTCGCACCCGCCTTGAAGTCGGTGGAGCGCCTTGATGCTGACGCAGGGGGCGGCCAAGCTCGGGCCATGGGTCCCGTTTCACCACCGGCGCCATGGCAGGAAAGCGCAGGACTGCAATCACTGTCACCACAGCAGCGGCAGGAACAAGAGCAGCAGCAGCAGCCACTGCAGCACCAGAATCCGGAGCTGCAGCACCAGATGCAGGAGCTGCAGCCCCAGAAGCAGGAGCAAGGCGATCAGCCGGTCCAGAACCAGCTTGAGCTGCAGCAAACAGAGCCAGCGGAGAAAGATGACCAAGGAATGACACCGCTACCGACAGAGGACACGTCAGCCGTACCAGATAGTGGCGAGCACCTTGAAGAAGAGCAACAACAAGAACAAGAACGACACCACCACCACCACCACCAACAACCACAACCACCACAGCAACAACAACAACAACAACAACAACAACAACAACAACAACAACAACAACAACAACAACAACAACAACAACAGCAGCAGCAGCAGCAGCAGCAGCAACAACAACAACAACAACAACAACAGCTAGACCAGATCTTTGAGCAGGAGCAGGAAGAACAACTGCAGCAGCAAAGCATGCCGGAACAGACAGAGACATCGGATCATGTTGACACTGAAGACCTTCATGCTCAGCAGCTGCAGCAGGAATATGAAGATATGATACCCGTTGTTGAATCTGCCGGCAGTTGTAGCTCGTCCGAGGAGATGGCCCCTCCGCTTGTCGCCGTTCACTCCCACACTGCCGAGCTGCCACTGTCCGACGTTGATTCTACAGCCGTGTCAGCGCCAGCCCTTGCAGCACAGAGTACAATTATCACACCATCCCTTGCAGCACAGAGTACAATTATCACACCATCCCTTGCAGCACAGAGTACAATTATCACACCATCCCTTACAGCACAGAGTACAATTATCACACCATCCCTTGCAGCACAGAGTACAATTATCACACCATCCCTTGAAGCACAGAGTACAATAATCACACCATCCCTTGCAGCACAGAGTACAATAATCACACCATCCCTTGCAGCACAAAGTACAATAATCACACCATCCCTTGCAGCACAGGGTACAATAATCACACCAGCCCTTGCAGCCCAGAGTACAATTATCACACCATCCCTTGCAGCACAGAGTACAATAATCACACCAGCCATTGAGGCACAGAGTACAATTATCACACCATCCCTTGAAGCACTAAGTTCAATCACACCAGTCATTTTAGAGGGCTCCAACTCGGAGGAGGAGCAGTTTCCGGCCGGCATCGAAATCATCGACGTGCCGTCTCAAGCGTGGGATGCTGATGACATGGACGACATGGCATGTGACTCACTACCTCTACTCATTGGTGATCCGGTCACTGAAGACAATCCTGCACGCATCATGAAAGCGTCGGAGCCAACGCATACAACCGAGATGCCCGCTGATGCTGAAGGAAGCAGAAGTCAGGAGCGTGGAAGTGCGTTCTCCCGCTACTCATCCAGTTCCACAGGACATAGTCACGGCGGCGTTCGGGAAACGCGTACTGCCAGTGGCGCTGAGGACTCCACGGCCGCTAGCGCTCCTATAGCAGGCAGACAACAAACAGCACCGTTGCTGGTAGACCCGATGGACATCGATGCTCCAGATGCCGCTCCAAAGGTAATGCAAGACAAGATCCATTCAGCACCGCACTTGCAGCAGCAAACTCCTCATGCCGCCCAGTCGATTCCGCAGCTAGCCACCACTGCAGGCCGAAGTTCCACTTCGCCCGGCGCGTTCGGTAGTTCACGTTCATCCATCATGGCCCCCGAGCAAATCCAGCAGAGCGTACTTGCCGCACTGTCATCCGGCGACGAAAGGCCCTTGCTCTCGCCGCTGGACCGTGATGTAGCAATGGAGCAGCGCCGTCCCGCCGCAGCTGCCCAGCAGGGTCGCACAGCCGACCCTGCTGGGCAGCCTGCGAGCACATCCTTGCGCTCGCATGCCGTCGATTTTTCTGGCGCAGGCAGCGGTGGCGGCAGCTCTTCGTCAAGCGTTCGCATCGCACCGCCTGTCGCCGGCTTTGCCGCCGACCAGCAACAGCGCATCGGCAGCAGCAGCGGAGCAGCACGACAACAAGCTAGTCATGCACTGTCGGCGGCGTCGTCGTCGTCGAGGCCTGCGCCCACGCAAGGCGCCACCGCAGCGGCGGCGCTGGCACGCGCCTCACCGGTGCGGCCCTACAGCACCATCATCCGCTCCAACTCGGTGGAGACGATCGAGATTGGCGAGACGCAGCAACAGCAGCGACCGCGTTCGTTGCCACCGCAGCAGCAGCAACAGCAACAGCCACAGCCACCCAGTCAACAAACCTACTCGCAAGCCCCCGCGCACGGACATGGACAACCAGCTTTAACCGTTTGTCCCCCGGGTAGATACGTGGCACGCGCGGTGGGACACGTTCCGCAGTATGTGCCCTCGGCATCGTCGTCAGCCAGAGGTGCTGGCAGCACGTATGATCAGGAGCAGGACACGCGGCATCTAGTGGCCACCAGGGATGGTGTGGCTGTACGGCCCGGTGTAAGTCTCTGTGTGGTTGTGTCTTGCTGCCTCTGTGCAGTGTGTCTTGTGGCCTCTGTACATGTGCCTTGCGGCCTCTGTGCAGTGTGTCTTGTGGCCTCTGTGTAGTGTGTCTTGTGGCCTCTGTGTAGTGTGTCTTGTGGCCTCTGTACATGTCTCTTGCGGCCTCCGTGTAGTGTGTCTTGTGGCCTCTGTACATGTGTCTTGTGGCCTCTGTGCAGTGTGTCTTGCGGCCTCTGTGCAGTGTGTCTTGCGGCCTCTGAACAGTGTGTCTTGCGGCCTCTGAACAGTGTGTCTTGTGGCCTCTGTGCAGTGTGTCTTGCGGCCTCTGTACAGTTTGTCTTACATGTGTGTTGTATTATATTACAGGGACGTCGGAAGGTTTTTGACATTGGGGCAGCCGTGTATGGATGAAGGGTCCAGGGGGTCCTCCCCTGGGATAATTGCAGGGAAATTGGGTTGCCCAAATAGCCCATATTCCATTGCTTTAAAGATCCCAGGATGAAATTGTTGGTGCGGCTTTGGCCGCACCTGCCGCACCGGTTCCAATGCCCCTGCAGTTCTGTCGGTCGCCGAAGAGCTGGGGGGTCAGCGTGCTAGCCTAGACCGTTCTGATGTTCATGTTGAACTGCACTCGATACGTAGACCTTGCGGCAAACGTTTCCAATGGCGGTGAGATTGGATTGGTTGTAGCCCGGAGTTTCAGTGGCCCTCTGTCGACCGTGTTTCTCTCATTCCCCATGTGGGTTTGGGATTGCCTGTTGAAGGTCATGAAACTTTGAATTGCAATCGAATTCATCCCAACGCCTTGGTCAACTCGGTTTAGCTAGGAGATATAGAGGTGATGTGAATGATGTCATGGTGGTGAATGTGTGGAACCACTTGTGGGCACTATGTACACAGTGCGAGTCTGCAGTGTCCATGGTTTCGTTGCCGAAGCAGCACCACTGATGATGCAAATGCATAACCTCTATATTTTTGGATTATCAGTATTCAAGCAAAGTTTGCAAACCCACGTACATTTGCGAAGGTGGTAACAATAATAATAATAATACCGTAAAATTCCGTTAATAAGCCCCGGGCGTATACTTTGCAGAGCGTCAAAAACCGGGCGTATATCTGGGCATGGGCTTATTTTAGGGCATGGGCGTTATTTCGGACGCAATCTGCAGAAGATCAATCTATCAGCAACCCACTAGTTTCAGTGAACCACACCGTTCACACTGAGAGCGGTACAGGTACATCAAACCACAGCTGGAAATTTGGTCGTAACCAAGAATGTACGGAACATCGCGCGCTGTCCTCGCGCGCCGTGACAGTGTTGAGTTCTGCACTGTGCTGCGTGCAGTTGGATGGCACGCACTCGATCTACAACTGTTCTACAGTTTGTACGCGAACGCACGCTCGCGCGCTGGTCATTTTGAGTCCACTTTACGCCCTTGGCTTATTTCGGGCATGGGCGCTAAAACGGACTTGCAGTGTACACCGCCTAAAACTGGGCTTATTATCGGACATGGGTGTTATTTAGGGTGGGCTTATTTACAGAATTTTACGGTATAAAAATATCAGTATTGGACTCGGGTGGAGAGCCAAGGATTAATTTATAAGACGAGAAAAGGACCACAGATTGCCAGTTAGGCGTAAAACCTCAGTGCCGTTGGCCAGTGCCATGCAATGTTATCGCATGAGCTGATTGTAAAGTAACTGGTGGCGTCAGTGGATAACTTTGTAGCGTAACTTGTAGCTCTTTGGTCCTTTTTTCTTCTTCTTATAAATATCACACTGGAGCTCGCGCTATTCCGCCGACTTGACTTGACTTCGTGTACCCTGGATGGCAGTCGTGAGTCAGTCAAGTGTCAAGTCAAGTCGGCGGAATAGCGCGAGCTCCAGTGTGGGAGCAAACCCATTCCTAAACAAAATCATCGCCGAAGTCGCAACTTCTATTAATTTTATAAATATCAGTACATTCAATTGGATTGGTGCTGCGGCTGTGCTTCCTCCCGGATCCGAAACTTCGTGACTAGTTGTTCAGGGTGTGCTTCCTCCCAGATCCGAAACTTCGTGACTAGTTGTTCAGGGTGTGCTTCCTCCCGGATCCGAAACTTCGTGACTAGTTGTTCACATCCTGCACAGTTTCTGTGCCCAAGAAATTAGATTCAGGGGAATGAAAACACTTCGAGACGATGATTGGATGATACTTGCTTGAAGTGCGTGTCCACAATAGAACAAACGAAGTTTCCACTGTTTCAGTCTTACTGGCCTGGAGGTCACTACCACTTGATTCCTGAGAGCTCAATTCACAAAACGGACAGCTGATGTCACGAAGTTCTTGATTCCAGAGGAAATATCAGGATTCCACTTTAGGAGGACTATGCAGTACCACAAATACAGAGAAACCTGTCTAAGACACTAAACAGTCCGGAATAAAAGCCGAGGTAAAAAGAATTAAGCATAAGCGGTGCTCAAACCGAACTCTGACAAATCAGTTCACCAGAGAAGTAATGCGGTCAACCTGTCTGCACTCTGGTGAAGGAGAAGAGTGGCTGGACCATCGTTCTGCAGCAACAGAGCTTATCACGAATGAACTCTTAACGTTTCCACCATTTCGTGATCAGCTCTCTGTCACAGCAGAAAGGTCCAGTTTCTCTTCTCTTCTGTACAGTGAAACCTACCTAAGGCAGCCAGCTGCCCAAGGGACCGAATGTGCTGGTCCCAGTGCCCATGTGGTTTTCTTATCCAGGGTCATTTGACTGGAAATAACATCCCTTGGTCCTGGTTGTAGTGGTCCTCTAGGACAGGGGTCACCCTGTCAGAGTGGTCGCCTGACAGGCGGTCACCCTGACAGGTGGTCACCTGTACCTGTATGACAGTAACACCTGTCAAGGTGACCACTCTGGTAAGACCACCACCTGTGTCTGTCTGTTTGTCTGTCAGAGGACCTCCACAACTGGGAATGACCCTGGTCGCTAGGATAAAGATTACCAGGACATAGGGAGCACAGTTGTATGGTCCTTTGAGCTGTCACCTCTGACAGGTTTCACTGTACGGTGGGATGTGTGATGTGTGAGTATGAAGCGAAGAAACCCAGGTGGATTGTGACTTTAACAGTTTACATGACGAAACTGCTTCGTGGGACAACTGATAGCAAAGCCCTGATACTGATCATAACTGTAGTGTATAGTGTTTGTCGCCTTATTGTCTCTCTCTGTATTGTCTCTCATTATATGCGCATAGATGAGAGAGACAATACGGAGAGAGACAATAAGGCGACAAACACTATGCACTGCAATTACAATGCTGACTAAGCTGTTAGGCGCAGGTCATGGCTCTAAAATTATTCTCCATAACTGGTTATGGACTAGCTTCACAGGCGTGTGCGCTATCTCTAACCCGTACCGCTTAGGTGTGCTGACCTACATTTCTAGTATTATAGCATTTTGCGCGGGGTAGATGGGGGGGGGGGGGGGAGGGGAGGGGCGCCTGCTCTGTGATCTTCACCAAATATTTAGCACCATGACGCATAGACAGTTCTAGTGATCTATCCCGGGGGGGGGGGGGGGGGTTGTATCCGTTGTCTGATGACTGCTTCGACATAACACGTTGAGTTGCAACATGATCGAACTGAAACTCTTCTCTTCTTTCGTGTAGGAAGCATCTCTTGAGCACTATTTTACGGTAGTTGCCACAACTTTCCATTTACACATTGCAACAGTGGAGCAAGGCTGGTTTGTTGAAACTGTGAAGCAAGACGAGTTTGTTGCGATTATGAAGTTTCATGCTCCGTTCAATCATGGTGAAACTCGAAGCTGCAGTGAATTCGCCTTGCCTCACTGCTGTGCTGTGCGCTGCTACGCTCTGCTCTGCCTCGGCGGTACCCGGTTACGCTCAGCATGCTGAGTGCATCCTGCCGCCAGTGTCTACGTGTGTGTGTGTGTGATGTGAGCATCAGCGTGCTTGGCACCTTTATTCGCATCCATGCTATTGAGTACCTCTGCTCGTTTGGTCACTGAGAGTTAAAAAGAAAATCAAGCAAACAACGAACAAACAAACAAACAGAACATACCCAGCGTGCCTGTGCATGCCTTCACATGCTAGCACCAGTCCCCCCCCCCCCCAGTTCTCACCTGCCTGTCCATGCCCAGGCCTCGTTCCACGCTGGAGCACTTTACTGTAGAGAAATGGAATAGTCAAGCCGCTGGGGCGTTGCTATGTATCTTAGTGTGGTACGGGCAGCCACGTGAAGTACAGTTAACTCGTGGGGCTGGGATGGCTCCTCTGAACAATGTCCGAAATTTCGATCCCAAACCAGTAGTGCATTTTATTGATTCGCTGGGTACCCGAAAGTTGTGCGGTCAATACCGTAGTGGCGGTCAATACCATGGTGACCGTACCGTGTCTGACGCCCCTGCAGAGTAAAGGGCTCAGCACAATAATGTGGAGCACTGCCGCACACAAAAAGGCACAGAGGTGGTTTGCAGAGTATGTGGCAACTCCGAGTTTCTCGCACGATGCAATGAACTATTGTGTATGTGGTGTGTATGCATGTGATGTGTACTAGTTAATGTGTATGCAATGTGTAATGTGTAACTCTGGCGTTGATGTCCTTGCACAGAGTCGCCCAGGGACAGTGGTACGACCAAGCACCGCCTCACCGCCACCTGCTAAGCGTCCGCAGCTTGAAATGGGACTCGCGGACGCGGCCGCTGCACCGATGGAGAGTCCCGTCTCTCAGCAGCTGTCCAATCTGTACAAGAGGCGTGCTATACGCGATGGCAAGCAGCTGAGAGAGCTGCCGCCCATCAGCAGTGGGTCACCACAGTCCGTGATGAGTGCCACGTCCGGTGCCGAGTTGCCTAGCAACCGTGCGGCGCCTCCGCCCTCCGTTGCCCACTCTGGTCAAGCCACCTCCGCTCCTGCTCAACTGGCTCCGTCCCGTCGACATTACTCCAGCGCTTTCCTAGGCAACACGGACCCAGCTGCGAAGATCGCGATGGAGGCTGCGTCGAAGCGGAACACCGACATCACGGTGCACACGGCGCCGACGCCCATCGACCAGCACACACCACTTCCTGGCGTCAGGGAGCTGCACGACTTTGTCACCGCAAACAAGCCATTTCTGTTGGACCGCAGTGTGGTTGATAATCTGTGGCTGTTCAACTCGTCTCTGATCGGCTTCTACGTGTCGTTCGGCCATCGACCTAACGAGAAGGAGCTAGTCAAACTCGAAAGCTGTCCACTGCAGATGAATAGCCAGCACTATGCCGAGATAACACGTGTGTACGTGTCAAATTCTCGCAGCGCCACCAACCAGCCTGTGTTCCCCACTCCACCGCTGACGAGCCACAGCACCGCCATGCCCACCACTAGCGCGGGCTTGCAGCGCAGCACGTCCGGTGGAGGATCCCGTGGCGGCCCCTCCTCCTCCGCGGTGGCGACGGCGGCCACGCAGCCCAGCCTGGGAGCTGGTGGCGGCGGCGGTGCACCTGGCGTTGGCGGCGGCGGTGGTGGCAGGTATGTGGGCGCTGGCGGTCGAGGCATAGCCAACACGTCGATGCCTCAGAGTGCGTACGCCGAGCTGCAGCGGCGAGACGGCCGTACTAGAGCGGTGCGACAGCAGCAACTGCAACAGCAACAACACTACATGCAGCGGCGGATGCAGCAACAGCAGCAACAGCAACAGCAACATGGAACACAGGGTTACTCTACTGCCCAGCAGCACTTTGGCGCGTACGGAGGCCGAGCACCTGCCGCAGCGGCATCCACCGCTGGCAGTGCTGCTGCTGGTGGTGGCTCAGCCGTTAGCAGTGGATCGGCCGCGTACCGTTACAGCACCGGTGAAGCGCCATCACAACAACAACAACAACAACAACAACAGCAGCAGCAGCAGCATGCACCGAGGCCATCTATGCAGCACATGCAGAATGGCGGCGGTGAGGCTGTTGCTGGTGCTGCAGCTATGCAGCAACCTCTGAACACTGGCGGTGCGGGAGCGGTCGCTGCTGCCAGTGGAGGTGGTGCTGGCACCCCTCCTGGCAGTGGCGGCTTTCAGGATCCTCGCACGCGGATGAGACGACCCCGCACGTCTCCATTCATACCGTACTCGGCGACGCCGCAACCCCGCAAGCCTGCTCCGCAACAAGCACAGTCCTCCATGGCGAATTTCTCTCAACAGCAACTGAAACAGCAGCCGCAAGGATCCGTGGAGCAAAGAATGCAGCAACAAATCCAGCTATTGCAGCAGAGGCAGCAGCAGCAACAGCAGCAGCAGCAACAACAGCAGCAGCAACAGCAGCAGCAGTACGCAACACCACAGCAGGATGCCATTGGACAGCATCCGCCGCCAGGTCAGCAGCAGCAGCAGCAGCAGCAGGCTTCACAAATGCCCCGCCCGGTCGTGATGGGCGAGCAGCCTCAGCAGCCTCTAGCGCCACGTCAGCAGCTGGAGCAGCTCTACACGGAGCGGCAGAAGGCGGCCGCTCAGCGACTGCAAGCTAACAATCGACCGGACAAGCAAACATACGTGGCCGTGTACAGACCTCGAGGCCAGCAAGCCAATCAGCCGGACACCGCTACACGACAGCCATCAGATACCCACCAACACCAATCGAAGCAACCCGAGAGAATCGTGATCAAGGAAGAAGACGACGGATCGCCGACGCATCGCGAACAACATCTTGCGATGGGCGGCAGCAGCTCGCGTTCTAACTCACGCTCTCCCAGCGCGGCGCCAGGCATTAGCCCTGCGCGGCAAGGTAGCGGTAACACTGGTGGTTCCCGGTCATCGAGTGGTGCAGGCCCAGCAAGGGGATATCGACATGACGGTGATGCGTATGCTCGACACCCTTCCAACTACTCACAGCAGCAACGACAGGTGCGTACACAGCAACAGCAGCAGCCACAACCCCAACAACAGCACCAGCAAATACAGCAGCATCAGCAACACCACCAACAACAAACACAGCAGCAACCACAACAACAACAACAACAACTCCAACAAGGCGGAAATCGTGGTGCGTCCGCTTGGCGCGAGCCCGTTGCAGACAGTGCACCGAGCAGGCCGCAAGCACGCTCAGACCACGCGCCGACCGCCAACGCGCCACAACAGCATCAGTATCCCAGCCAGCAGACACGCCACCACCAGCAACATCAGCAGCAGCAGCACATACATCATAAACAACAAACACAACAGCAACAACACTACCAACAACAACACCAGCAGCAACAGCAGCAGCAACAGCAGCAGCAGCAGCAGCAGCAGCGACGGCCTGCAGCAGATCAACGTTCGATTACCGGGGCCGGCGAGATTGGTTCCAGCACAGATGCACGTGTCCATTCGGCTGATACGACATCGGCAGATCCGAGGGACGTATCCCCTCAGTCCGACCCGAATCAGATGTGCATCGGTTGTGGAGCTCCAGCCAAGTTTGTGTGCTGCGTATGCCGTCTCAAGTGGTACTGCACTCGGGAGTGTCAGGTAAGCCGAACGTCTTCTTCGTTTAACCCATTTAAGGCTACAGAGCATGGCACCCAGGCTCTACACTTCTTATTTGGCATTGAAAACCACGTCCTCAGCTCCTGGGCGTCATTTTCTATGAGGTACATGTATTATGACCACGAGTACATAACCTCCCTGCTGGATCAGGCGTTGCACACTCTGGGGGGTTATGTACTCTTGATATGACATACATACAGTCAACTTCGCTTATAACGACTGCGGATATAACGACAATTCGCGAATAACGACAGAATTTTCATGCCCAGAGCAAAGTCCATTCTACCTGTATACATGTAATGAGACTTCGGGTATAACGACACTTCGCGAATAAGGACACTTTTCTGATGCCCCGCCGAGTGTCGTTATAAGCGAAGTTGACTGTACATACATGTACGTGATAAACGCTGAATGGGTTAAGTTCATAAAGATAGGTCAAACATTCACATGTTATCCGTTGGTTTGTCAAACGCTACCAATAATTATAAGCAGGATGCAGGCGAGTGAGAACAACTAACTGACTGATGTGATACTGGCCTGATATATTTGTTAGGGGCCATCCGTAAATACCGATATTTATTAAGAAACGAAAACTAGTCGTTTCTCCTCAACCCTCCCCCTCCCCGAGAAGCGAACACATGCAAACGGTACATAGAATCGATATATTTTTTCTTTTTATCTGGACGTGCTCACACGTACAAACTGTGCGTCGATATTTTTTGGAGAAACGAACAGGCACTCAACCCTCTCCCCCATAAACGACTAGTTTTCGTTTCTAAATAGATATCTTTATTTACGGATGGCCCCTTAGCGTAGGGCAAACAATGGATAACGTGTCTGCTTTTGGTCCACTGTTTTTAGTTGTAATCCTTGGCTCTCCATCCAAGTCCTTTCTTCTTCTTCTTTTTCTGTTTTAAATGTCCAACACCACCGTACCTGTTGTGAAGGAAAAAGAAGCTGGCACAATTAATTTAGAAAGGCGACGTGGAGACAATAATCCTAAAATAATGCAACGAATAAAACTATATGCGCACTCAATATCACAACCAGAGCAACAAGTAAATAAGTGTTCCAGACACGTTGTCTTGTCACGATTATCAATTTATTCGTTGCTATGGTTGTGATATGAGTGCGCATATACATAGTTTTATTGAACATAGTAAGACAAAATCATTTCGCAATTAATGGTATAAGTATTCATTAGGTTGAGGGAAAGTAGCAAACAGGAAAGGTCTGAAGACAAATTGACCGCCGCCACCAGGACTCTAACCAGGGACCCTCGCTTATGGCCAGCGATACTCTACCGCTAAGCTTTGGTGTAGTCGTCATCCAAGCAGCAACAGTTCTGCGTTTTCTCCAGACTTCGAAACTCACGCCAGGGGCATTTCTTTTCTGGGCTGTTGCATGTACCCGTGTCAGGTGCTCAGATTTGATTCACTGTTCTTGGTAATGTCACCCGTAATGACTGTTTCAATTCGCACGCTTGAGGGGGGTTGGAAACGGGAACAAGTCTGAAAAGACTCGGATGGAGAACCAAGGATGTATTGGAAGAAAAACAGGACGTATTAGTATTGTGAAACTTGTAGTGCATGGGTCATTTTTCTTCCTGTAAGTCTGAAAGAAAATGTGCCTGTCACGACCAGGCCTGTAAGCAGCGATGGTCACTTATGGCCAGCTATGCTCTACCACTAAGCTTGGTGGAGTAGTCACAATTCTTCTTTCTTTCTCGACTCCGAGTGTTTGTAAATGTGTAAAACAAACTAACCTTGAGTTTGTACATGGAATAAGTAAGTTGAAGACAAACTAGGGTGAAGCCGAGGTTTGTAATATAGTCTATGTATATAATATATCCCAACAGTACGCTTGTACGTGAAACATAAACCAATACACAAACCGAAGCGCAGCCGAGGTTTGTATGATGGTTTATATTTCACGTGCAAGCGTACTAGTGGGATGTATTATACATATGCTGACTTTCATACAAACTCACAGTCAACTCCTCTTAGGCCAGCCCTAACTCCGGGGCAACGGTATAATGGGGTTTATATTGAGCTGAGGCCCAATATAAACCACCTGCATGATGGGCGGGGGGTTTGACTGGAAGTTTGTATGAAAAGTCAGTATAATGTTGAATAGATGTTCGCTACGCCTCTTTTTCATCACCCTTTGTTTGTTTCCTGTTCAGCTATTGTTTGCCCTGGAATGCTACATGTATTAAAATGGTATTAATTGAGTGGATTTTGTTTTGTGTCTATTCTGTTTGTGTGTGCGTATGTGTGTGTGTGTGTTTGCACATTGTGTGTAATTTATCGCAGATTGCTAACTGGAAGCGCCATTGTCGATCATGCTCGAGCTAGCCTAGCCTAGTTGTTTGGGCTGACCACCTGCTCTTGTGCTCTCTCTGCCTCTGCGAATGATAGCATGGTGCACATGTTAGAGAAGGCTTTCGCTAACCTGCACACCATCATCCTATTAGTCTGTTTCTGCTTACAAGTCATGCTCTTCTTTTCGGCGTTCTGCTGTCGGTGGTGAAGTGAGGCTAATTGACTGTCCGGGCCCTACAGCTGTTCACGTCTCGTCTGCACCGGTCCCATTGAGCGGCTCGGGTGACGGAAAAGTTGGTCGTACAATCTGCTGTCTTGTCTGTGTGCCAGATCCACCAGCCAGTGTTATTGTTGCATGCGCCCCTCATTCGCTGTTCATCTGTTATGTGCTCGTTTCTTGCCCGTGCTGACTTCTAAATAAATGTTGTAATTGCTTACCTCACCCTTTGCTTTTCTCGTGAATGTTCATATTTATGTTTTGTATTTATTTCCCAATAATAGCACAGAGCTGCTGCTAGTTCTGGTATTGTTTTACCTCTTTATCGACGATCCAGGTCATAATCAACCTTCAACATGCTCTCCACGCTTTCAATGCTCACACACATGCACGCATGCACCACGCTAATTACAATCCCCCGCAGTTCGTCAGGGATAGCCATTTTGGCTATCAGGATCCTTCAAACCAAACGAGTGTAGGTATCATTCCAGAATTTTAGCCGTATACAAACTAAACGAGTGTAGTTATTCCAGAATACATCCACATGCTGGGTAAAAGTAATTAACTGGTTTTATTTCTCCTCCATCCAAATCAGAATATTCAGTCTTATCTCATGATAGAACTAAGAATTCAACAAATAGAAACAAGTGTTTTATTAAAAGAATAGGTACTGTTTCGTGATTCGTGATAATAGACGCGACTGTTTCGTGATTCGTGATAATAGATGTGAGTTTCTCTGTGCATACATGCGTGTTACTTTTATAGCCTATCCTGGCTCTGAACTTCATTCACACCTGAAATGATTGGTCAACCTCCCTCGGCTAGTCGGAGTTCAGCAAGTGATTCCTCTTGGTTTTCTGATGATGGCTGTAGTCCAGGCAACCAATGGTTGCCTGGGAGTGTGACACATTGATACGAGTAGGAAAAGTGAGAATAAACTGATGAAAACCCCTTGCCTGCACAGTACTGGCTTGTGAAATCCGACCCAGTGGTTAAAATAGCTGCGCGCGCTTTTGCGCAGAGTAGTACATTGCGGTGCATGGTAGAAGTGCTGCAAAGTGCTGGCAACACAAATCTCAGGGGGTCGAATTTCACAGGCCAGCACATTGGTAAGTGATGTTCAATCATCAGAAAGCTACTGGCGAGTGTCGTGGGCATGGAAATCCAGTCGACTGACCGGGGCCGGCGCCCTCAGCTCAGCGCGTACAGATATAGGCCTTGGCGGATAATGCTCGAAAAGGTGGCAGATTCTGCTCGAAAAGCAGTGAAATTGGCAGAACCATACAAACCTTATGGCGGGCAATTCCTCGAATTCTGCTCCATTTCTTTATACACATACCAAACATGCATGAAACCTACCAGAAAAAGTATCGAATTCTGCCAATTTTCTGCCGGCTTTATCCGCCAAGGCCTAGTACTACAGAAAGCTGCATAGATTCTACAGTCAGTGCACGGTCCTGTTGAGCCGATGCAACCAGCGCGCTGCAGCGCATAAATGCATGTGTCACATTGTGTGTAGCACGTATCCACGGCTGTGTGGCCAGTGCCCTGGGGCCGCTAGACGTGCAACCAGATTCCCATGTCCGCGACAGTACATGTAGATACAGCAGCAGCAACAGATGTCCAAAATACTACAGAACAATATCAAACCATAGCCCACCAATTGTGCATTGATTGGGTTGAGGGAAAGATGTGAACGGAAAAAGTCTGAAGAAGGAAGCGGCCAAAAGTGCCGTAGTCATCATGCCTGTGAACCATACCTACCCAGCTGACAACTCCACTTCGTATGCAGTGCTCAATATCTGCAGGGGAGGGGATTCTCACTTAGAAGTCGGAAAGAGGTTCTATGTGCAACTTGAGTTTCACACAAAACAATCCTCAGGCAAACCGCTCCACACCCGTGTGCTCTTGTTGCCGCCTTGATGGAATTGCAGGATCGAAACACACATACGTGCAGACAGACGCAACAACAGACAGACACATACACGCACGCGCTCGCGCACACGCTCGCGCCCACGCTCTCGCCCAAGCTCGTGCCCACGCTCGCGCACACACACACACACACACACACTCTCGCTCTCTCTCTCTCTCTCTCTCTCTCTCTCTCTCACACATACACACACACACACACACACACATACACACACGTCGAAACCTTCGACCTCCTACCTACTGTAGAATTACAAATTTTCGTTCACGAAATCTTTCCTTAGATCACTCCACCAGCAGGTTCGTTACGGACTAAATTTCGTTTTCGGTTGAGGCCTGTCACCCCGAACGTTCAGAAAAAAACTTTAGTTTGGTACAAACTTTAGTTATTTCGTGCTCCCTAACGAATATAGCGAAAGTCAATTGACGCGCACGCGCACGTAGCGCATGACCGCGCCTGCCTATGCGCATGCACACGCGCACACACACCACACACACACACACACACACACACACACACACACACACACACACACACACACGTGGACCGTGAATGTGCACAATGGGATCCATTTGCCTCTGGAGAATCCTTGAAAATATAACACCAACAATATGCACGCAAAATACACACACACCCACACACACACAGCATTAAATTGAAACCCATGATGAAAATTACAAACACACATGCACGCGTCACATGTGCATGTCGCTTCACTTCCTTGTGTTTCAAGGTTGCTTTGCCCCATGCCACCACTGGATTCAGTTCTCTTAACTGGAGCAGACGAAACCATCACAAGGAAGACACCGTAACAGGCCCGGAGCCAGCTCCCAAGGGGTGGTACGGCCCCAGGTCGGCTGCAGGGCAGATAATTTCCGCATGCCCTGTTTCAGTGTCTTGGGAGGGTCGTGTCTAGCTAGCTGTGTGCGGCATCACATCTGCTTGTTCCAGCTACACACATATCATGTAATGTGCGTGTATACAGCCAGTGCTGTAGTCCTCACAGGACATGACAATACTATCTGTATTAGGATGACCCAGAGGCTTGTCGCGATGAAGACCAGTTTATAGGTGAGAGACTCTTCACGAGGATAGCCGATTTGTACCTTCACACAATTGACCATACACTGGACATCTGTGAAATCTGGAATTTATAGAAACTGGCACTGTCATGGCCATACCAGCCGTACCAGTGGTGCCTGCCCTGATTTTTTTGTATTTTATATTTTAAGGATTTCCCAAAGGCTTTGGGCCAGGGAGTCGTAAAATACCGGGAGGCGACACGCCACACAGTTCACGATCCGGGGATTGCTTCAATCGACCCGCGAAATTTGAAACGTGATTGAAACGTCGTCATCTTCTTTTCTCAATTGTTTTTGCTACATGTATATGCTTCGAGGCCTATTCTGGATCTCCGGAGCGAAAGCTGGTTGTTTCTGATACGTACCACGCATTACCTTAGGTTGAGCCGTGGCATTTGTTTTTGGAAGTTCGCTGCTTTGGAGACGACGGAATGTCAAGGTAAGTTATTCACGAAATGTACTCAACTCTGAATTGAGTCAGTGCGAATGACACCCTCTTTTCGGAATAGAACTCCACTAAACATACCATGCCCATGGCCCCTTCATGTTGTCCAAGTTCCATTCTCGGTTTGTGTGAAGTTTCGAGATGAAGTTCGATGATGTACTCACCTTTCCATGGAAGGGAAAAAAGTAGCATATCAAACAGAATCCATGCAGCATTTGATGCCACTATCCTCATTCTTCTGCATTCAAAGTGTTTCACATTATGGTCCATGAACTGCACACAGTATTTGTCATATCTTAACTGTTCATAACTGTTCTGAACACATTGCCTTCAGGAAACGTAAGGCAGAGTCGCCTGACCGACTGAGCAAAGTTCTCTGCGACGAAAGTCACGCTATCGGCGAATGCACTCAGGGCAAATACAGTACCCATTGTTAGGTACCTCCGCCCCTGCTACGTCATTCTCCCCTATGTCATTCTCACCTTTCGTTCCGTTGGCCTGGGTAGCTACTTGCGCACACATGTTTGCCATAGCTACCCAGGCCCTATATATTGCGTCAACTCTCTTCAGATCTCTCTCTCAACTCTCTTCAGATCTCTCTCTCTCTCTCAACTCTCTTCAGATCTCTCTCTCTCTTAACTCTCTTCAGATCTCTCTCTCTCAACTCTCTTCAGATCTCTCTCTCAACTCTCTTCAGATCTCTCTCTCTCTCAACTCTCTTCAGATCTCTCTCTCAACTCTCTTTGAATCTCTCTCTCTCTCTCTCTCTCTCTCTTTCACAATGTAGTTGTTTAGTTCCTCTTTCTCTCCGTCTCTCCGTCTATGATAAATGTCTTCCCACTACTAGTACCTGTCCCCAGTTGTTCCTTTGTGTCCTGGGATGGTGACGCCTTCTGTGACTCATCACCATGAATACCCTGTATACTGCTTGATCCACTTATCACAGAAGCATACACACACACATGCACGCACACACATACCCCAGGTATACGCCCCTCGCAAGAGAAGCACTCAAATCTGCAAATGGGTGAGTTCGGGGCGCTTAGTATGCTACAGATTATACATTCGTGTTCACAAGGACAAGACGAGACCAAAAAATGCAGACGAGAGAATCTCACTAGTAGTCCACAGCTGAACATCTCCACAACTCGGGTCACCAAGTGGATACGTGGCGTATCTACATCTTCCACGGTGGACTCATCACTTTGGCAGGCATCTCTGTCAAGCTCCATCATCCTTTACTTCGAAGGCCAAGGCACAAACTTAGAATAACCAAATCAACTGCTGACACTCGGACGATTCCTTGGGAGCAGGATTATTTTTTGATCTTTGGGACCAAACAGCGAACGCGTCCTTTGTGCATGACCTGCACCGCTTTGACCTCATGGGGATTCTATATTTTTCCCTCAGCACTCGTGCCCGAGCTGAGTCAATCATCCGACGCGGTTGTGCATCACGTGTCGCCTCCCGGTATTTTACGACTCCCTGCCTTTGGGCCTGTCGAGGGGATCTCCTGCAAGAATGACTGAGCACAGTCCTACAACGGGTGAACCCCGGCGATTTTTCAACACTGTTGGAGGAAAGGCTGTTGTTGGTTGACAGCATGTTATAAGGCGGAGGATCACTGTGTAGGAGAAACAGTGCCCCTTACTATTAACCATCCACGGTTGGTAGAGCCCCGGTCTTACGACCATTTTGAAAGTGGTCCTCCGCGCTTGTAACATGCTGTCAACCAACAACACGTTTTCAACAGAACAACGTTTATCTAATAGGAAAGGGTATGTGGGTATGTGTGTGGGGGGGGGGGGGGGGGGAGTTGTCTGCACCCTCCGAGCTCCCACTAGCTATGTTCCAGGCTGTGAATATGGCATAGCGGTTACTCCCGTCCTCGGTGATGTGCGCTTGTTGTACAGAGTCTTCATCTTACCTATTCAATAGCTTACTGAATCCGCCAACAATCCCAGTGAGGTAGGTGTCTCGCCAGAAAAAGGAGAGAGGGCGAGTGAGTGGCGCATTGTTTCTGGAAATAAACGTGTGCATCTCTCCTTAGCTTCTGCCTGGCACTGCCATTCTCGCTCCGCTTGTTGAGAATAATTCTTGCCGACAGCCGCCGCCGAAAAGGAGCCTGGAAACACGCCAGCGCCGACACTTTGGCTGCTGAAGCCCAGGAGTGTTTGGCCGAAGTCGGCGACTCGGCACGGAGTCACCGTGTGGTCATTCTGATACATGTAGGTTTACTTGCTTCCATGATGTCAAAGACAGACAAACTACAATACCGGTAGTGCGACGGAACCAAACTGGGAACACGGCGAAAGAAGGGCAAACGCCAGGGGCAGCGCCAATAAAAGCGCTAACGGGTGTGAACACCAGGAACTAAACAGAGCACAACTTACAGTTTATTTACTACTTTGTTTTGTTATAATAATAAATGTAGCCTTGTAGTTGAAGGTGTTGAGGGGTCGGGCGGGCAAAGCTCCACGCCCTGTGTGTGTTTAGTCAGTGCAGGTCAGGGAGCTACAAAAATAGGCGCGAAAGATTTTCACGACTCCCTGGTAGATCTACACTGTAGGTCTACCACGGTGTAGAATGTAGATCATAATCAGCGTTCTAGTATTGACGTGTGTCTACACATACCGTAGTAGATCTACGTGTACGTGCAGAGAGATCGCGCTCAACGATGCCACAAACGTTACGATCGTGTGACGTTTTAGCTAAAACAAGCGCTGCATGTAGCGTTGTATCGTTCTTGGACGCTTGATATTGATGAGGACTTGGCAGTAACATACTTTTTTACTACACACACATGTGTAGTATGTCAGTGGGAGTAGTACTGGTCTTTCAATCAAATGAACCCCTCGATAGGCACATTGCCTTTGGGTCATTTCCCACACTGAAGAAGGTCTGTGGTTCGACTCACCCGACCGACCGTACATTTTTCAGCCCGACCGTAACTTTTTTTCGGCGGGCTGTCGTGTGACTGACGTAGATCTACGTGGACTGAACACGTCCACGTCTACGTGCTGTGCAGCGTGAGTCTGCGGACGCAGGCGGCTCCTTTTGGACTTGACTTGTAGTTGTACTGCAGTGCAGTGCAGTGAGTGGTACGACTGCTGCCTTGTGCTGGTAGTAGAGTCTACTCGATACGACCACCGGCAGACTGGCGAGACTTATTTTGAAGTGACCGTCCGGTTGAGAGTGATTGCCTCGTTCCGGATTAAGGACGGCCTTCTGTTTTGGGATGAAGGACAGACGAGATTGCACTTTCCTCGTGTATTGGGAACGATATTTCACCTGTACCGGTAAGTTGCTGCTCCATGTGTGCAAGCACAGGAAGCGTCGATGGAAAAAGCCCATGTATTCGTGCACGCCGACACCAAACTAGCAATACATGTACCGGTACATTGTACAATTTGTACTTCGAAGTAGTTCCCGAACTTACTTTCAACTCGCATCGTTCTTCATTTGCTTGATGATTTGGACAGTCAGAGTCACCGCTTGAAGTTATTCTCTTCTCGTTCCAGAGCTACACAATGTTTCAAAGTATTAGCCAGTGATCCCTTTATACAACATGTATGGCATAACACTGCGTAATAATGCCGATGTACTGGGTGTCTAAAGGTAGTACAGTGTATTTACATGTACTAAAAAATATATTTAAAAAAAAAATCCGCCCGCCCGCCCGTAAAAAAAATGTCCATGTTAGTCGAACCACACACCTTCTTCAGTGTGGCCTAATAATAATAAGCATACTGCCGCTGGCTGTGCTGACGCGGGAAGAGGCGTGACTTCGCCTTTGTATGCCGGTTACGGGTAGGCCATTTACGTGTACTTGTGCATGTAAGTAAAGGCTTCTTGTCGAGCTTTTGTGTGTTTAAATTAACATTACACTTCAATTGGGTTTTTAGGAAATTAGAGGCCACATGCCACGTACTACTCTTTTCAATTGGGTGTTCCAGTTATTGCAGAATTCAGGTAGTCTTTTGGCTTTGGTTCCCACTTTCTCATGCATGTTTTCACGCGATTGGCTTTGTGAATAAAGTAGGAACCGGCGGATTCTGCTCGAAAAGGTGGCAGATTCTGCTCGAAAAGCAGTGAAACTGGCAGAACCATACAAACCTTAAGGGGGGACACCACCATTCGCGGCCCAAATCAGACCGCATACAATTGAAATAGGCATATCATGAAAACGGATTGGCAGATTGCCTTCAAATTTTCTATGTTCAATCACTATATACTGCTCCACAATGTAGGCACCGAAAAGAGAATTTACACTTCATCCCAGTAATGCTTGATGGGCTACACAAATTCTTCACGGGTGCGCACAAACAGCAATTTTTTTGGACAACTTTGCAGCAAGATGTATCAACATAGACAGTTCCAAAATGCAGCAAAACCCAGTCCATATGCCTATGCAGGGAATGAACTACAATGAACTCTATCTGACAGGTATTACTACCCCAAATGCAGAGACAAAACAGGACGAGCCGCAAAACGCGTAAAATAGAAGGCACTGTGGGAGCTCAAAATCCAATGTAAAAGGTCCTATGATCACCATTGTAGTTCAATCCCTGCGCAACAAGTCACTGATTCCAAAAATGTATGGGTTGATAGGTCTAAAATAAACACACTAGCCGCAATCATGTCCAAGAAGGCAGAAAAAGGCCAAAAAGCACAAACATTTAGGTGTCCTTTTCATAGATTCTAAGACTATTGTTCCAACTAAAACCCACCAGCCTCATATGTGACACCCTCAGCTTCCACAATCTGCTCCTCAATTCCCTTCCTGCACCTCCTCCTTTGTTTCCTTCGCTGTTTTTCCTCCTGCTTCATCTTCTTCTCAGCCTTGGCCACTCTAATACTATCCAACATGAGCTGGCGTTCTGCAAAAACGCCAGGTGCGGTTGCAGAGAGGGATATGGCCCGACTTCCACTTCTCATACTCGTCAGCTGTGACTTCACTATGCGCCTGGCGAGCTTTCCACAAGCTGAAGCCATGGCAGTACTTGGAAGCTAGATGCACATCAAGGACCTTCCCGACTTGCCAGTCAATTGCCGTAAACGCACCGCGTAGGGAGGAAAACCCGCGCTTCATTCACGTACCATCATAGGTGACAGCAGTTATATGCTTAGGCCTGTCCATTGTCTTGTTCATCTGCTGCTTCGTTCATGCTGATTTGCGCAACTGACCTTGCCGCCTTGCACAATGCTCGCTGGTGCCGCTGGAATGCAGATAGCTGAACAGGTGGGGCAAATTCATGAGGCCGCAAAAAATTTGCCAGCCAACATGGCCAATTCCCAGCGTGCGCAATGCCAGAACACTGCGGCGATTGCACTCATAAAACTGTCCTGACTTCTCCACCACTGGCAGGCTGATGCCTGCTGAACACTGGCTCTTCATTGCAGCATGTGATTCTGACAGTGGATGCAAGGCCAGAACGTGCAGTTTCAGCAATGGTCAGCTCACCTCCACAGTATTTTACACGAGCAAGCAGAGAAAATCAAATTTCGTAAACAATTCAAGTCCAGTGGCGTCTGAATCACAACTTTCAGCGATTGGGCCATGACAGTCTTCAGAGAACGAGGAATCACTTGAGGGAGCAACTGTCTGAGTTCGAGGCCAGCGCACATCCATCAAAGCTCTCCTCCGAATCCGACTCACTATCGCTCAGTTGAATCCATTAATTTTTTATTATGATCACTGTATTCTTATTTTTGGAACGCCATCGTACAACTTGCGCTTCGAGGCGGACTCTGGCACTGCTTCAGCTTCATAAACTCCCTCAGCAGCTTCCTGGACAGGTGCTGCGTGCAGTGAGAATCTTCTCTTTGCAGGACGCTTGCACGACCTGCTCTTCTTGTTCCCCATTGACATTGTGCATCGCGCTCGAAACTGCAACAGCAAAGAAGTCCTTTGGGAAAGAATTTTTTGCACTTTTTTTGCACGTGGCACGGGTCACTGCTGCCATGGCAACAAAATTTGGAAGTAAAAGCGCTTCAAAACTCCCAAACTCCACGGCCACAATCTTGACAGCTCGTTTTAGTGCACGAGCATCGCGATGTGTACAATTTTTTTCAACTTTTTAGTGTACGAACATCGATGTGTACAAATTTTTCAAATATTTTCAAATTTCAAACGGTCATATGACTGCAACGGTTGGTCCGAATCGCTTCAAATTTGGAATACTGACACCTCAGGGCATATGCTTTGATTTCCAATAGCAAAAAGGTGACAAATCGAAAGTCCATTTCTTTATCCACATACCAAACATGCATGAAACTTACCAGAAAAAGTACCGAATTCTGCCAATTTTTCGGGGGCAGAATCCGCCAAACCCTAGAATAAAGGCGTGGGTTCTCTTGACTCAGTCGAGTCGAGCGAGCTGCAACTCCCGGCGCCGGAACGCGGGCTCACGTCCGAGGTATATTATGCTCCGCAGGCCGCGAAAGAGAGCCCGTTACCTGGACCCCTACTCGCGCGGGTAGAGCGAAACTGAGCACCCTGGGATGCGAGCAGCTTTTTAGTACTCCCGGGTCCAAAATCTCACCACCAGGCCGGGATGATCAAAACGTCTGCCGGGTCTGCAGCCTACAAACGTGGATCTGCCGACACTGTGCTGTCGACGACATGTCCGGCAAGGCACCTCCTTGCTTCTTCTCCAAAATTTAAAAATTTTGAAAATTATTCCTTCTGAAAATATCATCGCGTTCTTGACCTCGAAGCTGACTGCTGAATGCGATTAGGAAAGAAGATTCCTGAAGATACACCAGACTGATTCTGGCAAGCCGTCTGTCGTCTAGATATGCAGTTGTTCGTCATGCATGGTCAGCAATCAGGCTTCCTCGTTCGTCCTTTCGTTTTCCTGACCACGATGATGACAAGCAGCTCTCATGCTCAGGTTAGTGCTGTACTTGTATGTCTGGGCACACAACACATCTGAGATTCACCCACTGACGTTATCGAACTGAAGAATGCAGCAAGGGTTCCTCGGATTCTCTTGATTTCGGAACAAATTTCCTTCACTTTCACCCTCAGTCTCTTCCCCATGCCCTCCATGCATGCACAATCGAGTTTGCATTTCAAATGTTGTTTTTACTTTGGCAGTGCGTTCGATAACGTTAGGACAGTCTAAGTTAGGTGTTCTTCTCTTCAGGCTTATTGGACGTGTAAAAATTCTAAAAAAATAGCTTCCATATGCTAAACGCAGATCCCTGTGAATACGGTTCTGCTGGGCAATGATGTTTACACCAATCTACACTCTATGCTGTCACAGCATCCACAACTGATCCTCTCTCTCTGAATTAACTATTTGATAAAGCCAATCTTTAAATCGCTGTTGCATAGGATCTCGGGTGGGAAGAAGCGATGAATCGATACATGGCATTGTGAAGAAAAGAAGAACAAATTCACATTGCACGTGAGACTCGGTTAGAAAGACTGAGTTTCTGAATTCATAAGAATGTCACACCCCGGGGATCATGATAAAGAAAACATATGTCGTGAAAATGACTGAAAGAACCAAAGAAGTATTTGATCTTCCAGCCAGCTTAGCCTGGTACTACCATACTAGCAGTGCTACCAAGTACCAGCCCTCCATATTTTCTGTATTTGTACGGAAAATCACTCCTTGTGCGCACTACAGAAATTGAGCAAATGGTATAGAAAATCGGAGAGGATCAATCAGCTGTGTAGAAGCATTGCAAGTGTAAGCTGAGTGATGAATAGTCTTGTACCAAAGCGAGTGCATGCCGTACCACAACAACATGTACATGTAGCACAAAAATAATAATGTCGTGAGTGCAAGTCACACATGTTTTACACTACCAAATGCAGCCACCGACATGCATGTGCGTGTCAAAAAACATTACAGTGCAAGTATGCATGCAATGTACACGGCAGTACGCAAAACACTGCAAGATACGGAAAATCAGAAGTCTGAGTACGCAAAACAGACTCAATTGGTGGGCAGCTCTGTACTGGCCTGTACGGAGGGAGTGAATCTCAATGTGTGCAATGCACGCACTTTGGCCGACAGTGAAAACTATGCAAGTCGTGTTGGTTTGCAGGATGAATGTGAGTCCTTTTAGACAAGCGCCTTAGTGGAGTAGCCCACCGAAAGAAGAGTACTTGACACCGCGAAGTGGAGTCTGCGCATACAACAGTGAGGGGGTAAAATTAGCTATGACTGATTCTGCATGTGTTCTGCATGTGTGTCACATTACACTAGCAGATAGGCACACCTGTTGTTCCAAAAATATGCTTATGTCAGTGTCTGAATATGTCGTGTACCAGGTAATATTGTTGCCAGGATCTCACGGTGAGAGTCAGACTTGAATATGGTATCAATAGATTATCAATATCATACATCACCATGTACCACCCAAAGTATAATAGCCGAAGGACCCGTTTGTGTGGTGGTGTATGATTTCGTGAGCAAGATGAAGTGGCTACAGATGTGTCTTATATAACACCCTAAGAAAAGATCATCAATTCTGGGGAAAGTGATTCTGGTAGCATGTTGTATCCAGTGTGGCATGACAAAGACTCCCTCGATTTAGCCTGTGGAGAATCCGTAAATACATAAATACAATACATACAGGCATCGCAACCTTCGGATTATATGCTCTTTTGCTTGCCTCCTGGAGTGTGGTTGTACCTTGGTTCACTGTATTAGAATAATAGTAGACTTTGTTTTTCGAATTCGTTTCTATAACATTAGGTTTCTTTCTGTTGCTGCTATGTCTTTTCATGTGTTTTACAGGATTGCCATCTGTTGATGAATACCACTCTGAGGCACTCTCACGAGCGAAGGTGTTTGAGAATCCATGTCGGAATGATGGTCATGTTGGCCTAAAGGTGCATTACATTGCCGATACTCGCCACCTCCACCCTGAAACATGTTCAATTTCTGTTTCTCGTATGGAAGGACCGAACAGGTTGTTTTCCTGTCTCAGTGGACCACTCAAGACTGAACAGCACTGATGGAAGAAGATTTGCCGTGAATCTCGTTCACATAATCAGCCTGTTTAATTGCTGTACTGAGGTGACTGCTTCATAACAATGACCATGCAGCATTAATTTTGGATAGTATTGCAGTGCCCCTAAAATTGGAGAATATCGAATTTCTCTGATAGCATTGTGATTCATTTG
Source organism: Sycon ciliatum (assembly GCF_964019385.1). Classification (NCBI taxonomy): domain Eukaryota; kingdom Metazoa; phylum Porifera; class Calcarea; order Leucosolenida; family Sycettidae; genus Sycon; species Sycon ciliatum. The sequence continues at coordinate 16,046,972 of NC_088654.1, read as the reverse complement.
TGAATAAACATCACTACTCTTTTTGAGTAGCATAGCAATGACAGAGTTGGTTTAATGTATGACAAAATGGAGCCGCTTTTTAACTTAAACCTGTACTATAATCAGTACCGCCGGAAGCAGTTTTTGATTGGTCCGGTAGTTTCATGGCGGGTACACACGCCCTCCACGGTAGGAAACGTTTGTTGGTGGCCAACAAGTTGGTCTGGTGATAACCTGACCAACCAGACCGGCGGGCCTGATAATTGTGGGGCTCATGAGCAGCTCAAGTACTTAGTATGGTTTTGGACATGTCCCCAGTTAACCAATGAGAATAACCGGAAAACAAGGGGGGCTTTAGATACCGGGCTGACTTAACAAGAGGCAGGATAAGCGCGTTACGGGTTGAGCTTGTCGAAAACCAATTGTACTTCATTATGTGTGAAGGGGTTTTATGAAGAAATATTTTATGAACCAGTGTACAGAGATGGTGCTTATGACGAAAGGAGAGAGGAGAAGTGTGTGAAAGTCGATAAAGGGCATCCGAAGGAACACATCGATCCTTGTTGTAAAGTATATTAAGTATAAATCTATGGTTGCAACCTACTTCCCCAAGCGTTCTCTGTTAAGTATAAATCTATGGTTGAACCCGACTTCCCCAAGCGTTCTCTGAGGGGACCGAGGTCTACTCTATCAGTTCATGTATTCTGTGAAGTGACATGACCATTCGTGGGGACCTTGCTCATAACTGCAAAAGTCCTCGTCTGATTTTTCCGCATCAATTGAACGTTATACATGTGCATGTAGTGAAAGCCACATGCAAAAGGCTGTTCCATGGCACTCATCTGCCACCAAGCTCTGGGTTCATTGGCTGAAAATATTCTTTGGCACAGTAAAGTCGTGCGCCCAAGAACGTGGAAGCCTACAGAACATCCAACCTGGAATACTAAGAACACCACAGCCCAAAATTAAGAATTGCGGTGTAGGTTTGTGCTGTTGTCAAACACCGGGATTGTTATGTTGCACATGTATCTGAGCTTTACCACTACATACACGTCTGTCTTTACACAATTACCAATCTGCAGACAGCATGCTGTTTCGTCCTTTAGTTACTAATGGACTCATCAATGCAGCACAGAGAAAATGAGGCAGGTGAATGTCCTAGGCTAGAGAGCATCAAATACAGGTATAGAATCATGCCTTGCAGATCTCGTTACGGCCCCTTCGATGCATGTCTGAACATTAGATGGCTGTGTAGCTTCAGTTATCTCAGAATATGTACTATTTATCCAGCAGCAACAACGTTGGTCACACAACTATTCACTATAATGAGTATGCGTTGGAACACTTTACCCCGAGTCATACTATAGCAGTGTATGCCATGCATGGGTTTACCTCACACACTGAATTTCTTATAGCACGTTCTTAGAAACAAATCGTATAGGTTCGAGGCTGTCAACCCAGAAATTTGTGATTTCACAGCCATAGATGTTACCAGTCAGGTCACTGTATACAGTAGGTATGCAGAAGAAAATACTAGTAACTCTTTGTGGAAGAGCTGTGCCAAAATGTGTACAGTACAGTAAATTAATAAAAAATGAGAAAAGCAGTGACAAGGCTGTGCATGATGTAGATCTACTCGTACCAGTAAGTACAGTGCACCAGTGAAATTGTTGGTGTAGTACCGGTATACTACTATAATTATGGCATGGCCCATGCCACTACAATCTATTTGCAGTGGGCCGCAGTAGGCCAGTGCAACAGAAAGCATTTCAGAAGCTGTGTGCAATGTTAACATCTATGACATACAAGTAAACTGCCATATAGCACAATCGATTACTCTCAGCCCACATAAGTACAATGTAGGCCAATCAGCAGTATAGATACATAGAGCACACTCTACATCATACATAGTCGGCACCAAATCTATGTTGTCGATGTACTTTGCAATGATGACATGATGGCAAGCGTGCTTGATTCATCATAATATTGCCTTGTACTTGGTTGGAAGTTAGTTGTAAGTTCAGTGGTCGAGGTAAGCAGAGCTGCTCCAGCTTTCAGAATCCTGCATGAAAAAGGCAGAAAGCAAATGTAGGTATAATAGTAGCAAGCTGATGTAAAGAGCCTGTCTTTCAATGCAATAATTCTATCCACTGCATGGACAGACCTGGTGCTTCATTCACCTCTGTTTCTTGCTTTTTCAGAAAACCTACTTCCTCCTTCAGCCATCTAGCTCATGATATACATTAATTTTTCTTTATGCCTTTTCAGCCGTGGTCGACTTTCGCCCCTCCTGTTTGATTGGCAATTGCAGTCAACCTGGGGAATACTGACCCTCGATTGTGAATGAGAAAAGTGTCGCTATTCGCATTGTTGTTACTCGTGAGGTTGGAAGTATGCAATCAAATGTTCACTAGATCTGAAGATTGTGTCGTTATTTGCGAGTTGTTTTGTAAACCCGAGGTAGATTATTCACAAGGTTGATTGTACATGCTATGGGATGTACAATAACTAACCAAACAATAATGGTGTAACAATGATTTGAGTCCATATCCAATTGGATGAACCTAGAGTGCATGATCCATTCCAGAAAGGCGACTTCAGTGAGTCTTGAATTGTCAGCAGCATCATACTTCCATCGAGCTTTTTTTCTTTTTCGAAACGACCCTCTCTTTTCAATTCGAACGAAGGTCAACATACAATTATGGCAGGCATGCACGCGAATCATGAGGTCCCGAGTTCGAGACCCGCGCTGGCAGCAGGGAGCGTGTAAAAAGACTTTTTACGCGTGTTGAACTGCGCCGAAACCCACGGTCAACTGGGTACTCACAGCTCGAGTGAGGATAACAAGGATGTAGTTTACAGGGTTATGGGCCGTTACACGCCCGATTGGTTGAGAGACTCACCTCCTCTCCCCTGACTCACTTGTGAGGTCTGCATTCGCCACTAAGGTGTAAAGGCATAGTGGTGGCCTGCGGAAGCGAAGGCTATAGCTTGTGTGTTTCTGAACATTCAAGTGATGCTAACGCGGATCCCGCAAATATTATTATTATTATTATGCACGCACTGATCTTCACTGTATACATGTGCATGTATACTGTACTGTAGTCTGTGCAGTCAACTAGTCGTGTTCCACTTGGCTTACGGTAAGTATCACTACAAGTGCATAGTAGCCCCCCCCCCCACCCCGGGGAGTGCGCGTGAACGGCAACTGTGAACTGGTAAAAGAATTATTCGACACCTTCGTTCGTTTCGATGGAGAAGGTTTATCTGGCAAATTGAGGCCTTCGTTTCACTCCTAGCCCCAGGAGCGAAATTTTCACTCCTTGGCTGCCTGTTTGAGCCGTCCTTGTGGAAGGGTTGATTTATGCATGCCCGCATATACATGTAGACCTTATTCAATAAACGTCACAATCACGTGAACCAGGGTCCCGGGAACCAGGGAGCGGCAAGAGACCTGCACTCAGTGCACAGTGGACTCGGCGTGGGAACATAGGAGTAGATAAATACCGGTATTTTACTACTCCCTTGTACGAACTGGGCCTTTCTTGCCACTCGTTTCACGTACGCGTGCCCCAGCTTACAACAAATCCCTGGAGGCGAGTCCAAAAATCACGTTATCGAATAAGGTCTATAGAAACACAGATCACGTAGAACTACCCCATCCGGGGTCACAACTCACAACGTTTTGGGTACTTAGGTCTCATGTCGTCTCCCCAGGTGCTATGAATCCCTGATGCACATGTATCTACATATACAATGTAACCGTAACTCTACCAATATTGCGGACGATGACCCCCCCCCCCCCGGCAAACAGAAAGTCGCTATGTCCTGGCCGAGTTTATCTTTTAATTAAATGGTTTTCTCGGTTGGGATTTCATACCTGACAACCATCCCGATTTGGCCGGGACCGTCCCGATATCGAGGGCGGTAATAGGCACCCAAAAGTGCACTAGTTCCATGCCTCACCGCGAGCTTCTTTTGTATACATTTTCATGCCTAGGTATGTCATTGGATCTCAGGTTTGCAAAGGTTGGCAGGTATGGGATTTGTAGAGTGACCAGTTTTGACTATTGCCACCTGCTGTGCAGAAGTGTCATTCCTACATCCTGGCTGCAAACGTACCCCCCCCCCCCCCCCCACACACACACCACCACCAACAATGTTCGATCCTATTTACAGGACCTCACTCTATATGAAAGTGTAGCAGAGGCACTGCCAAAGTATAAAAAACAGCAATTGAAATGCAAGCTGCATTGTGCATGCATGGAGGGCATGGGGAAGAGACTGAGAGGGTGAAAGTGAAGGAAATTTGTTCCGAAATCAAGAGAATCCGAGGAACCCTTGCTGCATTCTTCAGTTCGATAACGTCAGTGGGTGAATCTCAGATGTGTTGTGTGCCCAGACATACAAGTACAGCACTAACCTGAGCATGAGAGCTGCTTGTCATCATCGTGGTCAGGAAAACGAAAGGACGAACGAGGAAGCCTGATTGCTGACCATGCATGACGAACAACTGCATATCTAGACGACAGACGGCTTGCCAGAATCAGTCTGGTGTATCTTCAGGAATCTTCTTTCCTAATCGCATTCAGCAGTCAGCTTCGAGGTCAAGAACGCGATGATATTTTCAGAAGGAATAATTTTCAAAAATTTTAAATTTTGGAGAAGAAGCTTCCTTTCTAAAAAAAAGCGTTCCTTGCTTTCACGCAAGGAGGTGCCTTGCCGGACATGTCGTCGACAGCACAGTGTCGGCAGATCCACGTTTGTAGGCTGCAGACCCGGCAGACGTTTTGATCATCCCGGCCTGGTGGTGAGATTTTGGACCCGGGAGTACTAAAAAGCTGCTCGCATCCCAGGGTGCTCAGTTTCGCTCTACCCGCGCGAGTAGGGGTCCAGGTAACGGGCTCTCTTTCGCGGCCTGCGGAGCATAATATACCTCCACGTCCCTACATGGTTACTTCCCCTTGTCCAACCCCAAAGGCGAAAATTAATGGTAGTACAAGTAGCCGACTAGCCGAAATTTAAAAAAAAAACGGTCTCAAGAAGGTCGACTGTATCTAACTTGTACCCTTGTTTGAGTTTCACGAGTCTATTTGAGTTCAATGTACATGTACTCCGAGTTTCGTGACAACAGGGCGATGGATCATCACTGACAACAGCCTAAACAACCGTTGAACCAGAGAGGTAAGGCTGCGTTTACACGACACCGCGCGCTGGGCCTGGGGGTGAAAACGCAACAAAATCATTTTTTTTTCATAGCCTGATATTTCACGAGTGACGGAGTCTATTGCACTTGACACACAACTACTAGCACTACCTAACGTTGCAATGACATTATGTAGCCCTGCACTCTGCAGTAGGATGGGTGAGTCTACATGTCACGCAGACTGCATGTCTATTATAGGATGGGTGAGTGTACATGTCATGTAGACTCACCCATAGTGTAGGGCCAAAGAACCTTCGGACAACAATGATTGTCATCGTACAGAAGATGAAGATGCCTGTGATGTGACGGTGCAGTATGTCATTCTGTACAATTGTCTGTCTGTCTGTCTCTCTCTCTCTCTCTCTGGATGGAGAGAGAGAGAGAGAGAGAGAAAGAAAAAGAGAAAGAAAAAGAGAAAGAAAAAGAGAAAGAAAGAGAGAGAAAGAGAGAGAGAGAGTCTTTCTGCCTGTCCTTGTCTCCATCTCTCTTTCGCCCTGTACCTGCCTCTGTCCGTCTGTTCCGCTGTGTGCTTATCTGACTATTCTGTACAATTGTCTGTCTGTCTGTCTGTCTCTCTCTCTCTGGATGGAGAGAGAGAGAGAGAGAGAGAGAGAGAGAGAGAGAGAGAGAGAGAGAGAGAGAGAGAGAGAGAGAGAGAGAGAGAGAGAGAGAGAGAGAGAGAGAGAGAGAGAGAGAGAGAGAGAGAGAGAGAGAGAGAGAGAGAGAGAGAGAGAGAGAGAGAGAGAGAGAGAGAGAGAGAGAAAGAGAGAGAGAGAGAAAGAGAGAGAGAGAAAGAGAGAGAGAGAAAGAGAGAGAGAGAAGAGAGAGAGAGAGAGAGAGAGAGAGAGAGAGAGAGAGAGAGAGAGAGAGAGAGAGAGAGAGAGAGAGAGAGAGAGAGAGAGAGAGAGAGTCTTTCTGCCTGTCCTTGTCTCCGTCTCTCTTTCGCCCTGTACCTGCCTCTGTCCGTCTGTTCCGCTGTGTGCTTATCTGGCCATCTCTGTCTCTCATACAGTTATAGTACTGTGCCTCTCCTTATTCGCCCCATTGCAGTTTATTGGCCGTGTCCAGCCATTTTGGTCAGCGAATCCAAAATTAATGAAAATCGATATGCATGTACAATGTAGTTAGACTTGGGCGGAGAGCCAAGGAATATTTTTTATAAGAAGAAACTACTCAATCTGCTAGACTTGGGCGGAGAGCCAAGGATTATTTTTTATAAGAAGAAACTACTCAATCTGCGGACACAAGAACTGTTTCGTCCTTTGGTAAGAAGAAACGGCAAGTTACACTAGAATGTCTATACCACCACCACCATACCAGTTAGTCTTTACAATCAGCTCGTGCGATAACGGTGTACGACACTGACGCAATGTTATCGCAGGAGCTTCTTGTAAACTAACTGCATGGTGGTGTTAGTGGACATTCTCAGCGTAACTAACTACTTACTTGTTGCTCCTTGGTCCTCTTTTCTTCTTAGAAAATCGATATAAATAATCTACAAAATACCGCTACGAATTTAATAGTGGTACCTACTTCGGCGATAATTTTACTGGAAAGTGCTGTCCACACTCACCGTCCAGGAGCAACACTGGCTCATACTGCTATCTGGTACTAGCATTCACGAGATGTAACTGCTTGTCTCAGTGGAAAAGGAGCGTCGCTGTAAGTTTGTATCCCTGCTGATGTTTGGACCCGGAGAGCACTAACTATAGCTTTGTTCTTCAGACACAATCTTCCTCAGCCTACTCGATCAAGCTCAACTGGTGAGGGGTGAATCGCCCGAAATACTGTGCACTAGTATTGAGCAGGGAGTGGGCTTTCTTGCAAGTAAATTCGATGGACTGCTCGCGTGCTCTAGTTGGCAGTAATGAGTCAGTCAAGTGTCAAGTCAAGTCGGCGGAAAAGCCCGAGCTCCTGTGTGGGAAGCAAACGCTTTCAATAATTATACCACTAGTACTGCACTCGGGAGAGTGAAGTACATGTACGTGTATTACTATTATTAGTTGAAGACACCACTGCAGCTGTACTTACATGTATGTAAAGACGCACCTGGCAGCATGGCTGTAAATACACGCCTGCCCACACACACGCTCTCTAGCCTAGGCTAGCTGCAAAGTTCTGGCACAGAGCTCTCCTTCTCACCACCACCACCACCATCATCAGTTCGCGCCTGGCGCCTAGTCGATGCATGGTTGGCGGTATCCGACATAGCAGGCTGGTACATCTGGTAGCACATTGAAGATGACACAGCAACAACATACATGTAGCTCGATTGCGACGTAGATACTAGTACGTTTCATGATGTAGCTCGTTTGCGACGTACGATTCGTCCCCGCTGGACTCATTAGAAAATCTTCTTCTTGGATGTCTTCATACGGAGCTTGACTCGGGAGAATGAAGTAACAGTTGAAGACACTGCTGCAGCTCTATTCGTGGGTGATTAATTATGGTGGTAAAGACACACCTGGCAATATGGCGGTAAACAGCTGTGTCATCTTCAATGTGCCATGCGCTATAGCTAATGTACCAGCCTGCCATATCGGATACCGCCAAACATGCATCGACTAGGCGCCAGGCGAGAACTGATGGTGGTGAGGAGAGTTCTGCAGGCAGGCGTGTGTTTACCGCCATATTACCAGGCGTGTATTTACCGCCATATTACCAGGTGTGTCTTTACCACCGTATTAATCATCCATAAGTCGAGCTGCAGTGATCATCATGTCTTCAACTTCACTCTCCCGAGTCAAGCTCCGTATGAAGATATCCAAGAAGAAGCCTGATGAGTTCAGCGGGGACGAGACGTATGTCGCAATCGAGCTACCCTGGTATGTTGTTGCTGTGTCATCTTCAATGTGCCACGAGCTACCACCTGCTATGTCGGATACCGCCTACCATGCATCGACTAGGCGCCAGGCTCGAACTGATGGTGGTGCATGGTGGTGAGAAGGAGAGCTCTGTGCCAGAACTTTGCAGCCTAGAGACCGTGTGTGGGCAGGCGTGTATTTACCGCCATATATTGCCAGGTGCGTCTTTACCACCGTATTATAATCATCCACTCTCGTACTGTACTCTTCAAAGAAGCACTAGAACACGGAGGAGCGTTCGAACAGCGTTACAGTCCATTCAGATACCAGGTTGGTCCCCGTGTACGTGTCATGGTTATGGTTGTAGTCAGGAGCACTACGCGTCCTCGCCTTGTAACATGCTGTCAAAATCGAAAAACAGGTCATGATGTACCTTGAAAGTTGAAAGCCCGATATGGGCCGAATTCAGGCGGAGAGGCCCACTTTAGATCAAAAATCTTGGGTTTGGGGGCGTTACAGTCCATTCACATACCAGGTTGGTCCCCGTGTACATGTATGTACCTTCTTGAAAGTTGAAAGCCCGATTTGGGCCGAATTCAAGCGGAGAGATCCACTTTAGATCAAAAATCTCGGGTTAGGAACCTGATTCTTCACAGATCTTGCCATGGTACAACCGTCCAACTATTCTTGCAAAACATGGCCGAAGTTCTAACTCCGGACTGGGTTAAATTTTCCGGTCACACCTGTGGCAATGAAGAAGAGGAGAATTGCACGGGTCACACAGAACAACACTGTAGTACGGGTCTAAACTGTTGTTTTCACTGCAAGTACTACAATAAAGTGACGCCGGACACGGACAAGTTAGGTCGCCAGCTTGAGATACACATGTACATGGACTGTAGATTCCACGAGAGGTTTCCGGCTGCTGGCGAAAACGGTTTCATCGGCCACTCTTCCACCGTCCAGTCTTCTAGAAGGCTGGCGGATTACAATGTAGGAGCAACGAGAGCGGACCACCACAGGCAGCACAACTCCAGTGGCATTCGGTATGCGCGTCAACTTCGCCAGCATGCTGAATTCATGTGTACACCCCCAGCACAAGACAAAAATGAAAAGATAATTCGCCCGATGTACTTGGGCACAGAACAAGCCAAACACAGCATAGCCTACCAGAAGCAGCAACAGCGAATAGAACAAACCATCAGCACACAGCCACAAGAAGAAGAAGAAGATAAAGGAGCCTAACAAAATGAAAAAAAAGCACAAAAGGAAATCTTCACCTCGAATTTTTCGCTAATCTAGCCAAAGATCCCACAGCGCGTGTGAGTTTGAGTGCGTGTGCGTGTGTGTTTGGTACACTTTGCAGATCCTCATCACTTTACAGTCATAGTCCTGGTGCGTCCATTATCATTGCGTTTCACTGTCATGCCATTACGACTTGTCAACTTTCTTTAGCAGAGAGCGTAACGTGGATTTTCTCTTGGCAAATAATATTCTTGTGGGAGATGGATGGTCCAAAAAAAGCAAAAGTGGGAAAATTGCCTTTCCACTCAGATTCATAAGCAGTCAGACTAACAATAGCCAGAAAGAAAGAAAGAAGAAGAAGAAGAAGAAACATAAGAGTGTACGGTGACGGTTCGCTGGGACACACGCGCACACACACACACGCACACACACACAAACACACTTACACCGAGCAAAGCAAGCAAAAACAGCAGCCGCAGGCCTCAACGTAACCAGGCCCTCCGCTGCAAAATATTCAGATACAGGAGCAAGGCGCTTGAAGAAAGAGAGAGAGAGTAGCACACACGACACAGACAGCGGTTGGAAAGAGGTAGTGTACTAGATTACGTACACACCTTAGTGTGGCTTTGATGTTGGAATGTGATAAGGGAGGGCGGGGGCAGCCAGTAGAGAGATGCATGGCTAGAGACTAGATAGCTCTCTGTCAGGATGCGACACGAGGAACTGACGTTCGGAAATGTGAAATGAGAAAATCCTACCTAGTATGAGAGAAGAAGCAATTGCACCTTCGCCGCCACATGCGCTCGTATGTGATGCGTGCGTTCTTCAGCTAAGTAATAGTAATAGCAGTAGTAGTGAACGTTTTTCATTAGCACCATCACCACCACCAGCAGCAGCAGCAGCAGAAGCAATAACAGCAAAAGAGGCAAAAAAAGAGTAAAGTAATGAAGCGAGAAAGGAAAAGAATGAAGAAATCTGAGACTGACCAGCAGTCCCGTAATTGCAATAAATCAAATATCTTCACAGCACGTCTTGCCTGAATACAGACACACACAGACACACACACACACACACACACACACACACACACACACAGACACACACCCTATCATTGATCGCCGACATTTCCAGCAGCTAAACAAGTTCCGCGTATATCGAGTGGCTACGCAGGGTACCCGGAGACACCATTGACACTGACACACACACACACACACTGCATAATGTAGAAACGCACAGATGCACGCAGACAGACAGACAGACACACCGCCCACCCACCCACGACAACTCACTCACACACAAATACACACAAACACAAAACACACACAAAACACACACACATGCACAACATCAGCAGACCACTACACGGCCAGGCAAGACAGGCTGCGAGGTCGCCGAGACCTTGAGGTTACAGCCTCGCCAGAGGGGCTGTGTAGGCCCACGGCAACTAGCGCATACACATGCAACGCTAGAGGTTGACGGAAGCATTGACGACCGCCTCCAGCAACTTATCCACAGTGTCTGAGGTGTCATCCGCCTCTTCACCCTCACTCTGGCCGGTCTGTACATACACAACAACAACACACACACACACACGCACAGAATCAACATTAGAAGCACACACACACAGCAAAGTCTCTTCTCTGTTGTGTTACTCAGAGCTCAGAGAAAACCAGCCATCACGCAGTCTCAGTAAAGGTACAATTCAACTGGCATACATGTACAGCCATGTCCCATAGGTCTGAAGAAAAGTAGTGCCAGAGAAAGGGAAAAAACCATTTCAGAAGAGAAAGGAAAGGGAGTGACAAAAGGTCAGCTCAAGTAAGGACTATCACAATGCGATGCAGAAGGAAAAGGCGCAAAAGTGCAGAAGGGGGGGGGGGGGGGTAAGGGGCAACAAGCAGTTGGCCGTGTTTCAACGTAGGACTATCAAAAGGCAATATGCTGTCGCGAGAGCTGTGAAGTATTACAAGGCAGGCAGGCAGATGCAGGGCTTGGCTCGACTTCCACCTTTCTCGAACTCTGGCTTGTCCTTGCTTGTGGCTTTTCATCTTGTGAAAGCAGTTCCTTCTCGATTTTTCATTTCAAATTTTGTTGCAAGATGCCTCCCAGTCGAACCTCCTGCACTCTCCGAGAGAGAAGAGCATTTTTGTCGCTGAGAATTCAAGACAGCTGCTTCACTGCGAGCCAGTTTGGCGTTTCCCAAAAAGTCCATTCGGATTAAGTAAACAAATGACAAAATGGGAGCAGAAAGTGGAATAAGTTAAGAACATTGGCAGCGAAATCTCCGCTGTATAATATTATCATTCATGAAGAAGGGAACAACTAAATATTGTGTTTCAAATGTGTCTGCTTGGTAGAGTGAAAAACGTTAAAAGTAAAGTAGGGATGTGCACATAGTATATATAAAAAAAAAAAAAAGTCAACTTTGCTAATAACGACTGCGGATAAAACGACAATTCGCGAATAACGACAAAAGCTCCATGCCCAGAGCAAAAGTCTCATCTAACTGTAATACATATAGTGAGACTTCGGGTATAAGGACACTTTTCTGATGCCCCGCTTAGTGGCGTTATACGCAAAGTTGACTGTAGGTCGGAAGAGCGAGGGTGAACTTTGAAGACGCTCAAATAGATGTATTCTTGTGGGAAAGTGCGAGCATACAAACCTCTGGTAGAATCTGGCAATAGGATTGAACGAGGAGTGCCGAGCTTCTAGTGGATCAGGAAGGGTGCATAGAAAAGTGGAAACTTTGCAACGAAATGCACTGATCAGGGAGAGATTATCTTTGAAGCGGATTGTCCCTCGCTCATAACACGCTGGGCAAAGTGAGTCGACAGGCCATGGATTGCACGCCATGCACGGCATAGAATACCAGTTCATACAACAACAAGGAGCATACATCAGCACATCGTTTGCTAGCAAATGGCAAGCTGAGGATTCTGTCTAGTGTACCTGATCGAGTCCCCCTCCTGCCTCCGCACATACACACACACATACACGCGCACACACGTGCACACCACACAAGACCCTACCACATGCACGCACACACGCACCGACGCCCTCACACACACACACACACACACACACACACACACACACACACACACACACACACACACACACACACACATATACACACACACATATACACACACACATATACACACACACACACATACACACACACACACACACACACAGACACACCACCACCACCACCACCACCACTACTTACCTCTCGGATAGAGCGCAACAACTTAGCAACATTTTGCCGTAAGCTGACCAGTTTATTCTCCGAGGCTTGCTTCTGATTGGCCGATTCAGCCTTGAAGCTCTCCACAAGCTTATTCAGATAGGCCTCATATTGATCGAAAAACTCCGTCTAAACAAAATCCACAGAGACGACAAAGACGTGCATGTGAAGAGGGAGAGAGAGAGGCCGGCGTGCGCACGTGTCACGCGCACGCGTGTGTGTGCGTGTATGTATGTTTGTGTGTGTGCGCACATGTGTATGTATGTACATGTATGTATGTGCACGCGTATTTGTGCACATGTGCATTTGTGGTCATGTACGCCCCTAAATGGTGTAAACCTTTACCATCATGACTGCGAACAAAGATACTCCATTCCTATGGGGATGGTCTTGGTGCTTACAGGGTGTGACTGCGTACAGGGACAGGTGAACTGTGACTGCATACAGGGACCGGTGAACTGCGACTGCATACAGGGGTAGGTGAACTGCGACTGCATACAGGGACCGGTGAACTGCGACTGCATACAGGGACCGGTGAACTGCGACTGCATACAGGGACCGGTGAACTGCGACTGCATACAGGGGTAGGTGAACTGCGACTGCATACAGGGGTAGGTGAACTGTGACTGCATACAGGGGCAGGCGAACTGTGACTGCATACAGGGACAGGTGAACTGTGACTGCATGCAGGGGCAGGTGAACTGTGACTGCATACAGGGACAGGTGAACTGTGACTGCATACAGGGACAGGTGAACTGTGACTGCATACAGGGGCAGGTGAACTACGACTGCATACAGGGACAGGTGAACTGCGACTGCATACAGGGACAGGTGAACTGTGACTGCATACAGGGACAGGTGAACTGCGACTGCATACAGGGACAGGTGAACTGCGACTGCATACAGGGACAGGTGAACTGTGACTGCATACAGGGACAGGTGAACTGTGACTGCATACAGGGACAGGTGAACTGCGACTGCATACAGGGACAGGTGAACTGTGACTGCATACAGGGACAGGTGAACTGTAACTGCATACAGGGACAGGTGAACTGTGACTGCATACAGGGACAGGTGAACTGCGACTGCATACAGGGAGAGGAAACTGTGACAGACGAATTGTTTACAGAATGCAACAAAAACAAAAACAAAACTCACGATGGGGAACTCGGCAAGCTGGCTGGTGCTCAATTCTCCAATCTCTTCCTTCTTCATATCCCAAGTCGGTGGCAGGAAATACTGCAGAGACGTACGGAACTTGTTGGCCACCTCCGTGTTCATGGCTTCTGCAGCAGCCGTTTCTGCAGCGGACCTTGCCGTTGATGTCGCTGACGCTGTACCTCCTCCGGCAGCAACTAGCGGTGGAGGAGCCTGCTGTGTGCCTGCCGCCGCTGTGGCGGTTGCTATTGACGACGTGGCTCGCGAATCTCGCGTGTTACCGACCTCGGTATTCTGTGCAGGCTTGTGCACAGCTGCTCCACCATTGTCTTGCTTAGTACGAGATTGTGTCGGGGAAGAGGACTGCGTAGAAGAAAGCAGAGAACAAGAGGAAAACGCATAGGGCTCGGAAAGATTGTTGTTGGCATCAGCTTACATGCACGAGCTCAACCAGCATAACACTCTACTCACATGTACAGTGGAGATCGGATCTAACGACCTTGCATGTAACGACAGGTTGAGTTTAGCGACACAATTCTGTTGCCCAAGTCCTTTAGTAAGTCCTTTGTAAAGATTGTGTTTAGTGACAGATCGAATATAGTGACATTTTGTTCTCTCCCGAAGGAGTGTCGTTATATCCAATCTCCACAGTAAAAGCAGTTCGTACACACTTGCACACGCACTGGCTCACATGTACACGCATGGGTGATGTGACGTGGGTTCCGGTGTGAAACAAACAGAAGTAGGGCTAAAAGGGTGCGGATTGAGATAAGCGAGGAGGGGGCACGGGCAAACATAGACGCATGGACAAACGTCTGTGCGCGCACACGTACACACATACACACACATGTGCACACGCGCGCGCGCGTACTCCCATCTTACCGATTTCAGCCGGAGGTTTTCACTGTTGACGGGGAAATGCTTGTCAAACTTGTCGTGAGGGTTCTGATCAAACTTGACCCGCACCCGTAAACAGCCGTTTTCCTTGTCCAATCGATACTTGGTAACGCGACCTGCATACCTATAACGGGTTAGAAACAAAACAAACAAAGTGTATCACAGGCCTACAGTACCCTCCTTAGTAGAAAACAGGGGGGGGGGGGGGGGGGGGGTTGTCAGCTGTCAGCTAACAAGTGACACGAGTCCTGCACAGCATGCAGTGGTGCCTGCAGTGAGTATTGTACGCGGGACGACATAGATCATTATTTTAGAGTGGTCATGTAGTCAATACCAGTCGTGTGCTATGTATGCAAGCCAGGGCATGTAGTCAGTAATGTGTGTGTGTGTGTGTGTGCGTGTGTGTGTGTGTGTGTGTGTGTGTGTGTGTGTGTGTGTGTGTGTGTGTGTGCGTGTGTGGTTGTGTGTGTGTATGTATGTGCATGTGAATGGTAAGCACAGGAGGTGGGTAGCATGCAGCAGGATGGGCTTATGAAGGCTCCACATCACTAAGCTCATTAGTAGTCTTACCAATGTTCATTAACTTTCGCCTCCACACGACTTTCAAGTGGATCTATAAAAGACACGTAGCACATTTCAACATAGGCCAAGTCAGCATATAAACGTATCAGTAAAATCATATACCGTGTGTCAGCGCCTTTAAAGCCATGGCCTTATATTAGGGATTTCAGTCACGTGACTTTTTGGCCCGAAAGAGCCTTCATGCAGCTGCATTGATTTGGGGATCTGCGCATGGCACAATATTTGCGGAGGCGTTCAACTGTCACTGGATGGTGCAGTGACGCTTGGAGACAAAATCGAACGGGTTTACATGAGAGTAGAGGTTTTGAGCTTTCATTTGGTACCAATCTCGGTGAAATGGCGTAAAAAAGACTGGATTTGTGCGTCTTTCAATGATTTCAAAGTCGATTTTCGATTTGATGCAAGCATGGCACACACTCGCAACATCGATAATCGGATTCCGCACCCTCGATTTAGATTAGATCAGTTCCTTGTATCTTGCTGACGAGTCGCGGTTGTTCGCGAAATTTAGTAGAACGCCATGGCGTGCGAGAAAGACGAGTCTTGGATTGGCCCTCTGTGCAAGAAGCTGTCTCTGACGCGAAATTTAGTAGAACGCCATGGCGTGCGAGAAAGACGAGTCTTGGATTGGCCCTCTGTGCAAGAAGCTGTCTCTGACGCGTAAACAGTGTCTTGACTCGCCATCAGGGCGGGTAGCAGTGGATAGTCCTGGCCAGCTGACGAACAGCCTCGTCCTTGAACTTCTGTCGTGGACTACAAACACGCAAATAAATTGGCAGTCGCTGATTTTGCTGTTGTCAGCAGTGGATGGCAAGGAAATAGACAAAGTGAACGCGAAAGCAGTTGGGACGAAAGTCAAGCGGGTGAGATACCGACGGAAGAAGCTGCTGAAGGACAAAGCCGAGGACGCCATCAGCGAACTGCTTTGTCAGCCATTCGTTCTGCCTGAACTGGATGTCATCCCAGCACATAATGTCGGTACTGAATCGTGTGACATTCAAAAAGAAAATGCCAGTAAATTTGAAAAAAATTCTGTTGAAAGCCTGTCAAAGAAAATCATTGATCTGGAAGAAGAATTAGCAAGAAAAAGGGAAACTGCAGAAATCTGTTGTGTGTTCCACGCGCCGAACCTGACACATCGGCCTTTAGCATTGACTCCCCTCCTCTCCTCTGGTTGCTTTAAACGTTCTCGGCTAAAACGAGATGTCAACCGGCATGTGGCTCGCCAGCATGGACTCTCTTACCCTGACTCTGGCTCCCTGTCACAAGGGAGTGACGTGGCCCTATGGGGCAGTCATGCTATAGTAGTAGTATGTGTGTGTGTGTGTGTGTGTGTGTGTGTGTGTGCGCGCGCGCGCGCGCACACACGTGTGCGTGTGGGTGGGTGTTGGCGCACGGACTGGTGGTGGGTGCGCGTGTTCATGGATGAACAGGTCTATATGTATGCTTGAAATGGTGTGTGAGAGTGCTATTGCTGTTGTTGCTGCTGCTGAGCCTCTGTCTCTCCTTCTGGCATGTGAACATTGCAATGTCGCGTATTAATTGTGAGGCCAGTCGCAACCACTTTTGCTGAGCGCGTCACTTGTAGATACATGTATACTATATTTTTACTTCGGCCGGGAAGCTCATTGTCCTGTTTCTTGTTCAAACATTAATTGGTACATGTATGCTATGCCATATCAGTATGTACATTTATCCAACAGGTGAATTTTGATACAATGAGCAGCAGTTTCATAGATTCTAAGCCTGTTGCTAAGGTCGTTGCTATGGACGCCATTGTTGTTATTTCTGTTCAGTTTTTAAAAATTCAAAAAAATATTCAGTGACTTTATACCGGTGGGCTCCACTAATCATGCTGTCCAAGTTTGGTGCGATTTGGAGCACTTTGGGCTGTTGCTAGGGTGTTGCTATGGCCTTCTTGAAACCCGTTTTGTGCCGTGCTTCCCATCCTAATTGTATACTTGCCGATGAAGGGTACCCACCCGTATTCAAATGATCATAACTCTGGTTTCCCTTGGCCGATTGCTCTGATTTTTTGGCTGGTTGATAATCACATCCATATCTTTCATTTGAGCCATAACTGCAGTATGCACTGTTGACAACAAAAAACCGCCTGAAATCCCTACTTATATTCGAAACACCGCTGCTTTCCTAGATATTTTAGATGCAAAATGACTCACCCACTACGCCATGCCATAAAAGTCAAAGTCCACACAGAAATTTCAATCTAAATCTACTTGTTCACCCTTCCTGCTGGGCTGTCAGGGGCGGATACAGGGGGGGGGGGGGGGGGGGGGGGGGAGGGGGGGGGGGGGGGGGGGTTCAGGGGGTTCGGACGAACCCCCTAAAATAATTTCGACCATGGGTCCAGTCGATTTTTTTGTGGTATCCAAGTAACGTTAGTCAAGTGCGCAGCCAGCGAAGTGTAGCGTAGATCTACCGCGTAGCCAGTAGACTTCATGATTCACTGGCATGCAGTGCAGGTCAAGGCATGCAGTGGTTGGGACTGTTGTACGCGTACCGTTCGAATCGAAGTGTCTGTACGTACGCGTATCATGTGACTTGAAACGATCGACAGTTCACTCAAGTGGTGGAGCAAAAGGTGGAAAAACTGCCACTTGTCCTACTCTCCCCTGACTCACTTGTGAGGTCTGCATTCGCCACTAAGGTGTGCAAGGCATAGGCATAGTGGTGGCCTGCGGAAGCGAAGGCTAGTTTGTGTGTTTCTGAACATTCAAGCGATGCCAACGCGAATCCCGCGAATTATTATTATTATTGTCCTCCTTTAGCCTAGTTTAGGCTTTACCTTCCTTGTCGTTTTGTTTTATTTCGCGCTGGCTGGACTGTAGATTTCCTCCGTCGCAGTACGAAGATAATGTTTGTGTTTGTCGTGTAGTTCGCCATGTCGCGGTGGAGCAAAAGGTGGAAAAACTGCCACTTGTCCTCCTTACCTTCCTTGTCGTTTTGTTTTATTTCGCGCTGGCTGGACTGTAGGCTTCCTCCGTCGCAGTACAAAGATAACGTTTGTGTTTGTCGTGTAGTTTGCCATGTCGCGACGTCTGCCAAAGAGGCGAGCGGCCGATCAGTTGCCATTGAGCTTGGCTTGAACTTCGTTCCGCCGTGTACGGCGCGAATGTGACGACACGGAGTCCCAGCCGGAGGACAGTCAGAGAACTTCGCCTTCCGTCAGTTCGGAAAATGCTGCAGTCACGGCCTTTAGTTTCTGCCTGTGCTGCAGCTTTGTACTTTGTAAGGCTCTAAACGCATTACCCTTGTCTTGTTGGCCAAGGGCTACCGTGACTATAAAGATTTTCCAACTCCCGGTGTAGTGGGTTACTACCGAACCGAAAACAGTTTGAAGCGAATTTAATTCTGTGCACTCGAAAAAAATTGAACCCCCCTGAAAAATTCCTGGATCCGCCCCTGCTGTAAGTTTTCTAGCATTGTACTTATTCCTTCATTTTGCAAAACAAACTTCAAATGTCATTTCATTTACAAAGCCCATGGCTTTATAACTGAGACTGGCTTTATAATCGAATATACCGCCATGGCTTTAAAGGAGCGGACATACGGTATGTACGAGCTGTGAATGGTTTCATTATCGAGTTGCCTCTTACGGCCATCTCAAACTCAACAAAAGAACACGAGTAGAAACCATACGGGATGAGAATGAGAGAGGGAGAGGGAGAGAGAGAGAGAGAGAGAGAGAGAGAGAGAGAGAGAGAGAGAGAGAGAGAGAGAGAGAGAGAAAGAGAGAGGAGAGAGAGAGAGAGAGAGAGAGAGAGAGAGAGAGAGAGAGAGAGAGAGAGAGAGAGATAGATAGAGAGAGAGAGAGACTAAGAGAAACGAACAAAACAGGCACTAAGAGGACGATGTTGCAGCAACAACTTACACTTGTCTGAGGTTAAACCGGGTGCGTCTTGTAGGTTGGCTAAGCGACCACTGACAGCAGCGTCATCGGGTGCAGTATCCTGGCTACCGCGTCCAGCACCACTTGATGACGTTCTGCTAACCGGCGCAGACTGAACGCACGAACAACAAACAAAGCAGATGAGAACGGAATAGCGGCAACAGCAAACCAGAATCTTTCTTCTCCTTTGCTAGGGAAACAGTAAGGCATCGTCCATATATATCGAACTTTTTTTTAGTGAAAAACGAAACGTTGTCGTTATGGGGTGGCAGCGGGTTGACCAATTTCGTTTCAGAAAGCATTGATTGATGCACATGTACATGGAAGTAGGAGCATGCAGTGACACACTTGCGACTTTTGTTGTACACGCATGCACATGTACATGTATAATTATGTGAACACTTTTTCTCCTTCCAAGAGGTAAGGGAAGGAGAGGTTGGGTTGAAACGAACGAAATGAATGTGACAGTCACAGAACTCGACATGTACCACATTTTTATCCGAAATTAATTCGTTTCGTAATAAACATCGATATTCACTTTATATCTAAGGAGGACATGAATCTGCTTCAAGGCTAGTATGCTTTCTGAGAAACTCTTAGTCATGCTGTAGTGTATGCAAGTTGTTATATTTCCACTACACAGTTATGCAAGTCGTTATATTTCCACTACACAGTTTGCTACCGGATCACCATATCACCCGCCTTCAACTCACTCCTCAAGATCTGGACCCGGAGGCGCCAGATCAGTGAAGGTCTTCGGCTGAGGCTCTACAACGCCTACGTCATCCCAGTCCTTACCTACAACTGCGGCACTTGGGGCCTACCGATGTCGGAGCTCGCGCGAATGGATTCGTTCCACAGGACCCAGCTAAGGAGCATCATCGACATGCGGTACCCTAAACAAATTAGCAATGGCACTCTGTGTAAGCGCTGCGGAGCTGTCCCCATCAGCGAGATGATCACAAGGCAGCGCTTCAGTCTCGTTGGCCATATCTTTCGTTTGGCCCCAACTGCTCCTCAACAGTTAGCAGTGGATACGTATCTTCGCGTGGCCAACGGCGAGGGCACTGAACGCTTCAGGGGTCGACCTCGGACGACTTTGGTAACGGTCTTGCAGATGGAACTGTCATCATGGCATGGACTTACCGTCCACCAGCCGCTAGATGCTGACGCAGTCCGCACAATGGCAGCGGACCGACAGGCATGGCGTGGAGCCCGCCCCACCTAACAGGACTGATTCTCGTGATTCGCGTGATTCCGCCAGACATGTTGTATGCATATTCTATTTTATTTTATACTTCGGATGAAGTTTTCCATTAGTCCTATTGTATTATTGCTAACGGCTTTTGTTGACATCACTTCTGTAATTTCAATGTATCATTGTATTACTCTTCAGACATTAATCCTGAATGGCATAAGCGAAAGTGGCACCCCCGCCACCTACGCGGACATGCTTTTAACCCTTATCCATCCGACAAAATCGCTGAGCAGGCCAAAATTGCAATTTCACGACATATTTTACCTTCAAATTATCATAACTTTAGTCTCCATTGGCCGAATTCCATCATCTTGCGCTTCCTGGAAAGGTCCTTCCACGATGAATGCACAGAGCCCACATTCGACATCTATAAAGCCACAAGTCGAGCGCCGCCACTTGCCAAACTTGCCCCAGCGCCAGATCTGCGGGCAGAATCCAAATTGTTTCGCCATTTCACTCTCCTCCATCGCTGGACTTTGAATTTTTGTGTACAGAACATTTATTTGGTTTTTACGTCATGAGCATGTGCTTGGTGACGTAACTGTCATGCAAAAAAGAAAAATCTGACTTTGAAAAGTTCCCGAGTGCAGAAAATTCGCAATTGCCGTGATTTTACTTTCGGCGGACGATATCGTTGCAAGGGAGCATCGTAGCTCTTCGGTAATTGTTTGAGACGATAGCATGGTGTTTTCCAATGGCGATAGACCCTTCGATCATGGAATTTGGTCAAGAAATGACTGAGATATGATGGATTTACTGATCGACGGATAGTCGTAGATTTTGGACTGGTCGGACGGATAAGGGTTAGTAATAATAATAATATCACCATATCATAGTATGCAGTGTGTATGCTGGGATTTGATCGCTGTTTTTGTTGTTGTTGTTTGACCTAGCCAAGAACCGACTTGGACTCTCGGAGTCTGTGATGGTTTGTGAGTGCATGGAAGTATGCAGCTTGAGAATGTCTGTTAGTCGGCAAGGGGACAGGACAGGACATAACACATGCTTACCTTGATTAGTGGACGATTGACACTGGGCCGTGAGATCCTAGCCTGCGAGAGAGACACAAGACCAGAAAAGCAGGTGTGGGTTACTAGTATTGGGGGGGGGGTACTTGGACCCGCTTGGAAAAAGAACACTGGGTCACTTGTTACCCGGCTGGGACTCAATCAGGAAGGCCTAAGACTCCCTGATGTACAATAGCTGCACTTGAACGTACCCGGCTCTGACCCGGTTACAAGAGTTGTGCCAGGTACACGTGAACCCGGTTGGTTGGAAATCCTAGAGCAGACACTGTACCCGTGTGCATATGTGACTGGTTTCTGTCAGTTCCTGAGTACTTCTGGAGCCTGGGCTATTTTACTTTGCGCGATTCTTCAGTCTTCCTGTAATTTAGTTCCTTTCCTCCCATATTCGCCTTTATGTTATTGGGCCCAGTTCCAGTTTAATGTGCGAAGTAACATAAACGCGAACAAACAAACTTACGGGTGCAGAGCGTCGGATGATCATCGGCCCTTCATCCTCGTCACTGTCATCACTTATGGAATGCTAGCATGAAGAAAACAACACATCACCACATCATCAGGCTTAGCCACACGTTCTTATGCTACAAGGCAACACAAGTCCATAGCAAAGAGCATGCAACTCTCTTTTACATGGGCCAGATGTGCGGCGGAAGAGTCATGGGACAAAAGGAGTGAGATCAACCCCCAGGTACACACCTCGTTCACACGCACACTGAGTGCACATCGAGTATGAGCGCACACACAAATCCACCCACCCACTTGCTCACATGCAACACCCACTTGCTCACACATGCAAACACACACACACACACACACACACACACACACACACACACACACACACACACACTTGCTCACACACACACACACACACACACACACACACACACACACACACACACACACACACACACACACACACACACACACACACTTGCTCACACGCAAACATCCACACGCAAACATCCACACGCAAACATCCACACGCAAACATCCACACACACACGCACACACGCACGCACACACACACACACACACACACACACACACACACACACACACACACATACCTGAGCAGGTGACTCCTGAGTATCTGGTACAATATCCTTGGCCGATGACGACTGATTATCATACAGGTAAACAAACCAAAGATGAGCATTAGTATAACACATCAAGTTCAACAGTATTTGCTTGTTTCTTCACAAGCATCGAGAACTGGAAGACAACGTCAAATTATGTTTGCAAACAGATTTTCCGACACTGTTCCGACCCACAGTCATTCAAACCATGTGACCGCGCACAAGGGCAATACGAGTGTACCTAATGGAACATTTTCGCGTGTCTGTCTGCATGTGTGTGTTCGTGTGTGCATTCGTGTGTGTGTGCGTGTGTGTGTACGCGCGCGCGCGCGCGTGTGTGTATGTGAGAGAGAGAGAGAGAGAGAGAGAGAGAGAGAGAGAGAGAGAGAGAGAGAGAGAGAGAGAGAGAGAGAGAGAGAGAGAGAGAGAGAGAGAGAGAGAGAGAGAGAGAGAGAGAGAGAGAGAGAGAGAGAGAGAGAGAGAGAAAGAGAGAGAGAGAGCAGATACAACATACTTTGCTGGATACTTGTGGTTCCATACGGAGCTTGGCTGATGCCTAAACAAGACAAAAAGCAAGGCATACAACTTAAAGGGGAAGTTAAGGCAAAAATCAAAATTTCACCAGTTGTAGTCTTCGGGGTGCCGAGTCGAATGGTCTTGGTCCGAGAAAGCTGAGACGCTCCCTTCCTACTTGAATCCCAAACGAACTCGTGCACTTCCACCGAAACTGGGTGACTGCGCCCTACTAGATGGGGATTTGTATGCAAAATGTCACTAAAAGCGCCATTTCGTTCTTATAAAAGCACGGATGACCGCGATTGGCCATGTGTAGTAGTCTTTTGGACGCTGAGTCGACTGGTTTTGGTCCGAAAAGGCTGCGATGCAGCGTTCCTCCTTTATTCCCAATCAAACATGGTTGAACAAGCGGTCACGTGCTCCTGTGTACACCAGTCACCTGGTCACCGTGCCTGCAGGGTACAACTTACTAGCCTGTTTGACCTTTTTTGGGTGCAGTCCTGTCACTCGAGTTGAACTCGAGTTGAATCTTGGTGTGAAAGTTGTCGCCTGCTGGCGTGGTGACCAGGTGATTTGGGCACCCAGGAGCACGTGACCGCTTGTTCAACCACGTTCGATTGGGAATAAGGGCCGAACGCTGCATCGCAGCCTTTTCGGACCAAAACCAGTCGACTCAGCGTCCAAAAGACTACAACATATGGGCCAATCGCGGTCATCCGTGCTTTTATAAGAACGAAATGGCGCTTTTAGTGACATTTCGCATACAGATCCCCATCTAGTAGGGCGCAGTCACCCAGTTTCGGTGGAAGTGCGCGAGTTCGATTGGGATTCAAGTAGGAAGGGAGCGTCTCAGCTTTCTCGGACCAAGACCATTCGACTCAGCACCCCGAAGACTACAACTGGTGAAATTTTGATTTTTGCCTTAACTTCCCCTTTAATTCAAAGATTCATTTATAATTCTTGTTTCATTCTTGAAGCACGTTCAATGTCGCAAAACATGGAAAGGGATTTTGAGTATTCCACATTGGTAACATGGATGAATTCAGCACATTGCAGATTCAGTGCCCCAGCATGGCTAACAAAGTTGAAGACAAAGCTGAGATCTGTTGATCATTCTCATAGTGTTTTCCAGGTGGCAAAGCGGGGTGGCATACCAAAACAACCTTCTCGGATGATTTACAAGACTATTTTGCTGTGTATGAGACAGATCCAAGTGTAATGAATGCCAAAGACGAAGGCCAGAATGGAAAATTCCACAATTCCAAGCCGGGTAAGAACTGGATAAGAAGTGAAGGCGCGGTAGGAGGAGGTTCACGATACGCAGGAAAGAGGCATCGCCGACTGGAACAGGCAGTCTTCGAGCAAAACACGTATCACTCTGCGTTACAGTCGCCCGTGCCGTCTCCCTAGATGCTACAGCGCTGGCCAAGGAAATCCAACCCCATGAATAGAATTGCGCCGGGCACTACGCAGCCCTAGCACTACACATACTCTTCTGTGCACTCGAACGCGGCGCTACTTTATTCATGAGGTTGGATTTCTCTGACCAGCACTTTACAACTCCTTGCTTGTCAGCAAGTGGACCGGCCCGGTTGTGAATACTCACATCCATTGCAGCTTTGCGCTGTGGAACGATGCTTGGTGCAATGCTTTTGGACTCGACTGGCACCTATACAGAGACATGCGAGTAGGGGCATACAATTACACGCATGCGCGTACACACACATGCATGTACACACGCACACGCACACACACACACACACACACATACACACAAATGGAAACCATTCCCCAGTAAGAGGGCGAGGACAGGGTGCAGAAAACGGATTTATGGCATTAGCATATCTGTCCTGGGATCCAATTGAAGCAAACCCTTTCCCAAATGAAGTTAAACTTGATACAACAGTTTAATACTGACAATTCGAACCTAGATTTTCCAGGGAGTAATTTTCATTATCCGAAACATAAGTTGAAGCATGAAAAAAAGTTCATTGGAGACATGATGCAATGACACACGTCAGGTTCTTCAAACTGTTGAAAGCGTTCCACAGGTACACTTTCAAGTCTTCTCTTCAGTTGGAATACAGGCAAGAGCAAACCGACACGAACAACAAATTAAGTGCAGCAACGAGGTGATAGGAGGATACGCGTGGATAAGTTGAAACCAAAATGTACAAAGAGAAAGGCAAGGAACATATGGATACGAGTTAAGAGTAATTGTCCACTGACTGTATATAGTATCTAGTAATTCTAGTTACATTGGACAGTTACTCTCAACTCGTATCCATAGTGTTCCTTTCCTTTCTCTATTTATTATCGGCTCAACATCCGAGTGTCAAAATGTTTGAAATATTTTATTCTCACGATGGCCTGTGGCCAATAAGAGAATGTTGTTGTTGACTTTTATTTTAAATGGATATCACAACAAACCAATTTGATGCCAAAGGACGCAACAAACCAATTTGCTTCACTTACAGATTTGGCATTGTTCGTAGGTGTCGCTCTCTTTGCAGCGGGGACATGAACGGACGTCTAATACCAAACAACGTAAGAACAAATGTAAAAGAAAAAAAGGAACGAAGAACCTTCAATACTGCACCACACCACAGATTCAAAAGCCGCTCCAGAAACACGGCCATGCATACGGCCACAAGCGTACATACCGTTGATCCGCCCCCACGCCATGTCGCTTGCCAGCTGGGTTTTCGGCAGGGGGCGGGAATTAGATCAAGGCTGTCAAGTGCAGTACGATGTACAACAACGTAGAGGATCAGACTCAATGTGCTGGATTGTGCACATTTTGATCCTGGATTGGCAAGTATTGTGTACAGCAGTGCATGCGTCGATTCAACATCGTATTTCGTTGTATACGCCAAAGTCGCTTCACAAGGAGAAAATCGACAGGGGGCGGGAATTAGAGACGGGGCGGATCAACGGTACTTTACGGTATACGCAGACACACACGCCCAATTGTAGACAGACAGACAGACAGACAGACAGACAGACACACTTACACTTACAAACAGACACAGGTACACACATACACACACACCAAGCACACCAGCAGCACAGCACAGACAGACAGACAAACACAACATCTCTGCACAACGGTAGAGTAAAATGACTGCAGATATATCAAGATGAAGGAGTATTCTCATCAAAGGCACTATAACCGTTCTACTCTTTATATGCCTGCAACAACTTACCTCCACTTCCTCTTGCTTTCGCTTCCGCTGTCGATTCTCCTGAAGACAGGGAGAAGAGAGCGAGAAGAGAGAGAAGAGAAGAGAAGAGAGAGAAGAGAGAGAAGAGAGAGAGGAGAGAGAGAGAGAGAGAGAGAGCACGGAGATGGAATGAAAACATTTACAGCCAGCAAGACCAGCAGATGCAATGAACAAAGAAGCACGGTGCCAGGGAATCAAAGCCACCAACGGCAGGAAATAAGGAGTATGTGCTCGTCAACAACGCATCTGCCCACTCGCACAAGCATTCGTTTAGTTACCTCGGCTGGAGCTTCCTCGGCGCGGTTTCGTCTTCGATCGGCATCCTGCATCACATGGCACAAACAACACAAAACCGTTATTCTCGATCTTTGCCTATGGTGGATGTATGATATCAGCTAGTGAGAATGTATGCGGGAGCCAGGTTCCAACAGCCTTACAATGCACAACAAGTTGCTTTGCGGGACCTCTAGGAGAGCAAGAGTTTGACAGGTTACCTACAGCCACCAAGATCATCAGCGACCAAGCAGTCTTCCAAATAAGGATCACGTTCACCCACAGCCACCCACGACCGCACACGCCGACACACACGCCGACACACACACACGCCGACACACACACACACACACACACACACACACACACACACACACACACACACACACAACAACAACAACAACAACAACAACAACAACAACAGCACACAAACACCAGCACACAAGATCATGAGACCGCCAACAGGAAAGCCGACATCAAGACTCACCCTATCAGAAGTGGCAGCTGACGCTGTAGCAGCTCCAGATGTTGCTGGTGCCGGTGCAGTTTGCACCCGTTGCAACTGACCAATCTGGAAGTTTCTTTTCTGCTCTGGGTCGGCACATCTGCACACAGATGGTTGGACAAATTTGCACAACACTATTATTTAAATAGGCGTCGAGGCGACAATAGTTTTAGAATTGCGATCAACAGAACGAGCTGAACCGACATTTCACAAAGGTAGGGGCTTTTATTGTATTCAAAAAACGAGTGGATACGAAGGCAGTGAAGAACATGGAAGAAAGAAAAAATGTGATATGGAGAAAATGATGAACAAAAAATCGTACTTCGAACTAGTTTTGCACAACACTCCTCAGGAAGCTACGTTGTACTAATGAAAAACAATCCAGAAAGATACTAATAAAGAGAAATGGAGTGAGAAGAAACAACACCTATGAAAATGATAATCCTAGCACTAAGGTAATAACAGGAAAAACTGCGAAAGCACTTAACGAACTTGTAAAGACTACTAGTATACTGTGACACAAGATATGACACCATGGCCAACCAGGGCCAAACAGACAGAACAAGCTGCTACTAGAACAATTTCAAACGAATAATGCTGTCCTTCTAGACACACAGATTAGGCTTATGAATACCTGAGCGAACGCATCAAGCAACACACTCCTTTACACATTATCCCACGTAGCGCACAACTGGAGCGTCCCACGCGGGGAAGACCCCGTAAACAACCACTACCTTCGCCAACACAGGACCTAGCGTCCCACTCGGCAAGTCCACCATTGGCTCCCGTGGCCATGACCAAGTCACTCCCTCCACCAGCGGAGGTGGATGTGGCTTTGGCGACGCCACGCGTGTTGCATGCAGACACGTTTGCGTCATCATCGCTTGCTGCATCCAGGGTTCGCAGCCAACCAAGCACACAAAATTCCAAACTTTTTCCAAACCAATTTCAAGAATTTCCAAACCCACTCGTGCAGGAAAAATAAATTATGAATCTCTTCTGCATGACTGTCTTCTCCACTACGAGTACAACCAGGGAGTAGTAAAATCCTCCCTGGTACCACTACCATCAACAAATTCACCAAGGTACATTGCAATGGCATCGCCTTCAGCAGCTAGAGCCCCCGAAAATAGCAAGGGAATTCATACGACGAGAGTAACTCAGTTCCCCTCCGTAAGTTCAAATCCGCCTCCAGAAGGGGTTCCAATGAAACATTTACATAGCTGGTGTTCGTCTCAGCGCAAAAGACGGCTTCATCCTCGCCAGCAAACTCATCTGAGTGCGAAAGGACCTCGCCATCCTGCTGTCCCGACTTCAAAGAATCAAAGTCGAGCGCGAGCGCCAGTAACGAAAAACGGCCAAATAAAAGTCATGAAACATTTACATAGCTGGTGTTCGTCTCAGCGCAAAAGACGGCTTCATCCTCGCCAGCAAACTCATCTG
Organism: Sycon ciliatum; assembly: GCF_964019385.1. Lineage (NCBI taxonomy): Eukaryota > Metazoa > Porifera > Calcarea > Leucosolenida > Sycettidae > Sycon > Sycon ciliatum. The sequence continues at coordinate 16,018,615 of NC_088654.1, read as the reverse complement.
AGTGCGAAAGGACCTCGCCATCCTGCTGTCCCGACTTCAAAGAATCAAAGTCGAGCGCGAGCGCCAGTAACGAAAAACGGCCAAATAAAAGTCATCACCGGCCGCGCTTGAGCTGCACTGAAATGACTGTACGAGACTCGTACATCAGTGAACACCACACATCGCCAGCGCGTCTTCTATCGCGGAAGTCAAAACGGCCACTTGCACTGCAGGAGTGCAGCACATCCACGGCCAAAAACTCGAAATTCAAAACTTTTTCCAAACTATTCCAAAAGGAGCGCCTTTTCAAAACTTTTTCCAGACCTGGAAAATTGAATTATAAAATCCAAACTTTTTCCAGACTTCCAAACTTCGCTGCGAACCCTGTGCAGCATCACCGGCAGAGACGACAACAATACCTACCTCAATATCAACGAGACCCACAAGAACAACTGCGAATTACACCATGACCTATTTCAGTACGGAAGTACAGAGCCAACGGAATGCACAACAGGAGCGTGAGACAAGGGATGGGAGGAGACGGGACCTGATTGCTCCAAGGCAGGACGTCGTTGAGGAGGATTCGGCCAGTGAGTCCAGTGAGTCCGGTGAGTGTGAGAGCGAGAATGATTGTGTGAGTAAGAGTGGGTGCGAGCGTGTGTTTTCTAGTAGGAAGTCATCAGTGTATAAGCATCTTGTATCTCATCCTGATTGCTGCAAGGTGTATTCTGATTCTTCTTTTTCTGTTTTGTGCCGTGCTCGTCATGGTTATAAGTTGCAGTTGAGTGTGTTAGAAGCTGTTTGTCAACGTATTCATAAGCCTAATCTGTGTGTCCAGAAGGACAGCATTATTCGTTTGAAATTGTTCTAGTAGCAGCTTGTTCTGTCTGTTTGGCCCTGGTTGGCCATGGTGTCATATCTTGTGTCACAGTATACTAGTAGTCTTTACAAGTTCGTTAAGTGCTTTCGCAGTTTTTCCTGTTATTACCTTAGTGCTAGGATTATCATTTTCATAGGTGTTGTTTCTTCTCACTCCATTTCTCTTTATTAGTATCTTTCTGGATTGTTTTTCATTAGTACAACGTAGCTTCCTGAGGAGTGTTGTGCGAAAACTAGTTCGAAGTACGATTTTTTGTTCATCATTTTCTCCTTATCACATTTTTTCTTTCTTCCATGTTCTTCACTGCCTTCGTATCCACTCGTTTTTTTGAATACAATAAAAGCCTTTGTGAAATGTCGGTTCAGCTCGTTCTGTTGATCGCAATTCTAAAACACTATTATTAATTTTGTTATTATTTATTTCACCTTCCCATGGTAAAGAAATAGGGGCTAAGGCGTAGTGTGTGTGTGTGTGGGGGGGGGGGGAGGAGATAGACAGCCATGGAAAAAAAGAAGAACACTTCAGTAGACGATTACAACAGGAATAGACTTGCGCTGCAATAGGCATACGGAAGCAAGGTGGAATGTGGAAGTGGGTATAGTATACATACCATGCAATGCGAAGGAAATAAGACTGGCATGGCATTGCAGACGGACACATGGCTAACAGATACAGGCAGGCAGTCATAGACGGACAGACAGACAGACAGACAGAGACAGACAGACAGAGACAGACGGACAGACGGACAGAGACAGACAGACAGAGACAGACAGACAGAGACAGACAGACAGAGACAGACAGACAGAGACAGACAGACAGAGACAGACAGACAGAGACAGACAGAGACAGACAGAGACAGACAGACAGAAACACACCCACACCATGTACCATACACACCCACCCACACACCCACGCATGCACACATACACACACACATACACATGTAAACAAAACAAGGAACAACGCACGCTCCTCCTCATCAGCGCCTCCCACTCTGATGGCTACAACTCACTTTTTGATACCGTCACCCATGTTCATGCTGCATGTCCAGTTGCTGGGAATGTCCCTTGTGGGTTCCTTGACGTTGTAGGGGATTTCCCTCCATTTGCCGCACACATCACACTGCATCCAGTCTGGCAGTTTCATGTTGCGACGGCGCTTGAACCTCTCGTCCGGGTGCGGGGAAAGCACGGCAGGCGAGTCGTAGCCAAAATGCTCCCTTGTGACACGGCCAGAGCGGGGGCAAGAAAGAAATGGAAGCAAGCAAACATGAAGGCCGGGACGAACTAACGGTGCTGCAAAACCATGCTAAGTGAGATGAAGCACTCAGAACGGAAATGCTCGCGCCGCTCGGAAGATATAGACATGAAAATGCATTCGGACAACCTGGAACAGTACTGCAACCTACTGAGCCAGTCCTGCATTGTAAATCAGTGTGCTGATTTGGCACGCAAAAGAGGCTGCTCAGCACATTGAGTGACATCCATACACCAGAGGATGTACCTGGTGTGATGACAGTGCTCAATACCGCGGAGGCAGAGCGTCAAGGGCGATTCACAATACAACTTTCTGCGACGCGACACGCGATTTGCGACAAGAAACTGCCTGTCGCGAGGCACCTGTCGCAGAAGTTGAAGAAAGTTCAACTTTTGCGACATGCGACACGCGACATACACAAATGGAGTACAGTTTCCAACCTGGGTGCACGTGCAGTGCACGTGCATAGTACTACTTGTGCATGAGAATGTCGCAAACATGAAGAATATTGTGAACCGTGTGTCGCTGTCGCAGCTCCGTCGCAAGTCGCATGTCGCATGTCGCGTCGCAAGAAGTTGTATTGTGAATTGGCCTTAATACTTCTGTTCTGAATGACTTCCATACAAAAATAAACAAAAAGTGTGTCTTTTCAATTTTGGTCGGACTCGTAGGAAAATGTTAAATAGTGATATACTCATTAAAAAGTGATAATTATCATGCACAGGCTGAAGGTCGAAGACAGTATTACAATTGCAGAAACTCAGAATCAGCAGCATACTATAATTGAGACTATCACTCTCTCTATGTGCCTTGAAGAACAGCAATTTCGCATTTTCTGAAAACAGTTCTAGGCCCCAAAGGGCCAATGTACTTCGAAAGTAGCCTTATCTAACAGTACATTCTATGCGGCACAGCCGTTTGTCATGCCTAGTAATAGTGACAATATCCAATAAAATGAATGAGAGTAGGGCATGACTATGATTGTCATTCGTGTTAATGAAGGAATAATATTCATTCGTTCGTTAAGCCAAAGAATATCCGGCTACTGGGTTTTGATATTCGTTTCACCAGTAAGGCCCTCTTGAGACTAGGTACAAAATAGCCTATAAGTCACATTTAAGTAAACAGTTTCCTCTGAGACAAAAATGCGATAATACTCATAAAAAGGACACACTTCAGGCTCATTACAAACATCTTGAAAGTTTTTGTCTTCACAAGTATACTTTCAAGCCTTCTCGTCAGGTGAAATACAGGCAAGGGAAAAGGAACAGGAACAGTGGATTAAATACAGTAAGAAGGTGGTAAAACAGCGCAAAAAAGAAGATAGCTGAAGTAGACAGCGAAAATTGCAATAATGACACAAAGGTGCAAGGGCGAGAAAACTCAATAAGCGTGACATGTAGTGCGACAACAAGAGACAACCACTGGACATACATGTAACTAACGAGGTTTTGACGACCTACCTAACAGCCTAAGTGTGCGTAGAGTCCACTCGACTAGCCATGTGATATCGGATGTGTCCACCGCACATGCTGATTGTTCTGATGTTAGTTCTGATAAGTATGAGTCGTCCATTGCTAGTCATTTGTTTGAGCATCCTGATTGTCGTGCCGTGTATTCAGATGATTGTTCTTCGATTGTGTCACGTGTACGCAGTGCTAGATTGCTGAATGTTTTGGAAGCCGTATACAACTTTCACACCAAGGTTCAACTCGAGTTCAACTCGAGTGACAGGACTGCACCCAAAAAAGCTCAAACAGGCTAGTAAGTTGTACCCTGCAGGCACGGTGACCAGGTGACTGGTGTACGCAGGAGCACGTGACCGCTTGTTCAAGCATGTTCGATTGGGAATAAAGGAGGAACGCTGCATCGCAGCCTTTTCGGACCAAAACCAGTCGACTCAGCGTCCAAAAGACTACAACATATGGGCCAATTGCGGTAATCCGTGCTTTTATAAGAACGAAATGACGCTTTTAGTGACATTTTGCATACAAATCCTCATCTAGTAGGGCGCAGTCACCCAGTTTCGGTGGAAGTGCGCGAGTTCGATTGGGATTCAAGTAGGAAGGGAGCGTCTCAGCTTTCTCGGACCAAGACCATTTGACTCAGCACCCCGAAGACTACAACTGGTGAAATTTTGATTTTTGCCTTACCTTCCCCTTTAAGAGGTTATGCGATAACGTCAAATCCGCCATATATAGGAGCCAGTTGGGGTGGCAAAATGCCCAAAGCGGGCACAGAAACCCCTTATATACATGTAGAAGAATTTGGGGTGCCAAACGTACTATATGACGTGTGTCGCATAACTTCCGGTATATTGCTTTAACCGTCAACCCTACAGCCAATCTCTACCTGTATGCACTCCACTGCAGCATGACAATTACAGCAGGTGTGGCAGAACCAATTCAAAATGATTTCCTTAAGACTTTTCTCACCACGTCTCTCGAGCCTTCACCGGCTTCATGTCGAAGCCGCAGTCTCTCCAGAACTGGGCCAGATGGTCGGCCAGGGCCTTGAGCAGGAGGCGATACTCTTTGGCATCGGCAAAGTCCTGCTTGTTGTGTGTGGGCTCCAGCACCAGGTAGGGCACGTTGACCAGGCCAATGATGCCATTCATGTCCCTGCGGGAAACACACAAGGAGAGTACAGTAAAACCTGTAACTAAAGACCACCGTGACTAGCGACTTGTAACTAAAGACCACCGTGACTAGCGACCAGCCTGGTACTACAGTAAAACCTGTAACTAAAGACCACCATGACTAGCGACCAGCCTGGTACTACAGTAAAACCTGTAACTAAAGACCACCGTGACTAGCGACCAGCCTGGTACTACAGTAAAACCTGTAACTAAAGACCACCGTGACTAGCGACTTGTAACTAAAGACCACCGTGACTAGCGACCAGCCTGGTACTACAGTAAAACCTGTAATTAAAGACCACCGTGACTAGCGACCAGCCTGGTACTACAGTAAAACCTGTAACTAAAGACCACCATGACTAGCGACCAGCCTGGTACTACAGTAAAAACTGTAACTAAAGACCACCGTGACTAGCGACCAGCCTGGTACTACAGTAAAAACTGTAACTAAAGACCACCGTGACTAGCGACCAGCCTGGTACTACAGTAAAACTTGTAACTAAAGACCACCGTGATTAGCGACCAGCCTGGTACTACAGTAAAACTTGTAACTAAAGACCACCGTGATTAGCGACCAGCCTGGTACTACAGACCATTGCGCCAGGCACGGACGGTCTCACATTCATATTATGTGGTTGTGCTGTGCAAACCTCTAACTAAGGACCACCTGCCACCAAAGACCGCTTTCTCTGGCCCCAGGGGGTGGTCGTTAGTCACAGGCTTTACTGTAGTCGGAAACTGACGATGACAAAGCCCTTCAAAAAAAATATAAGGACATACCGTACTTCCGCATATATAAGCGCATGTACGTATGTCTGAACTTAAGCACGTGATTTTTCGTGATTTTCGTTCTCTTAGAAGATCATACATAGTCTTCTAACCAGAGGTGGTCTTGTAGTTTCAGTTTAGATTTATTCCAAGCAATACATGGCTGGGGCAACCAATAACCACTCTGCGTGCATTCGATCGCATTCGAATATAACACCATGGTCTTACACACTTGAGAGGAACCAAAAGCGTTTCTGCTGTAACTCTGAGTTCCACCATGGTCACCATGCTCTTATACGCGCGAGGTTACGGTAGTGAAGATGAACAGTAGAACAGTTTAAATGACGTATGCAGCAGCAAAGAGACCGTATTTGGAGTGTTTGAGTTGAGGTACCCTAGTGTGTAAATAGAGAGGTTCCGCAATACGTAAAGTTGAGCAACTTTACGTTAGTGGGCGGGAAAAACACGTGAATTCGCGAGTTTGCACTCCACTTATGGAAAGTTGTCTATGGAGAGTACGTAGATAGGGCTCTGATAACGTAGCTGGTCCGTAAGTGGATTGGGGTACAAATTTATGACTCTCTCCCCAGGTCGATCTGATCGTACACTGCCGCGTTCGGAGTTGCCAAGGGCAGCTACGTGATTTGAAAACTCCGTATGGCGGAACCCAGATGCGCATGCAGTTTACGTAAGACTTTCCGTAGATCGACTACGTTTTTTACTAACGTAATTACGTTATGCGGAACCTCTCTAATGGCTACAGTGGCGTCCGCGAGTGGCTAGAAAAGAAGATGAAGTTCCTAGATCTAAGAGGATATCGTTGTGAACTCACCCTGCATTCACACATCCACCCATATTGTCGGCAATCTGCCCTCCTCTGCACAATTTGATTGTGATTCAAGACCAGTGCGACATGATAGTGACACGTCAGTTGTTGTCAGGGAGGCGAGAGAGACAGAAACCACCAGTGACGTTGAATTTCCCGTTGGCAAGACGATGATGTTGAATTTACCGTTGGCAAGACGATGCCAGTGACGTTGAATTTATCGTTGGCAAGACGATGTTGAATTTACCGTTGGCAAGACGATGCCAGTGACGTTGAATTTACCGTTGGCAAGACGATGATGTTGAATTTACCGTTGGCAAGACGATGCCAGTGACATAGGTTGCATTGGCCGTTGACAAGACAATGAAGTTGCAAATGACGGCGCGACAGTGGCATGAGGCAGATGAAAGGCAATGTGACATTCACAAACCACACCAATAAACGGACACAATAGTCTCGTCTCTTCTCACCCTCTCCCTTCTTCCCAACCCAACCCCACACCAACCCCTCTCACTAACTCACTGTCCACAAGTAAACCACAACACACATCAACAACAATGCATTTACCAATGGGAAGTTGACGAAGACGGTGACAAATGACGGCATGGCAGTGGTGGATGACATACAATTTTTACTAGTGTATGCAAACACCAAACCCAACAATCTAGTCCATAAAACATACACCAATGCTTCAACAATACAGAGACATGGCCTGTCAATGGGCCAAGCCACACAAAAGGAGCCAGGCTACGTACAGTGCAGTGTGCCAGGGGAGAGCTCTTGTCACTTACCGTGCACCCAGAGCTTGCCCTCCCACGTACTCATACATCTTGATCAGCCTACGCACAGCACAAAATAGTGCAGGACAGAGGAGCAAAGAAACATACAGGTCATATGCAGGTTTGGCCATACTGTAAAAGCAGAAATTTTCGGTATTCTCCAAAACCGGGGGTTCGGTGGAGGGAAATTTTCGGTGCGCCTTGGCCTAACTCGCTCCTAAACACCATAGCAGTTCAAAGTAAAAAAATTTAAACTCCCGCCATATTGCTCCTGAACTCCAGATCTCCTTTTGTGTCGCAGTGTGTGTGTGTCGCAGGATTGGGTTCACTTATATTTTAGTGGTGTACACGGGTAGTCGGGTACCCGTGCTACCCGTGAGGACCTCGGGTAGACGGGTACTGAATCGTACCCGAAAACCCGAAGTCGCAGATGACATCATGTAGAAAGAGAGAGAGAGAGAGAGAGAGAGAGAGAGAGAGAGAGAGAGAGAGAGAGAGAGAGAGAGAGAGAGAGAGAGAGAGAGAGAGAGAGAGAGAGAGAGAGAGAGAGAGAGAGAGAGGTCTACAGTGCACGTGTACACATAACTCACGCAGTGTGTAAGGGAAGGGGCCGGTGTGCATTGTGGTCTTACCATGGAAACATTACCCCATCGGGTACCCGTGCTACCCGTGGAAAACTACCTGGACCCGATACCCGAAGAAAATGCTACCCGACTCAGCCCTACTTATATTATAACATTATAACGTTAGGTCCATGCGATTACAGGTGAGGGTGCGCTTTTATGCACATCATCACAGTACGTACACGGACACCGTATCCGTACACTTTCCAGCACTAACCGGCTGCAGTTGTAGACGAAGATTCCGTCTTGAGAGCGGTTGCCGATGTTCAAGCCAAATACCATGTCCAGTGTCTTGGGCTGGTGGGTCGACCTAAGTCAAACAGCAAGCCACCATCAGAACATGCCGTACAAGCTCACGTGACATACAGAACAAACCCCAGCATGATGACTATTCACACTTCAGATGCAATCTCTTCATGGGAGCGTATCTGAAACCCTGTTGGGGATAAAGAATACCATACCATACCATAGCTGGCTGCCAGGCTGGTCATGCATTGTAAAGTTTCTACATCCACCGGGATCGCTTCACAATGAGCAACCGAATAGGGCCAATGCCCACACACAACTTCAATTCCGTACGAAATTTCATTTCAAACAGGCAACCGGCAAGTCCTAGACAAAGGCACCGAACTCAAACGCCCGCTTGCGTACTTTTCCATTGCCTCGGCGATGGCTTTCCGGTCCTTGGCCTCTTCGCTAGCACGTGCCGCCTGCGCCTGTGCATTGCGGACGGATACCTGTAGGGTGAGGAGAGCAACAGGCGGAGAGAGGTAGCATATAGGGTGAGGAGAGAAACAGCCAGAGACAGGTAGCATGTACGGTGAGGAGAGAAACTGCCAGAGAGAGGTAGCATGTAGGGTAAGGAGAGAAACAGCCAGAGACAGGTAGCATGTAGGGTGAGGAGAGAAACAGCCAGAGACAGGTAGCATGTAGGGTGAGGAGAGAAACAGCCAGAGACAGGTAGCATGTAGGGTGAGGAGAGAAACAGCCAGAGACAGGTAGCATGTAGGGTGAGGAGAGAAACAGCCAGAGACAGGTAGCATGTAGGATGAGGAGAGAAACAGCCAGAGACAGGTAGCATGTAGGGTGAGGAGAGAAACAGCCAGAGAGACAGGCAGCATGTCGGGTGAGGAGAGGAACGGGCAGAGAGACACAGCATGTCGGGTGAGGAGAGCAACAGGCAGAGAGAGAGAGAGGCAGCAGCACCAGTGGGTGGGATCATTTCACACGATAGGTACACCGAGCGCAAAGGAGGTGGTGCGGAACGAGATGAGGGCCATGTGCACGGTGCGGTGAGCACTGGTGTGCATCCACTGCTCTCTCATTCGCGTAGAGTTTACAGTGTACAGTGGACTCCTGATATAACAAACACCACTGCGCAGGAGAACTAGTTCTTTATAGCCGAAGTTCGTTATAACAGAAATGAACCTACACTGTCAGTTCAAACTGGGACATGGACAATTGTTCGCTCTATCACGAAATTCGCTATATCGTTATAAGTGGAGTCGACTGTACGTCGTTGCATTACTTACCCGTCCTTCTCGGGATGTACCCTGCCTGCTTTCCGTATCCCTTGCCGTTGACTCTGCTTCACGTGCTGCCTCCTCCGCTGTGTAAGCACAAAGCAAGCACGGGAAAGAAGACAGACACACTTCAAGAGAAACACTTACACACACACACAAACGTTGACACGTACACATGTTTACACTGACACACATACACTTTCACGCCTTCACACTTACACACCTACCCACACACACGCACCCACCCACACACACACACACACCTACACACACCTGCACACACACACACGCGCGCACAGGCACGTACACACACACACACACACCTACACACTTACACACACCAAAACAGACAGATTTCAAGAAAAAGCGGGGACACCGACGACGAAATACAGACCCGCAAGAGAAGGCATCACAATTCCTTATACAGGTCCTCCCTCGTTATAACAAGTCCGGTTAGTACATAAACCCCGTTAGTAGATAGAAATCTGAAATCCCCTGGCGAAACGTGGTCTATACAACTGTTTACAAGTCCGGTTACAACATAATCCGTTTAGTACAAAAAATCCGTTATAACGACCCTTTGCCCAGGTCCCTGGAGTGCCAAACCCTCAGTATAAAATAATATTGACCATGCAGGACCAAGGCCAAAACACGTAGGATAAAGCAGAAAAAGGAAACGTATTATGTCTATGTATTCGTGAATATGGACGATCCTTTGGATCCAAGGAAGAGTTTTGTTGGAGATTTTCAATTATCTTATAACGAGTTGAAGCATCGAAAATTTATGTTGTATCGAGGGTAGCCCCGGTAAGTACGAAGTAGTGCCTATTTTACCTTTAGCTGCAAGTCCTGCTACAAGATAAGTCTCGTTATAAGATAACTTTTTCGATGGCCCAGAGATTATCTACTAACGAGGGAGGACCTGTACTAGTAGACCGATAGCAGTAGGTCTAAAAGCCTGCACATAAACACAGTCCAAGAAATCAGAAACTACGACGCACCCATCTTGGCTAGCTCCTTGGCCTTCTTGACCTCATTGTCCATCCGCCTCTTGAAACGCTTGGTTGTGTAGTGGTAGAGCCTGCCGTTGTAAACTTGATCTTGCAGGCGTTTTGTACGCACTTTGACATTCTGTTGCACAGAGATTAGAATCGAGAAAGAGACGAGAAGAAGAGTACAGCGATCAGTAGACATTGATGAGATATCGCAGAAAACACGAAGTAAAAGACTCAAGAGAAACTTGATAGGAAATGTTCAAAAAATCTGGATGCAGCTTATACTTCAGTGGGGGTCATAGCAAGAGTGCATAACCCCCCAGAGTGTGCAACGCCTGATCCAGCTCTGCATAGGGTCTTGGTCGAGCGTAATCGGATCTTCTGATGCCATGCGTACACTCTACACCAGCGCAAGGCCGGTCTCGAGGCAGGGCACCATTGTTTTTGATCCTAGAGTACCCGCGACTCCCCCGGGTTCCCATCAGATGTGTACGGTATTATGACGCAAAGATCCGATTACGCTCGACCAAGACCATATGCAGAGCTGGATCAGGCGTTGCACACTCTGGGGGGTTATGCACTACTGGTCATAGCAAGAGTCCATAAACCAGAGTGTGCAACTCGGGATGGTTCCTGTGGGAGCGTAATTCGTGCACTATGTCATTTCTGACAGCATGGTAAGCCAGAGTACAGGTACGGTGAAAAGTTGCGTAACCAGTCGCGGTGGTGCAGGTCACTGATTTGTCCCGATTTCGGTTTTTTGATACGGATAGCCTGGTGACTTTACTTGTCGGTGGATGTACACAGTCACACAAAACACCGAAATCCTGAAACAGGACCGTCTAAAATCAAGCAAACTTGGCTGATTTCCGGGCTACGAAACATGACAATTATTATTTGAGCTGTGCGCAAGTCGCGGCTTGGCTGACCTCATCAGGGTGACGTAGTGCACGAACTGCGCTGTTTCAGATCTGATATGCACAGTTGCACACTCTGGTTTATGTACTCTTGGTCATAGTTATACTCTGAAAACCACAGTACAGTCAGCATTGCGTATAACGACACTCCGCGGGGCATCAGAATAGTGTCCTTATTCGCAAAGTGTCCTTGTACCCGAAGTCTCATTATTATAGTTACATAGGACTTTGCTCTGGCATGGAAATTCTGTCGTTATTCGCGAATTGTGGTTATATCCGCAGTCGCTACAAGCGAAGTTGACTGAACGCAGTACTTGGTTTGACGTGCAGTCTTTGCTCGTTAGATTCAATTCGCAGCGTTTCACCCTGATTGCGGGCCATGTTCAAACTGCAATGGATTACGAGTACAGTCAGTATCGCCTATAGCGTTGGTGTTTGATTTTGAGCATTTTATCACTATAAGCGATATATTACTATGACCGATACTGCATGCAATGTATGCGAGTGGGGTGTCAAACGACTCAGCGCGCCGTGCACATACGCACTACATACATATACAATGTCATGTAGCTGGCTGTAGCTCCCGACACACAAAATCAGCATTTCCTCATGATGGAGGCATATTTTGGCAACTTGTTCGAGCAAAACTCACCAAACAACACTCACTGGACAAGTTCTTCACGAAGAAGTAACACCCTGTTCTCCTCTGACATCGCTTGATTTTACATCAATCACTATAACCGATGCAAAAATAATGTAATAAAGGTCTTTTGAAATATGAAATTGATCACTATAGGCGATATATTACTATAGGCGATTATTACTATACGCGATAACTGTGTATACTTAGTTATGGCAAATGAAAATGAATTTGAGCCATTGATCACTATATCCGGTATATTACTATAGCCGCCAACCTTATAGGCGATACGAACTGTACTAAGTTTCAAGGCAAAGAGACTATTCGGTGGCGTGATTGTCGAAGGACCACTTCCGTTGATCAGATTTTTTCGTTCTTTTCTCTCGTCTGTGCCATTCTGTTGCCTCCCTGTAGTGCCCTCTGGGACATCGGACCCAGTTTTTTTGTGATTTTACCGGCATAATGTGCCGCCATTTTGGCCGCTACTTTCAACGACACCAGTAAGCGACCGACCAGCTAGTATGTATTTCCATTTCATGTATTTATTCACCGGCCACTGGAACCCGCCGTCATTAATGACTCGTGCAAGGCCGTGCTGCGACATGATGTCTCTTCATCATGCATATGAGATGGTGGCGCTCGCACTCTGAAGGGCGGCGTATTCATTTCGAAAGGGGGCGGTCAAAAAGTGAAGGAGGGCGCAGCGCTCCGCTATGTCGCTTACGCGAGAACCCTGTACACCATACGGTCTGGTTGAGATTTCCGCTTACTGTAAAACATGCAATTTGCGGTGTAACTTTAATTTCGGTGATTTCGGTAGAGAAACCAGGCATGCCCTGATGATGCCCAATGGGCGAAATACAGTAAAACCTGGTGTAAGCGACCTCTGGGTTTAGCAACCACCTGCTCTTAACGACCGTTTTTCCATGCACCGACAGTTCTACACAGACACTGTGGGACCTGGTTCTAAAGACCATCTGGTTTTAACGACCGCTTTGGTGGTCGCTTAACCAGGTTTTACTGTATTGGCAAAGTTCATTATTTATCTATTTGGTGCAGCTGAGAGCCTGTTGCCGGAATGGCGGTATTTTCAAGTGCAAGAAACCAGGCACCTAAATTTAAGTTACGCCTGAAAGGGACTAGAGTATGCAATGTATGTACATGTAAAGGGAACGCCGGTCACCTAATTCTAGATTACACCTGAAACCTGGCAGGTCCCTGGCACCGAAAATTTTAATGCACCTTAAATTACATGTTTTACAGTACCTGGATATAGATCTTCATCTTGGGATCAAAGTAGAGAATGGAGGAGTAGGCACGGAATGATCGCCTCTCTGGCTTCATGCTTGCCTCCGTTTCGGAATAGAGCGGGTCACGGGAATCCATCAGGATATCGTCGAACTTCGTTGAAAACTACCGTACAGACAAAGGGAGAGAGAGAGGAGAGAGAGGGAGAGAGAGAGGAGAGAGAGAGAGGAGAGAGAGATAGAGATAGAGAGAGAGAGTGAGTGAGAGAGAGCGAGAGACAGAGAGAGAAATGAGTAAAAATACAGAAAATTAAATACCATAAGTACTAGTACCGTAAAATCCCGCCAGAGCGCCCCTACCTCCTCGACGCTTCGGGTGGGGAGGGGCGGATGGGCGAGTCCTACTTGCCGCATTCAGTACTGTACATGAACAAGTACTCACCCTACGAAAACTGTTCGTGCATCTCGTACACCCACCAAAGGTCAAGAGCCAGGAGTCGTACAGACCCGTCAAAACTCAGGTTTTGTGCGATCCCTGGTCAAGAGGGTGGGCACTGTTGCGTACATTTCCAATGGGGTCGAGCACGCGTCTGCAGAACAGTACGGCATCACAGACTGTGACAGAGTCATACGAGGATACAATCAATCACGTCCCTGACAAGAAGTCAGGGAGGGGCGGATGGGAGAGACGGGGCGCTCTGGCGGGATTTTACGGTATGTCTGCCGTAGGAATAACAAACGGGGCAGGTCAGGACATGCAAGAACTTGCAAGCATGCGTGCATGCTATCGCATCCGCAGGTACATTTGCTTTGACTTGTGTGGTGGCAACGCCATAATCGCCTACTGCAATGTACATATAAGGTCTGTAAAGAGGTGGTGGTGGTGGTGGTGGCGGCGGTGATCGCTTGAACACTGAACTACAAAATATATTATTCACACATATCCGCCGGATGAGTACGCGTGACCTGTGCAACCCACGAATACAAACCAGCATACCAGCATATACGACAAAGTATGGTTCAGTGTATTTGGGGAGGGGGGAGGAGGGGGACAGCTAAAACAAGGTCCAGACACTGCTACCACTCACATCAAGCTCGGTCTGGCCGGAGTCGCCAAGTCGCAAGTTGTAGATCATAACCAGCGTGCCTGTAAGCAAAGAACGAAGAAATTTGTGACTAAATTAGGCAAATGGGTACTCGTATGGGGCCGTCCAAGGTTACCAATAGTATTTTTCGTATTGAAAGAGACATGCCCTTATATCCGGAGTATTTCTTTCCCGGCGAAATGGAAAAAAAGCATTTTTCGGATATAAGGGCATGCACTTGTATGTGGGTGAATACGGTACTGTACAAGCAGAAATATTCGTCTGGAATTTAATTTCGTCTTTTTCGTCCAAGGAGCTTTTGGACTAAATTAAGTACCGGACTAATGTCGATTTGTCCAGCTTTTCACTACACACTTCTTATCCATGGACGAAATTTTCAACCGGACGAACTCCCTTTCTTTGGAGTTGGACGAAATTATTCATTGACGAAATGTTCTGCCTCTACAGTATACAGATACTATGCACACTGTTGGACAGGTGATGTGTGACGTGACTGTACCAAGCACTTGGCAGGTAATGCAGGCAAGAGGACCTGGAGAATGTGGTACTTTTCTGGCACGCGTCATGCAAGTTCGACATGCAGATGAGGACGAGGTGGAGAATTCAAGGAATTGCCTGCCGTCATCTTCATTCATTTAGATTTTATTTGAATAATTCTCCGAAAATAAATGGAGGCTTATCAAGTATCAGGGAAGTTTCCTGGAAGGGTGGATGGGCTTGTATGGTTCTGCCGATGCCAACGCTGTTGAGCAGAATCTGCAAAGGTCTAGCTGCACTTCTAGAAGATCGGCTAAACGAATATCCCGAGCACATCCGCTAGCTTTGCTTGAGTACATATGATGTTGTTTATTCACCTGTAAATCACCATTCGATGTAGGTTCACTGATGACCATCGAAAGAAAAACATTTCACATTTTATACATTTTTTGCATCACATGGCATTTAATATGTTGGCATCATTTGTTCTATTTATCGCATTGTTAACCCTTTAAGAGCCGCCCCATACTTGAATGCGTCGTAAACGACGCATTCAAATGCAAAACTTCAAAAGATCGTAACTCAGTCCAATCTCGCTCAAATCCAGTGATCGAAATATCCAGGGCGAAGAGAAATCTCTCACCTGTCGGGAGAAACAATCCGCGAAGCGCTGCGAGCAACGGTTCCTGAGATAAATCACTCGTAAGTTGAGCCGCGATCGCGGCAATTTCAAAAGCGCGCAGTGCGACTTTAGTATTGAGAATTTTGAGACTTTTCGTCAAGTTGGCTTACTCGAATTTGCACGGGTTTCACTGTTGATATTGTCAAGAGTACACAACGAAAAAATTGGAACTCCACGATCGAGTAAAATGAAATATCTGGAGCGGGACGCAATTGGACGCATTTGGGGCATTTTTCGTACTGTCGCTGCGATCTAGCGCTGGATAGACGGTGTGCTGGCTATCATGATCGACCTCATTCTCTTCCTCTCGCGGAGACCTTTCCAGGAAGCCCTAGATTGTGAGGATTGAGTGGGTAGAACTGAAGCTATGATCCAAAGAACACGAAAAAATGCACAATTTTGAAAATTTCCTGTGGCTCTTAAAGGGTTAAAACATCCGTTAGAAACTAACCATTTCCAACAATCTTGTCAAACTGCCCCATGATGTCTTCCATGGTTTTGAAAGGCGAAAACCGCTGAATCAAATTGACCTCGATCTTGTGCTGAGCAGAAGAAAAGAAAGCACACACACGCACACAGACACACACACACACGGACACCACAGAAAGCCTTGTAGCGTACAACCATAATAAAAGAACCAGAGGATTCCACAGCTATGACGGCAACGTGTCAAGATACAGTCAGTCGAGTCTCAGTTGTCCAAACCATCTTGGGACCAGCCCCGGTTTGGACAAGTAACTTCCAAGCTTGTCGGAGTAGTTGATTGTAGCCACTAGTACCGGTAGTCATAAAAATGATGTGAAGAGTTTAGATACAGATCATGACAAGCGGCAAATGTGAGATATTGGGACTTTAAGTTCAGTGTGATCAAAAAGTCTAGGCGACCTTCAAGCAAAATTTCACACTCAAAATCAAACAAAAAACCACTTCAAACAAAACTGGTATCCACACACGGATTTAGATGAAACCAGACATAAGAATTCATGGTCCGAAAAGTGATAAAATGGATCTCGTCCTGCACCTTAACTCTTCATAATTATGGTCTTTCCAATTTCATCAAATTTTGCCCATAGGCCATTGTCAAAATGAAACAATCAAACTAACAGCGAACGGCCGAGAAATACAGTCGCACACGAAAGAAAAGTTGGTTCGAAAGAGCTCGTTTAATTCTGCTACATGTCTGTCGAATACTGGTTGAAATGTTCCACCCTTTGTTCCTTGAAACTGATGAACAGTGGAATATCGGGCAAAGGTTTGTTTAATGGGAAGTTTGCCACAATAGGTCTTTCGCAGTGAATTCATCAGGCGCCAAGGGGTTGATATCGTATTGTTCAGGGCACGATCTACAAGTGATCAAGATGAAAAGAGCAAGAAGCGCGCACCGCCAACAAGGACCCTGTCATTATCCTAACATATTGCTTTCTTGAATGTTTCCCCAGCCTTCTCATCAGAGACAATACAGGTAAATGAACAATAGTGAATAACAATCACAAAATTAATACGAGTGCAATAGGTGACAGAAGATTACTAAGGGTGAGAGCGAGGTAAAAAGCTAATCAAAGTGTTAGAAATAGAAGCAGGAGACAAAAAGAAAGTGAAATTTATATCCCAAAAAACACCACTTTACGGATGGCCCCTAAGGGGTCGTCCATAGATAACCGAACTTTTGCACAAAACGAAATAATTTCGCTACGGGGGTGGAGGGGGTTGAGCAATTTTGTCTCAGAAAATATTGATACAGGTACATGGCCGTAGGAGCAGTGACACTCTTGCGACTTTTGTTGTATACGCATGTAGAGGTCAACATTTCGTACGTTCTGAGAGGGAAGGAGGGGTTGGGTCTAAACTAAAATAATTCGTTTGGTGAAAAAAGTTCGATATTTACGGACGACTCCTAACTGTTAGGGACCGTTGAAGGTCACCAATTGTTGTTTTTACATGTATTTCAAAATGAAAAGTTTTCGTTCGGGGGGGGGGGGGGGGGGGGTTCAGGAGTCTCGTTTTGAACATGTTCATTGAATGGACATGGAGAATGACCAGTTACTGCTGGGTACCGAATACGAAAACAATACTTTGTTGAAATTCACCTCCTTATCGTAGCTGCACAGTGCACATTCAATGTCTTGTCGTCATGACGATTGGCAGGAATGAACAATATTTGTCTTTCGACTATTCAGGATTAGGTTGCGCTCACCAAGCCAGTTGCCGAGATGGGTGATGGCTGAAGACAGGTTGTGTGACAGCACTACATTGTCCTTCCTGCTATCGTGTATTCCCCCAGACACACACGTTGTACTGTGTGCTCAAAGGACATTCAAAATGAGGTCCCCGAGTACAGTTGGCATCTGTATCCATCCAGGGCTATTCGACTGAAAACAAAATCCCTTTTATACGAGTGGTCCTCTGGGACAGGTGGTCGCCTTATCAGCGTGACCACATTGACAGGTTCTTCACTGTGTATGAAATGAACTCTCCATCCGGGGGCCATTTAACAGGAAACAAAATCCGAAGAGAAACCGGATGGGCACAAAGAGAATCTTCCGAAATGCATACAAAATATGAAGAATGTGCAGAATGAAGCGAAGAGAAAATAAAATCCAAAGGGGCAAAGACAATGGGGCAGCAAAGGCCTTGCTGAAATTTGTGAAATTGCGCTTCTACATGACTGCTGCAATGGATTTCTGGGCAGCTAGCAGTTTCGACCTTGCTAGGTCTTACTAGCGGAGTTCAGAGTCACTGGTTGCGCCGATCGCGATGAAGCCTAACGAACAAGAAAGCAATTTCGAATCGGCTCAAAGCATCCACAAGCTCCAACTGCGAGTAACACAGCGAGCTTTTTATGAAAGCAGACGCTAACCAGAAAGAGAGCTCAACCAATCCAAAGCAAGGGAGCGTAATATTGAAATAAAACTAAAGATTTGTGTAGAGCGGAGAACGGCCTAGAATGCGGGCATTTTGCACCGCTAAGCTGCAGTCAAATAAAGAAAAAAATATCGAATATCGATATTCACTCGCAGTGCCAATCAAAAGTCCGAACCGAGTGAGCCAAAATTTGCAGCAACATATTGAGGAGGAAGCTCATGGAAATTTGGATTGCGGCTAAATCTCATGATATGGGAGACAACTCAGGTTAAATTCCCGTAAATGGGGGGGGGGGGGGGGGGGGGGGATAATTAGAGGGCAAGATTCATTTACGGCCAGATTTAGAATTCTAGAACTTGGCATTGCTAAGCATTTAAAAAAAAATAGGTGACGATGAGTAAATTCGTAAGGTGGTGGACATTGCAGTTGACCAAAATAATAGAATAGTAAATCTTCACTCAGGGAGGGAGAGAGAGAGAGAGAGAGAGAGAGAGAGAGAGAGAGAGAGAGAGAGAGAGAGAGAGAGAGAGAGAGAGAGAGAGAGAGAGAGAGAGAGAGAGAGAGAGAGAGAGACAGCAAGAGAGAGAGCGAGAGAGAGAGTGCTCGATGCAAGAGGTGCAGAGCTTCGAGTTACAGACAGAAAGAAGGGGGGGGGGGATTGTGGAAAATACGAAGACGCCAACAGCGTCAATGTGTGTAAAAAAATAGCTATGTTTGATTGGAAGATAATCATTAATTTTGAGGATCAAGTGACAGCAGCCGACACGAATGCCAAAGTGACGGGTAGAGTACAGGCCAAGGTAAGGCAACTTGGAGACAAAGGGTGTGAGAACTAGCTCTGTCATAGTTGTCCATGGTTGGTTGGTAGAAGCGTCAGACCAGAAAAGAACCACGGGTTGCATTGGTGGTCCACATTTGGTACGTTCAATTTGCCAAGAAGTATTTTGCACGAATGAATGGGACTCCTTTCCTCATCAGGAGTGATACCAGGCATTGGTTAAACTCACAAACAACATTGTCCAGGACCACCATTGTCCAGTCAAAGTTCCAACCAGTTGAACTCGGAACCAAAAACATGGCACGCACAAACGCACACGTGTGCACACACACACACACGCACACACATACACACACATACATACACACACACTGCGCCAAAATACAAGACTACACATTGTGCAATATGCCTGCACTGCACCTACCTTTTCAGTTTCCTGTTGGGTGCTTCCAAGCGGCATCTTGGTGGCCTGGGACCAGGACGGAATCGGGACTATGACCTCCTGGATCTTCTCGGACTCGTGAAATGATCGGGACAAAAACACGCAACTCATCGTCGTGCCTCTGAACAAGACAGGTGAGAAAAAGAAGATCGGGGGGAAGTTAGAGAACAGTTTGGAGACGAGGATCACTGGAGCCAATGCAGATGTGTGTGTCATCACACGACACTTGTGTGTGCGTGTACACAGATCTCCGGACAGCTACCTGTTATCACCTTGTTAGGTTCAGGTGTCGTCGGCGGAGCTCAGAGTGATTGGCAAAAAAGCATCTTGTGGTCTCAAAGCAACACAATTGGGGCGCTCTAGCTGAGAGAAAAACAGCGAGCTTTTGCACAAGGGGAGAGAACGCGACCGAGAACAGGACAGAGTGCTCAACCGAGTCGATGCTAGGGAGCGTATTACTCAATGTCACCCATTGGAACGCGAGCATTGGGTAAAACATCTCAGTGCTTCAGGCAGTCTGCCGTGCTATATACATGTATATATCAGGCATCACAGCCGGGCCTGGATGAATGCACATGCCCTTGTATGGCAAGAATGTGAAATCCAGAGAGAGAGCATGCAAGTCAAAACGTAAGCTGTTATCTAACCTTTTTGTGAACAAAATGAAGTCTCTACCGATTCTCATAGCGCCTCTGCACAAGAGAGAGAGAGAGAGAGAGAGAGAGAGAGAGAGAGAGAGAGAGAGAGAGAGAGAGAGAGAGAGAGAGAGAGAGAGAGAGAGAGAGAGAGAGAGAGAGAGAGAAAGAAAGAGAGAGAGAGAGAGAGAGAGAGAGAGAGAGATAGAGAGAGAGAGAGAGAGAGAGAGAGAGAGAGAGAGAGAGAGAGAGAGAGAGAGAGAGAGAGAGAGAGAGAGAGAGAAAGAAAGAGCAAAAGAAACCAGACATTGTGCACTGGCACGGGGCATAATTAAATAATAATAATATTCGGGCATGATTGCCTGCACATAAAAGCAGGCTCATCCTGCCACCACGGTCATAGAATACCATCTGGCCAGAACAATTCAAGCATCAAAGTACAAGAGAGATGCAAGAGATTCACTGACTAGAGCACTGGTTCCCCATCTAACAAGGCCACAGAGAGGGGATAAACAGCGTGCTCAACATGTTATGGCCTGTCTGTATCTGCCTGACAGAAGCAGGCTAATTGGGGCAGGGATACATAGGCTTAACGCTGCCAAAACACACACACACACACACACACACACACAGCAGCAGCTCCATCAGGCCCTACACAAGTCCATTGTACAAACTACATGGTAAGAGCTGTGCTACTTAGCACTAAGCCAGCCATCCCAGAGACACCACGCACATTGACACACACACCACACACACACACACACATCCACATCAACACACACACACACATACACACACACATCCACACACACACACACACAGACACACACACACACACACACACACACACACACACACACACACACACACACATCCACCACACACCCACACACACAGACACACACACACACACACAGAGACACACACAGAGTCTAAGTGGTACTGTACAGAATGACCCACACAAGCAGTACAGTGTAAAGACATGCTGTGACAGGTAGATGTAAGCCACAATGGGGGCCCAGTGTGAGCTCAGGCAACCCAGAGATGGCAGTGCACACCAGACCACATGACACATCATGCCTGCATGGCTGGCTGGCAAGACAGGCTCACCCCCTGGTGAGTGGTGGCACAGTAGTAGGCCTTGCCTGATGGTGTGTGTGTGGTTGTGTGCAGTGTGTGTGTGTATGTCTGGGGAGAGGCATACTTTACACACAGCATCTGGCTGTTTGTGCACAAGTACTTCCACCTGCTATGGTAGAAAAGCAGTACTAGTAGTAGAGTGTGCTATTATTTTTACTAGGGGAGTGCCAACAGGTATGGCCTTACTACACTCTGTAGTCTGGGCATGACTGATACACCAGGGCAGGCATGCATGCCACCCACACACTCAGGCCTGCATGCCATCCACACACTCAGGCCTGCATGGCAAGCCAGGCTAGCAGTAGCAGCAAATCAAACTCAAGCACCCACACACAGCACTGACACCACTGGGAGTAAACCAGCTGTTTGTCAAAGAGCATAGTGCTTAGTTAGGGCTCTCTGTAAGAGGGACAAGCCTGTTGGCATTGCCCTAGTCAAATAACAAACTCAACTAGCACTACTTCTTCAAAGTTCTTGACTACAGTTCATGTACATAGAAATATTTGTTCACAGACAGGCATTGTGTGCCAAGTATAATGCCCCACTCCCCACAAATACACACACACACACACACATCACCATGTACCATGTATACGCCCGTCGCAAGAGAAGCACGCAAATCTGCAAATGCGCTGGATGTGCACCCACAGATTTTCTCTTATAGCAACGATAGCGGACAAGATCTGAATGAGACAGATCAAGACTTGCGCCAGATAACTGTCTAATCCACACAACTGGCGAAGCCATGTGAATCGACCACCAATGCACACCTGGTCTACACCACACGGAGTACATCGGCATAAAACGGCCAAGACAGTTACCTATGCACAACCTACACTTGCTGGGGTAACCAGACACATCACACACACACACACACACACACACACACACACACACACAGCCAGACATCGTTGACACAGAGAGTGGGTCCACTCTCCAGGCGAACCTTGACCTTCGACCTTGACACCCATAGCCAGAGGCAATGCTACGGCAGAAGACGTAGCAACTTGTGATGTGTGGATTGCACCATTCAACAGCTCCAAAGGCTGAAGAATTGGTCGCCACTATTCAACCCGGTCTACACTGCACAGATTTCCTTTCGAAGTGGCCTTTATTGGCCAGTGAATCCCTATTTTTTTCTTCTTTTTTTTCCACACACACACACATCACACCACATACTCTGTCATGCACTGGTTGTTGGTAACCACCCAGGAGAATGAAAGAAAAGCCAGGAAAATGAGAAAGAGAAGACAGACGTGTGTTGGGTGCGCTGGGGATTGAACCCGCAACCTGTTGATCGAAAAACATTCACTGAGGGATGGGTGTGGGAGCTGTCTTCGCTACAAGATGAAAGGGTTCGCGAGATTTGGAGAAATATATTGTCCACATTGTGGCTCATAACTTGGATGTATTTGTGGCGGAAAGTAATGGGAGGCATGCGTCTACAACTGTAAGATGGCCTTCACCTTTTTGCGGGACAAGTCATTCCATACTTGGCAGGTACAACCCATTCTAGTACATTTATGAGTATGACCTCACAAAGTTCACGACCATTTATGCAGACTTGGTATCAAGGTGTGTACGGTTATAGTGGACTTGCCCCGCAAAACCTAACAGTGGGAAATTGATGCATACATCCCATTCTGTGAAAGATCTCCTTCCACACACGTTTCCAGGACAGCTGGTGAAGGCAATCTGATTGTCACCAGTGCGGGAGTGTGCTATTGTTGCAATCGTCCAGCGTCAAGTTGGCTCAGATGCTGGGCCAATTTCAGCCAGCGACACAGGGTTGGGAACCTCAAACTGGGCCAGGTGTGGCGGCACTCGGTTCACCAGATCAACATTGTAGGTGACCAGCGTGGATGAGTAGCACACCTCGTCCGCTCTGTGCTCGGGCAGGCAATAGCATATTGGCAGTGTCGTATGCATTGCTCCTGGCTGGCGTGCTCAAGTTGCCAATCTCATCCTTGCTCAGCCTTGGGAGCCACCAGGTGACGATGCACACGGTTTTGAAGTGGACAGTTTCTCACTCCAGCAAGCAAGCAAGCCGGACAGTGCATATCTGAAACAGGCACAAAGAGAGCATCGCCGACAGGAGAGAAAGAGAGCAGAGCTGCGGCTGTAAACTTACGACTTCAGTCCATTGCCATACTGGCCAATGGATTGGGCATCTCGACTCCGCTTGCCAGAGTAACCAAACTGGATTACCTTTGCGCTTTGCTCTGCCGTGGAGATGCAGATGACGGCAGGGATAAAGAGAACAATAGGCAAGCAAACAAAGGAAAGATCAGAATTAGGTGGGAATCTTGAAAGAAAAAGATGGACACAGAAACACACACACACATGCGCACACACACAAATACACACACACAGACACACACACACACACACACACACACACACATACACACAGACACACATGTGCACATACACACATACACAGACACACACATACACACAGACACACATGTGCACACACACACATACACAGACACATACACAGACACATATACACACACACACACACAGTCACACACACACACACGCACACATACAGAGACAGACACACACATATACACACACGCGCACAAACACACACACATGCGAACACACACACACAAGCGTAAAAGGACGCACCGGGAGACATGCCTTCGCCATCGTCGAGGAAGCATAGAATCTTCTCACCGCGCACTGAAGCGCAATCCTCTGTGAACAATGAACATACACGCACACACACACACACACACACACACACACACACACACACACACACACACATGCCCACGCACGGACACACACACACACACGCGCGCGCGCCCAAACACCAAAAAAAACCCAGACAAAACATGGTATGGACCCTGACACACACTGAACAGATTGTTCCAATAGAAAGTGCAGTGGCGAGCAAATTGGAATTACAGCTAGCCATACAGAAAATTACCATGCTTGGGTGAGTGCAGCGTGACATGTTTGTAGGACCCTGTGTGCTCGATACACAGATGACAAAATGAAATGCAAGAAAAAGAATAAAAAAGTGGGCAAAATTATATGAGAAGAAACACACAAAAAAAGTGAGAAAAAAACTCTTATAGACCGATAAATTCTCACAGACCTGATTTCTATTTGTTGAGAAAGTTGAAATAGGAAAACGAAAACGTACGAAGAAAAAACTCAGTGACACCACCAGGAGAGGCCAGCGATGCTCTAACCACTGTGCCATGGTGTGGCCGTCGCGGAGAATAGGGGTGGGGATTGTTTTTGTTTTGTCAGGGCATGGTACGCAGCAGCCGCTTGAACATGCGCAATTGCAACTTTGTATGATGCTGTTCTCCAGCTGTCGATCAGCTTCGTTCAAATGGCCTATTCTAAAATCAGAAGTATGCAACAAAAACGATAAAGAAAAGAAGGTGCACAGTCGCTAAAACGAACATAAAGCAATGTATGGCGAGGATGGAGACACATGTATTGTCACGTTTGAGATTCCCATGATAGGCATCTATTTGCCTTTGGAAAATCAATCAAATAAAGAGAAAGAAAACAAAGAAGAAAAGAGCTTAGTATGGAGAAGAAATCAGTCGAGTTTTTTGAGTTCTTGATTCTCACGATGGCACCATCGCCAATAAGAGTTATTTGCTGTCTAGTGAACAGCGCTGTCAGTCATTATGATGATTCTTGGCTCAGTATTGCATATCTTGCCCATAGCGTTCAGCAGCTGAATGAGTTGGAGGCAGTACATGTATACCGCCGCAAGCTGTACTGTACGTTTTGCCCGTAGCGTTCAGCAGTTGAACGTGCTGGAAGCAGTATGCCGTCAAAAGCACACAAGCGTTGCAAGCAGCACATCGCCACAGGCTGTATAGCAAGTCTTGCTCGTAGCATTCATGAGAGGAAAACATCGGAAGCAGTATGCCGTCACAAGCACAAGCGTTGGAAGCAATACACCGCCACACGCTGTTTTATATGTCTTGCTCGTCGCGTTCATCCACAGAAAGTGTTGGAAGCAGAAGTACAAGCCAGACAGAACTACGCAGTGAGCGCCGGTGGCCCCTTATCTTCGTTTCAAGTGACCATCATCACCAGTAGAATTCATTGTTGACATTAAGGATCTGGCAAACAGAAGTAGTTTAGGTGTCAGAACAAATAATGCTGTATAAATTGACATTGTTGCGCTTCGTCACATTATCACCATGTACTGATTCGAGAAGTAATGGCACGAAAGGCCTCAGATTTACAACTGGCTTCGTCTCTTCGTGTGCTGATAAATGATGCCACAACTATAAGTAAAAGAGTGTACGGGAACAGATTGACTTGTATCTATAAGAATTCGAAACTTGCGTACAAAGCCAAAATAATAGTTCTTCGGGCAAAGGCCCAGAAAATATCAAATGCGGGGAGTCCTGGACTTTGAGTGTCCCTCACTAAACTAAAAAGACGTTTTCTGAATGGTTCTCCAACAGGAAACTCTGTCCTGAAAGGAAAAAAACCCAACATTTCTTAGTCCACTCCACAAAATCAAAACTGGAAAAAGAGTAGTGTACCAAATGTAGAGCATGTGCAAATATGGGTTTCAGCCAGGTAGATTGTGATCGAGAAGTTCATGAAAAAAAGTGTCGAAAATGCACTATGCGGAGGCTTCACTCAAAGGAAGAATTTCCCGCATGAGAAGCAGTTTAGCTGGCAGTTTAGCTGGCATAGCTAACACACTTTGCATCAAATGGCGGGCGAAAACAAAACGCAGAAAGAGATCCACTCCCAAGCCGAATATGGCTTGCATCCATAGAAGGGCATCACTAGCAACGAGGCCAGAACTTGTGCGCAAAGTTGAGCAATCGCTAGAGTAGAAAAGCCTCTTCATGAAAACCAAGCCAGCAGGTACACCAGCACCCACAGTACATCCAAGTCCATACATGTACGTCACCACCTGCCAAAAGGAGCTCCCTAAAAGACAACTTTCCACACAACGTCAGCGCCAAATTAGGGTCACGCACCGAACATTATTATAAGGGACGGAGTAACTTATGGACACCACGGCACAAACAAATATGCCTTGTAAGGAGTGGCCGTAGGACATGAAGTACGGTGGATCTCTGATAAAACAACGTTCGCAACAAGCAGAAGAACGTCGATGGTGAAAAGAGGTCGGGCGGCGCAAGTTGCAGAGACGTGCGCACCAACAAGGCGGGAGGGGGACTTCGGACTTCGGGGTATAAGACCTTGCCCGTAGGTAAGGGGGGGGGGGGGGGGGGGGCTCTGATCATCACTGGATCAGGCCATGTCCGCAGTGCCTTCTAAAAATATAGTGCTGCTCAACGAAATCCGATCGCGCGAGTCAAGTTTGCGCTCCACACCAGCTCACATCCCAGTGTTGCCAGGTCTCGAGCTGCACAGCGCACGGCATGGAATTTACTTGTTTGATCGGATTTCACTGAACAGAATTGGATATGGCCAGCGGAGGGAAGGCTGAAGGGATGCGCGGGAGGAGGAGGAGGAGGAGAGGGGGGGGGGGGGGGGGAGAGTAGCAAGGGGGAGGAGGTGGGGAAGGAGGAAGGAACTACCATGGGAAAGAGAGATGGGGAAGGAGGAATGAGCAAGGGAAACAGAGATGGGGAAGGATGAGGAAGGAGAGGGAGAAAGTAGCAAGGGAAACATAAATGGGGAAGGAGGAAAGGGAAGATGAGGAGTGCATCATGCAGGGAGTAGATGAATGGCACGCTTCCTCAAGTTCCTGCTGAAAGAGATGAAGACAAGCACAGTGGCCCTGCTTTGGAAGCATCAGTGACCCGACTCAGTCATACAAAACGGCTGATGTGCCACAGAAATCCAACACTCACGCTACGAAACCACCGACAGCAGGAGACAGATCAAACACTTTGTTTGTTCCCACTTTCTTAACCATCAGCTGCTCTTCTGGATGAATGACTCGCTGTCCACGTTGACTCCATATGCCACGATGTTGCAAACAAGCCTAACTGCTCACTGGGCACAGCAAAACAATGCCTTAGTCAGCCAGAAGTCTGCGGGAGCCGAGCTGGTGAATGTTGATCAACACCACCAACTAGAGATTCAATGCTCCTTCCGCCGAGGGCCGTAGAGCGACAGGACGTGCATGCGGCTGCTCCATTGCACGTACCGGGGATGGCCCCAGTTGCTCGAAATGCCCTCCTTGCGCTCCAAAGGCACCATGGCTGTGGGGTGATGGGATGATCAGGCATGGTGCCGTCACAGGCAGAATCCCTTCAAACAGACAGCCGCAGTGCCACTCTGGACTATGCAGACTCCATTTATTCAGTCAGTCGTCTGATTACTGGCACAGATCGGAAGCGCCGACATCCAGAAACTGCAGATTCTGGCTTCACCGCAGAGGAGCTGCCGTCTTTTCGCGCACCGTGCCCATTACGCTAACTCCGCTCCACGCACACAAACGCACAAGAAACAGCAGGACAATTCACATGCACAAGAACGGGGCAGATAGCAGGCAACTGGGTGAGGAAACGACACAGATCTTCAGAAAGAATGAAAGTGACAAATAAACGGCAAATGGCAAGGTACTGTAGGTAGGTGGGTATTCCGTTTGTTTATCATGGTATTATGTCACTATCATTTGTTCTATTCACAGCTTTGTTACCAAGGTAGGTGTTCAGAAATAATGCCGGTGACAAGACTGACAAACAGCAAGACAGAGGTGCCTTGGTGAACTTGCGAGCCAACGGAGGCAGACCACGGGCAAAGAAATGCCAGACATCTGCAGAATCGCAAGATGAAGATTTGCCCCAAGGAAACAGTGCATTTCTTAGCAGAAAGCAAGCCCCCATGCCGAACAAACCAAGATGCCACAATCAACCCGAAACAATGGACACCGAATACAAAGTGTCACTGCCATGACTACGCTGTCCATGTGACGACAGCAAAATCTCATTCTCTCAAATGGGTACTATGCGAGTGGAAAGACACACACACGGCATGGGTTGCAACACTGAGAATCGGCAGGACGCCAACCAGAACCACAGAGGCATGACCGGGCTTGATAAAACCACTGATAACACACACACACACGCGCGCGCGCGCACACACACACACACACACACACAAATGCATAGTCAGCATCTTATCGCTCCACAGTGCCGTGTGCGCACTCCACGTGGCGGTGGTCGTCCACACAAAACATAACACATTGGCAATACACGGTAGTGGAAAACAGCAACAGCTGCAGCCCATCACCACGTCTCTGTTCCGATACAGATACGCTGCACGCTGCGACATGACCAGTAGCGACAACACCGGCACGGCCGTCCAACCCTGGTGGTTAATTCCACTCGAGAGCAGGACCGGCGGAACGCATCACAGGGAGCAGGGAGTCAGTATGCTACTCGACACCACTGCCACATAAATCGCGCTCATTGGCCGCGGTCACCGTCATACAACAAGCTGGCATCACAGCCACTGGGCTAGTCGTCCGTACTGACCCCCAAAAAGAAGACAGACGCGCGCGCACGCACACAACAGATCTTCAAGACGGGACGGCAGGCACACTCGGCACAAAAAGCCAGCTACAAAAAAATGGGTGGCTGTCAATATCGGACTCATCCGGAATTGGGTCGGGGGTGGAGGAAGGGGGGGGGGGGGGGGGACTTATGGATGGCACAAGACGTAGAAAAAAGGTGTACTAGCAATGCCGAGGCCAGTACAACCGGGGACAAAACTCGCATGAGATGAGGCTTGCCATACGAGTGTGCACACGCCCGCACATGTACGCACGCAACCTTCCATTTCCACAAGTGTCCGGACTATTCTCCGCGGCGAAAGGACTCTCCAAAGTCCATTGGTGAGAAGTCGCCGTGGAAGCCTCCGCAAAAGAAAGCAACGCGATAGCATGATCACATTGTGCAATGTCAAACACACACACACACACACGTGTGGTTATGTACACGCACGCACACACACACGTGCGTGCACTTGCACACCATGCACATGCACAAACACGCACGCACACACACACGCACATATGTGAGTACATGCACACGCACGCACACACACACACACACACACACACACACACACATCACAAGAACCAGGGGAAGAAGCATTACCCGTGTAGATATTAATACGACTGGCTCCTGCATCTCTGCACACGGACAACAAAGTAAAATGTAGACACAAATACACACCACACATGCACATCACACAAATAAACACCACACATGCACAACACACAAATGAAGACCACACATGCAGACCACAAATGCACATCACACATGCCCACATACGAACACCCACACCCACACACACCACGATCACAGGATCACAAAATAGAATAATGAGATATACCCAAACAACCCAGGCACAAAGGAAAAGTATTAGTTATTAGTAGACTACTCAAGAAAGTCCACACCATCAGTGCCCTATTTCGGAAAAATCAGAACAAAGCGGATGGGATACAAGGCGAACAGCTGGCGGGGACAGTTGCAAAAACGTCGCGCGCTTGAGCAGGGCAGTAGAATTTCAAATACACGCACATGTACAACATGTACTGAGTATGTCACTACGTAGCACTCCTGTGGCATTCCGCCAAAGTCCGATTGGTGTTTAGTTGTTGGGAACAGGGCGAAAACTCACCGCGAGTTGTCGACGAGCTCGGCCAGCGCTCCAAACAAGAACTCGTGAGTGGTACTGCAGAGCAACAACACGCCGGCAAGACATAAAATTAATAAAATTAAAATTCACGACGAAGCCAATACGCCTAGTATTACGGTAGGACTTGTGGGCTTCACCATACCTGTTCGTATGTAGATATTCAACGGAGAGTTGAGCTCGCTGCAATGAGGAATACAGCCTGCTTGTCATTGCAGCAAAACCACCTTCGCTGCTCCGAGCCGGCACACGTTTCAGAACTTGTAACTGATTATTTCTTCACTGAGGACACTGCTAAATGGTTGAATCACGACGCGCATACGAGCAAGCCACGCCGGCCTGCTGCCGACCTTGCAATGGGCCGAGCTAAGCTCCTCAGACTCGGTTGCTGATCACAGTGGTTTGGAAACAAGCGAGCGGAGGAAAAATTATTGGCAGGGAGTCAGACCTGCGGGAGGCCTTGAATTCAGTAGACTGTAGACTGTAGTTCCAGTGGACAAACAGCGTTCGAAAAAACAAAACTTTGCACGGCGCAGCTGCGACTGAAGAGCCTGACCCACACGGAACGCAGCTTTTATACTCGACTTTTCCCGCCTTTGTTAGCACATGTGTACATGCGGTACATGCATCAAGGACAAGGGAACCGTACAAACGAGAGCTAGAATCTAGATCAGAGTCTGACAATAGTGACAATGCTGAGTACTGCGACTGTGTCAATGCGCATAATAATGAACAGAATAGTGACAATTATTTTCTTGCAAGTGGCAGACGTCGCGTCGACACGTACAGTCATATCGGCACTCATAGAATGACTATGACCATGATGACTCTGCTACAAGTACAAGTAAATTAGTTAGTACAAGTACAGTAGAGCTACAGTCTGACATGAGTGAAAAGATTCGAGCCACCGATCTACATACATAACACTACTGCTATCACTACTGAGTAGATCTACTGTCTACACTCTTAGTCTTATCTACAGCTGAGCTGATGTCAGCGCTGAGCCGAGTATTTCATAATTAATTTTGACACCGTGACTGTACTGTCTATAAGATCTGCCGATACCAGGGACTGCGGCCCGGGGGTACTGAAATCCTATCTACCATGAATATTATTATCATTATTAGATCTACCTTTGATGAGTCCACTCGACCTCCCCGCGTTGTCCTTGACTGGCGCGCGTATGGCATGGATTTTTTTACTGCTACGTACAAAAAATAATGTAGGTCTACAATCATGACTGCACTGTAGCTCTTTTGTTCAATGATGCATCGATGAGAAATTGAAGTGCTCAGCTGTTATCGTAGTCTTTTTTTTTGCATCGGATCCAGCAGACCATGCTGGGTAGACCAGCTCTCACCACGCAAACAATAAGTCTGCCGATCAGCTCCACTGACTTTGTAGTTCAAGCCGAACTAAAATTTTGACTTTGAAAGGTCGTACATTCATTGTACAGTAGCATAGAGTCAAACAGATCGATTTGAAATGATTTTGACATGCTTCTGTTTTGTGTGTGTGTGTGTTTTTGTTTTTGTTTTTTTGTTTTTGTTTTTCATTGGAGCGCGCGCGTTCACATCACATGACGCACTCCGTGGCACGAAGAGTCACGAACCGGATATGGTGAAGGGTTCATGGTGAAGGGTTCATGTACTCGTAGACCCTACCGACCCTACCGTACGAGAACGATCGGAGTGCACTTTTTTCTTCGGGCATCAATGCTGGCCGAGAAGCGGAAGGAACCGTTCTCCATGGTGATGGCTCACCTTCGTTGCCGCCTAGGGTTTGCCCTCATCCGACAGATCGGCGATTGCAAGCTTAAGGTGGCAGACGGGTCAAAAATCGAAAAAATCGAAAGTTGTCAGAATATGTTCATTGATATCTCAAATGAAAGGTATAGCTCTGTAGTGTATGTTACTGAAGTTTTAGCATCGTCAGACCTCTCTGTGTGGCCATACAGCCCGTCAAAGTTTGCCCTTTGCGTTGAAAAATTCAAAATTTGAATTGAGAATTTATTGGAAATACATCCGGCGTAACCTATAGATTTTTAGCAGTTCCAGCGGTTTTACGCTGCCAGGGGAACCATGCTGGTCATTCCTCGCGCTGATGAACGTCATGAACTGATCCACATCAGTTCAGCTGCACAATGTAGCTGGCTCAGGCGTAGGCGTGGGCGTGCGTGCGTGCTTACAAAAATACTCAACAGTTGCGACCAAATTGTCACGATCGCTCTGACTGTTTTTCCGGATGTCCCTCAGCATCTCACGCAAGCATCGTAAAGGAAGGAAGAAAGTATCATCTAAATTTAGAGGAAATCAGTGGACAAAGAAAGCGGCAGAGACCAGAGCAGCGCCACCTGAAGCTGACGACGTGTTTGAGGAATTAGATGCAGATGCATCGCACAGAAAGCTCGTAGAATTTTGCTTTGAAAGTGACAGCAGTGCGTCTGACTATAGCAGTTCCGGGAGTGATCAAGAGGATGGCGAAGAGGCTGGACAGCGGCGGCTAGTTGACATCTCTTGCCTGAACACCTTGATTTCGTCGGCCTTGTGCAGCTCTTGTCAGCAGCCCACGCTGAGTATTGTTGAAGACCAGTTGAAAGGTTTTGTTCCGCATGTCAGTTTGCAGTGTGCCTCATGTGGTGAAACCGTAACTCAGGCTCTGGGTGTAAAGGGAATACAAGGTCGTCATTATGACGTTAACAGGAGAGCTGCACTGGCTATGAGATGCATCGGAAAAGGGTACTCCGCAATGACGACGCTATTTGGCATTCTTGGATTGCCGCGTCCCATGTCCAAGAGCACATACTATGAGCACAGCAGTGTTATGTGCTCCAGTATTGAAGCAGTGGTTCAGCAAAGCATGTTGAAAGCAGCTGAGCAGGCTACTCTTAGTAATCCCGATACAGATCATCCAGACCAAGTTGCTGTGACGATTGACGGCACCTGGATGAAACGTGGGTTTTCTAGTCGGTACGGCATGGTGTTTGCTATTTCGTGGGAGACGGGCCAAGTTCTGGATTTCTGTGTTCTGAGCAAACATTGCAGTAGCTGCCAGCGTTGGAGGTCCGACAGGCGTTCTGGCAAAGTCTCCCAGGCGGAATTTGAAGCGTGGAGTGCGGATCATGTGTGCGATGTCAATACTGCTGCTTCATCTCCGGCAATGGAAACTGAAGGTGTAGTGACACTGTTCAATCGCTCAGTCGCTACCAGGAAACTGATGTACACCACATACATTGGTGATGGTGACAGTAAAGGCTTCCAGGCAGTTGTCAATGCCAAGCCATACGGAGACGTAGAGATCACGAAGGAGGAGTGTGTCGGGCATGTGTCGAAGCGCCTGGGCAAGGCATTGCGTGAACTCAAGAAGAAGAAAACACCGCTGAGTGATGGAAAGCCGCTTAGTGGTCGAGGGCGCCTGACAGATGATCTATGCGACTCACTGCAAACATATTACAACTTAGCCATCAGGAATGGCGCTCAACTACCTGGCGACCCAATCACTAACATGGCACGACTCGTTTGGGCGTCAATTTGCCACCGGGCTTCTACGGATGCAAAGCCAATGCACCAGTTCTGCCCAACAGATGACGATAGCTTTTGCAAGTGGCAGCAGTGGAAGGCTGGGAAAGCACCACCATATATTCATCGAAATCCCTTACCATCTGCAGTGTTTGAAGCCGTCAAGCCGATATATCAACGGCTAGCGGACAAGCCACTCTTGGAGCGCTGCCGACGTGGAGCCACGCAAAACCAAAACGAAGCTCTGAATGGTTTGGTGTGGCAGTATTGCCCAAAGACTGGTTTCTGTGGTGTTGAAACTGTCAAGGCATCTGCTGGACTTGCTGTCATCAAGTTCAACCACGGCTCCAAGATGTTTGAGCGTGTTCTTGAAGAA
The DNA here is from genome assembly GCF_964019385.1 of Sycon ciliatum. Taxonomy (NCBI): domain Eukaryota; kingdom Metazoa; phylum Porifera; class Calcarea; order Leucosolenida; family Sycettidae; genus Sycon; species Sycon ciliatum. The sequence goes on along the minus strand of NC_088654.1, from coordinate 15,984,899 downwards.
ATGGGGTGCGCCACGTCCCGCAGCACCTCGACTAGGCTATCATGCATGGATGCTGATCGCCTGTATTTCTCCAAGAGAAAGCACTCCACAGAAGAGAAAGAGGCTAGGAAAAGAAGAAGAAGAGTCAGGAAGGGTCTGGAGGAGGATACAATGGAGGAAGAGGGAGTCACCTATGCTTCTGGTGGCTTTTGAGCAGTTTTCGAGTGGAAAATGTAGTTGAGAACACTTAGTTTAGATAGCAGAATATTCCTGTTTTTTGCCCTATTCCGGCACTTTGGGACACTCTTTGACTGTTGAGACTCAGTTTTAGGTATAGAAAACTATACATTTTTGGAAACTGTGGTGCATTTGTGTCATCATGGACCACAGTTTATGCCGAAAGTTCCTACTGCAATGGATTTTTGTTCCATTGAAATGTATCTTATCTATGCGCGATCGGACATTTGTGACTTGATCGGTGGCTAGGCTGATTGTTTTAGCTTTTGGACCAAGTTGTTTTGGTCCATGATACTTTCAATAGCCAGTAGGTTACTCTTGGATCTTTTTTTGACAGGTTGTTGTCATTTACGTTGTTGTATTTTTGTCCCGAAGTTCGGCTATTTTTCGCCCGTCATCTGGGAAATTTGGTTGACGGTGAAATGATGATCGACAAACACAGCTCATTGGGTAGTGTCCTATATGAAATCTGTTCGTCTAAGGATTCAGTGTTGAAAATTTGAAGTGAATCCATTGATTTGTACCGAAGTTCGGCTCGATGAAGCTCGTTTGAGTCTGAAAAAAGGTCGCGAAACCAGTCTGCCACCTTAAGAGGTCATCGATCCAGGCGAGCACCTTTGGATCAGCAGCTGGAGTGCCCCTCAGCTCTAGTGAATGCTGAGTGTCGTCTGGGTTAACCCTCACCTCTTGTTATATGGCTGTATTGTTTTTCGCTATTAGTTAGTTTTCTTTGTTATGATTTCTTTTTTTTCTTTTTCTTTTTACCAGGCGTGGGCCATCCCCTGAATTCATAGGTGCCAAACATTCTTTTTCTTTAGTTTTCTTTGTTAATATGATTTCTTTTTTTTTCTTTTTCTTTTTACCAGGCGTGGGCCATCCCCTGAATTCATAGGTGCCAGACATTCTTTTTTCTTTCTTTTTCTTTTTACCAGGCGTGGGCCATCCCCTGAATTCATAGGTGCCAACTCTTTTTAATAATATGTTGCCATCAAAAAACTTTTTTCTTCGGGAGTTGAGTAGACTACGGTATACCAGGTATACAGCGTAGATTCTACCGGCCGGAAGCTGAGACTGTTCTCCTTGCAGTGTTCGGTGCATTGTTCAGTCGCACATCTGACTGCAAATCTCCATGACGCAGCACACCAGAACAAGGTGTGGGTCCTCTTTACTCAGTACTAGTAGAGACGAGTCGAGCGAGCTGTACTCCCGGTACGGCGAGGTGGACTTACATCACGGTATAGCAACTTCCCCCGTCTAACCGGTGGTTAAACCCCAAGACAAAGTGAATACAGTTGTTTTTCATTTGACCCGACGAGACCACACGACGCTTGCAGACGAGAGCACGAACAGTTCACCAGCCAAACTCCACGAAAGCAAGTAGTATTACTCCTGGCAAGTCTTGTTTGTTGTTGTTTGTTTGTTGTGCTTTTATTTATAGTCGTTCAAGCAAACTGAGGCAATGGTGCCTTCCCACACGGAGACGACTTACAAGAGGAGAGGGCAGAAGAAAATGGGGAGGGGAGAAAAAGCAGGCACGGAAGGGAGATACAATGTAGAATGGAGAGGATAATGTAGTATAGATTAAAGAAGCAGGAGTAAGATCCAGATCTTTGGCTCAATCTTTGGCGTAATCAGCGGGCAATCGACAGGTCTTCTCCAGTGTGAGAATGAGAGCGAGAGTGAGAATGAAAGTGAAGTGAGAGCGAGATAATGAGAGTGAAGTGAGAGCGAGATAATGAGAGCGAGAGAGAGAGAGCGAGAGAGAGAGAGAGAGAGAGAAAGAGAAAGAGAGAGAGAGAGAGAGAGAGAGAGAGAGAGAGAGAGAGAGAGAGAGAGAGAGAGCGAGCGAGCGTGTGTGTGTTTGTGTGTGCCAGTGTGTGTGTGTGTGTGTGTGTGTGCGCGCGCGCACGTGTGTGTGTGTGTGTGACTGTGTGTGTATGGATGTGCGTATGTATGTGTGTCTATGTACATGTATGTGTGTGTGTATGTGTGTGCGTGTGTGTGTGCGTGTGCGTGTGTGTGCACATGGCTTCGCCAGTTGTGTGGATTAGACAGTTATCTGGCGTAAGTCTTGATCTGTCTCATTCAGATCTTGTTCGCTGTCGTTGCTATAAGAGAAAATCTGTGGGTGCACATCCAGTGCATTTGCAGATTTGCGTGGTTCTCTTGCGACGGGCGTATACATGGTACATGGTACATGGTGTGTGTGTGTGGGGTGTGTGTGTGTGTGTGTGTGTGTGAGAGAGAGAGAGAGAGGAGAGAGAGAGAGAGAGAGAGAGAGAGAGAGAGAGAGAGAGAGAGAGAGAGACAGACAGACAGACAGACAGAGAGACAGAGAGAGAGACAGAGAGAGAGACAGAGAGAGAGACAGAGAGACAGAGACAGAGA